>NW_006922084.1:676331-677694 GCF_000298275.1 Orycteropus afer afer | reverse complement strand
CTGCGATGATGGGCTCAGGTATAGCAGGGATTGTGGGGCTGGCGCGGGATTGTGCAGTGTTTCGTTCTGCTGTGCATGGGGTCGCTATGAGTCGGAAATGACTCGACGGCACTTAACAACAACAACAAGCATCATTCAATATTTTGCCCATAGAATCCTTTAATAATGCAAATCGAGGCTTCGTTTGTCTTCACTTCTTTCAGCTTGAGAAATGGCAACCATGTTTTTCCCTTTTGATCTTCAACTCTAAGTCTTTGCACATTTCATTATAGTATTTTACTTTTTCATCTCAAGCCCTTTGAAATCTGCTATTCAGCTCTTGTACTTCATCATTTCTTCCATTTGCTTTAGCTATTCTCCCTCAAGAGAAAGTTTCAGAGTCTCCTCTGATATCCATTTTGGTCTTTTCTTCCTTTCCTGTCTTTTTAATGACTTTTTCCTTTCTTTTTGTATGATATCATCACACCTGGTTTTCAGTCATTGGTGTTCAATGCATCAAATCTATTCCACAGGTGGTCTCTGAATTCAGGTAGCATATAATCAAGGTCGTGTTTTGGCTCTTGTTGACTTATTTAATTTCCTTCAGCTTCACGTTGAATTTGCAGACAAGCAACTGATGGTCTGTTCCACAGTCAGCTCCTTGTCTTGTGTTGACTGATGATATTGAGCTTCCCTGTTGTCTCTGTCCACAGATGTAGTCGATCTGATTCCTGTGTATACCATCTGGCAAGGTCCTTGTGAGTAGTCTCTGTTTACATTGTTGAAAAAGGTATTTGCATTGAAAAGTCTTTGGTCTTGCAAAATTCCATCATGCAGTCTCTGGCATCATTTCTTTTTTTTTTTTTTCACCAAAGCCATATTTTCCAAGTACCAATGCTTGTTCTTTGTTTCTAATTTTCAAATATTAATCACCAGTAATTATCAATGCAGCTTGATTGCATGTTTCATCAATTTCAGACGGCAGATTCTGGTAAAAATCTTCCATTTCTTCTTCTTTAGCTTTAGTGATGTGTGTGTCAATTTGAAAAAGAATAGTATCAACTAGTCTTCTTTGTAGGCATATGGATATTATCCTATCACTGACAGCATTGTACTTCATGATATATATATTTTTTAATTTTTATTGTGATTTGGGTGAAAGTTTACAGAGCAAATTCATTTTCGATACAACAGTTCATACATGTTTTGTTTCATGACATTGACTGCAATTCTCTACAATGTAACAGCTCTCTTTCCACTTCTTTCCCATAGTTACCTCTTCCCTGTGTTCTTCCTTCCATGCACTACTACCCCCTGAGCTGTCTCCCTATGCAAACACTGCACTTCTGTTCTCCCATGATTGATCACTCCAAGGAGTGTATCT
>NW_006922084.1:669484-676161 GCF_000298275.1 Orycteropus afer afer | reverse complement strand
TCTCCCACTGTCTCCAGGATCTCCTGCACTGATGATCCCCCTCCAAGTGGTTGACAGTGGTAGCCAGGCACCATCTAGTTCTTCTGGTCTCATGGTCATATAGGCTGGGAATTACATGGTCTACCAGTCCCTTGGACTATTTGTTTTCACGTATCTTTGGTTTTCTACATTCTTTACTCTAGATGAGGAAAGACCCATTGTTGCATTTAAATGGCTGCTTGCAAGCTTTTAAGAGCCCAGTGCTACCCAACAAAGTAGGATATAAATTAAAATCAAACCAAACTCACTGCCATTGAGTCAAATCTGACTCATAGTGACCCCCTTTAGGTTTCCGAGGTGGTAAATCTTTATGGAAGTAGATTTCCTAGGTGGCTGGGAGGTTTGAACTGTCAAACTTCTGGTCAGCAGAATGATGTTTTTGTGTAGTATGGTATGCCAATTGAGCTTGATGTCCCTGTGACTAGTCCCGAAGCCACAGGTCCAACTACTCGCTCCCTCTGAGTAGCTGACTGTGGGCAAGAAGCCACAACCACCTTGCCCCTTGTTGGCTTTACTATACACCTGGACATTCTTTCAGAACATACAAACACACTTGTAGAATCACTGTCTGCCAACCCTATACATGGTCATGAGCACACTTCCCAGTGCCTAGACATACCTGATCGATCGTTCAGCCTGCCCACCCATCTATCCACCTGTAGATCAATGCTTGCTATCACTGACAATGCTGTACTGTACAGGCAAAAGGGTTCATCTTTGCTGTCTATATCTCCCATGTACCTCTCTCTGTCTTCCTCTTCTTCAGTGCCACCATATTGATCACTCACATTTGGTACACTACCTTTCCCTTCACCCAAATCAATACGTGTCTCCACTTATCTAGCAGTATTCCCTTTCCTCACCTTCCACCCCTGATAACCAATAAAGAAAATTTCCCCCCATATTTCCCCCCCTTTCTTGACTTTTTACAATAATGGACTAATACAATATGTGTCCTTCTGTGATTGACTTATTTCACTCAGCAGAAAGTCTTCCAAGTACATCTATGTTATGCTGTGTTTTGCAGATTCTATGTTATTCCTTAGGGTTGCATAGTATTCCATTTTGTGTATGTACCATAGTTTGGTTATCCATTCTTCTGTTGATGGGCACCTAGGTTGTTCCATCTTTTGGCTATTGTAAATAGTGCTGTGATGAACATGGGTATGCATATATTTGTTTTTGTCCGGGCTCTCACTTCTTTAGGATACATACCTAGTAATGGGATTGCTGGATCAAATGGTATTTCTAATTCCAACTTTTTAAGGAATCACTATACTGCTTTCCACTGTGGTTGTATCATTTTACAGTCCCACATGCAGTGTATGAGAGTCCCAATCTCTGCACATCCTCACCAGCATTTGTTATATTTTTGTCTTGTCAAACTTGCTATTAGTGCTGGGGCAAGATGGTATTTCATTGATGTTTTGATTTGCATCTCTCTAATGGCTAATAGGGAGCTCTGGTAGCATAGTGGCTAAAGCACTTGACTGCTAACCAGAAGGCTGGCGGTTCAAACCCACCAGCCACTCCTCAGAAGGAAGGTTGGGCAATCCTACTTCCATAGTGATACTGCCTTGGAAACCCAAGAAGGGGTCGCTATGAGTCGGGTCCGACTCGACGGCACATAACAACAACAACAACAATGGCTAATAATTGTGAGCATTTCTTCATGTATTTCTTGGCCACCTGAATATCCTTTTTGGTGAAGTGTCTATTCATGACTTCTGCCCAATTTGTAATTGGATTGTTTGTTTGTCTTTTTGTTGTTGAGGCGTTGGAGTTTTCTATAAATTCTAGAGATAAGTCCCTTGTCAGATATGTCATTGCTGACTATTTTTCCCAATCTGTAGGTTATCTTTTTACTCTTTTGGAGAAATCTTTTGAAGCACATAAAAATTTAATTTTTGAAGGTCCCATGCATCTAGTTTATCTTCTGCTGTTTGTGCATTTGGGGTTATGCTTGACAGTCTGTTTATGCCATAAATGAGGGCCCCTAAATTTGCTCCTATTTTTTTTCCTTGAGGAACTTTATAGTTTTAGGTTTCACATTTAAGTCTTTGATACATCCGGAGTTAGTTTTTGTGTATGGTATGAGCTATGGATCTTATTTCATTTTTCTCCAAATGGATATGCAGTTTTGCCAGCACCATTCATTAAAGAGACCACCTCTTCCCCATTTAATAGATTTCAGCGCTTTGTCAAAAATCCACTGACCATAGGTTGATGGATCTATTTCTAGGTCCTCAATTCTGTTCCACTGGTCTATGTGTCTGTCATTGTACCAATACCTGGCTGTTTTGACGACCGTGCCTGTATAGAAGGTTTGGAGATCCAGGAGTGTGAGACCTCCTACTTTCTTCTTCTTCTTCAGTAGCACTTTGCTTATCCAAGGTCTCTTTCCTTTTTCAGGACAGATCTTGAAATGTTCTTTTTAGCAATGAATGCAATGCCGTTCCTCTTCAATTAGCCATTTCTGGCATAGTAGACCATGTGCTTATCCAATTCAAAATGGCCACTGTCAGTCCCTATCAGCTCATTAATGCCTAGGATATCAATCTTTATGTGTTCCATTTCATATTTACAACTTCCAATTTTCCTAGATTCATACTTTGTCCATTCCACATTTTGATTATTAGTGCATATTTGGAACAGTTTCTTCTCATTTTGAGTTATGCCACATCAGCAAATTAAGGTCCTGAAGGCTTTACTCCATCCACATCATTAAGGTCACCTCTACTTTGAAGACACAGCTCTTGTCTTGTCATATTTTCAGTGTCTTGCAACCTGAGAAGGAACTCTGGTGGTGTAGTGGTTAATGCATTAGGCTGCTAACCAAAAAGTTTGTGATTCAAACCCACCAGCCACTCCATGGGAGAAAGATGAGGCAATCTGCTTTCATAAAGATTTATGGCTTTGGAAACCCTCTAGGCATCTCTGTAAGTCAGAATCAACTTATTGGCAGTGGGTTTGGTTTTGGTTTGGTCCAACATGAAGGGCTTATCTTCCAGCATTATATCAGGCAATACCAAAAAACCCCACTATCATTGAGTCGATTCTGACTCATAGCAACCCTTTAAGATATAGATGTACTGCCCCATATGGTTTCTAAGACCATTTCCAACCCCATAGGGTTCTGTCTTTACAGGAGCAGATTGCCTCATCTTTCTCCTACAGAGCAACTGGTGGGTTTGAACTGCCAACCTTTTCATTCACAGCCAAATGCTTTAACCACAATGCCACCAGAGCTCCTTATATCAGATGATAAACCAAAGACCAAACTCACTGCCATCAAGTTGATTCCAACTCATAGTGACTCCCATTGGGTTTCCAAGGCTGTAAATCTTTATGGAAGCAGACAACTTCATCTTTCTTCTGTGGAGTAGCTGGTGGGTTTGAACCACGAATCTTTTGGTTAGCAGCCAGATGCCTTAACAATTGCACCATCAGAGCTCCTTATATCAGACAATAGGGGGTATTCTATTTTATTTTCTTAACTAATTCCTGCCCCCCAGTTACTGAATTCCTACTGTGTACAGGTGTTTTATATACACTACCTTCTTTACTCCTCACTGCCATTCTGCATGTTGTTATTAGACTCATTTTAGAGAGGTGGAGACAGAGCCTCATAAGAACTAAGGCTTATTAATGACCTCACAAATAGAAAGTAGTAGATCTAGGATTGTGTACTCAGGTTTTCGGTCAAATAGCCCAGTTCATTGAGATCTGACTGAGACCATCACATCTTCATTCATTCAGCACTTACTGGACATCAGCTATTTGCCAGACAATGTGCTAAGCAATGGAGATATGAGATGAATAAAAAGGGCCTGTCCATTATCTGCTCACAGTTCTCTTGGGGAGACCCCATCAAGGTCATCTAGGATTAACCAAACCAAACCCAAACAAAACCAAACCCTAACCTGTTGCCCCCAAGTCAGTTCTGACTCATGGCAACACCATGGATTTCACAGTAGAACTGCTCCATAGGGTTGTAAACTTGGCTGCAATTTTTATGAAAGCAGGTAGCCTAGGCCTTTCTTCCATGGCACTGCTGGGTGGGTTTGCACCTTTAACCTTGAGATGAGTAGTTGAGTGCAAACCATTTGTGCCGCCCAGGGATTGTCATCTAGGATTATGCCTTCTGGATCCTGTGCTTATTGAATCTAGCCCAACTCTGTCTGCCTGTGGTCCTCCCAGCGTCTCCAGAGTAAGCCTCTACAGCCAGGTGAGTCCCACCCCGCACACCCAGCAGTCTCCCAGGTGGGCTTCTCCTAGCCACGTCTCTACATCCTCCTGCCCACAGCAGTATGAAGGTGTCCAGTCCCAGCATGCCTTGCACCAAGACCTCAATGACAACCCTGGCTTCACTTGCCTTCTGAACACACCTTGGCTCCAAAGCAACCCAGGGCCCCACTGTTTGCTTTAAATAGGCCAGTGCCCGAAGGCAGCAGGCAGCTAATAGCAGGGCATTGCCCTTCTTTTATATTCCATGGCCATTCTGTTGCCAGCATACGAGTCTCATGATTTCTCTTTTGTGATTGATGCTTAAGCCACTTCTTGATGTACTTTCTTAATAACATGGTGAGGGCACACAGTCTTTCATTGCCAAACTTGATAGCACTTCTATCTGACCAGCCCTTGCCCCAGCTCATTCCTGAGACTTAGGTAGCCACACAGATGGTGAAGAAAGAGAAAGTCAGGGGAAATAGGGCCTGAATTAATTAGTGACTTGCCTAGGGTAGTGATTAACTACAATTTGGACCTGCTGCCTAGCATTTCAAACAAGATCCCAACTTCCTTTCTCACTCTCTCACAATGCCAATAGAACTCTTCTAATGCATTTACCTGCTGATGTGTTTGGAGGGCAAAATGCCAACTCATTAAAAAATAGTGAAGTCCCAGTGCTAAAGCTTTCCCTGTGGGTAAACTTAAACTTTACACACTCCCAAGGAAAGGGGCAATGTCAGTCATAATTATCCCCAAGTGGGTGTCTTCCTGTCAACTAGACCATCAACATCTCGAGGGCAAGGTCCCAATCCTACTTTTTTCTGTAATAACATCTAATGAAGCAGGTGCTTCTGGCCTGCTGGTTGGCTTCATTAGGTATAGGGGTTTAAAACAGGCCACAGCTTTCCATTCATACCTTTATCAGCTCTGGTGGTTAGGAATTTGGGCTTTGGGACTTGAGTGTCAGACTGCCTGGATTACCTGTGTGACCTTGAGGAAGTGAGTTAACCTCTCTGAGCTTCAATATTGCATTTGAAAAATGAATTGTTAGGATGAATCCATGAGATAATGTCTATATGAAGTGCTTTAAAAAAAGAAAAAAAGAAAAAAAAAAAAACCCATTGCCATTGAGCTGATTCTGACTCACAGCGACACTACTGGGTTTCCAAGGTGGTAGATCTGTACGGAAGTAAATTGCCTCATCTTCCTTCCATGGAGCAGCTAATGTGTTTGAACCACAAACCTTCTGGTTAGTAGTCAAATGCATTAGGCACTGAGCCACCAGAGCTCCTTCTGAAGTACTTAGCATTTGATTTAAAAAAAAAAAAAAAACAAACTCACTAATTGAGTTGTTACCAACTCATAGCGAGCCCTCCTTGAGTTTCTGTGGAGGTATCCTGATGGAAGTGGATTGCCCAATCTTCCTTCTGAGGAGTGTCTGGTGGGTTTGAACTGCAAGCCTTCTGGTTAGCAGTCAAATGCCTTGGGCACTATGCCACCAGAGCTGTTTTTAACTTGTAGTCCCTGGGTGGTGAAAACAGTTAGTGAGCTCTGCTGCAAATTAAAAGGCTGGGGATTCGCATCCATCCAGAATGCCTAGGAAGAAAGAGCTGGTGATCTATTTCTGAAAAATCAGCCATTGAAACCCCTATGGAGCACAGTTCTCCTCTGACTCACATGGGGTCACCGTGAGTCAGAATCTACTTGATGGCAGCTGGTTTTCTCTCTTTGTTTTTTTGAACTGGTGGCTGGTAGAGCTGGGACTTACCAGGTTGTCTGGCTCCAGAGCCTATGCTGTTGCCCATTTTGGGAGCTCAGTGTCTGGATTGTTCTCTAGAGCTTTCCATCACAGGATGAGTTGTCCTTCCTGGTGAAGAACCAGCAGACGTGCTCTGTAAATCCACGCTGGACATTGCTAAAATCCTTCCGCAGAACCCTCTGCACTCTGACTCACAGCCAAACTGCTGCCCTAATTGGTGATCCAGAAATCTAGGGACCATGCTCACCTCTCTGTGGGGAGCATTCTGGCCTTCCGTCAGGACTTTCTCTCAGGTCTGGCAGAGGCTCATGTGGGCACAGGAGCCCAATGGAAGGAGACCCACCTAAGGCTTCTCTTGGTCACTCCCACGCCTGAAGGCACAGGTGACTGGAGTCCCCTGTCAGATCTGGAAACAAAGTTCCCGGCTACCCATCCAGTGGTCCCAGTCATCAGAGGCCTCAGAGTTTGGGAGATAGTACTGCAGCTGTGGCAGGGCAGGTGATACCTCACCCAGACTACGGAGAATACCTGAGGCTGCCTTTCAACTCCCACACTGTGAACAAACTGTCAGTCAACCATTAAAGAGCATATCTGAGCCTTCGATTTTTATTATTCCCTTGGCAAAGAAACGTTTAACAGTTTCAAGATG
>NW_006922084.1:664783-669351 GCF_000298275.1 Orycteropus afer afer | reverse complement strand
CTGCTAACCAGAAGGCTTGCAGTTCAAACCCACCAGACACTCCTCAGAAGGAAGATTGGGTCATCTACTTCTGTAGTTATATCGCCTCGGAAACCCAAGGAGGGGTCACTAAGAGTCAAATCCAACTCAACAGCAGTGAGTATGTATGTATATGTATATATACATACATATATATATATACACACACACACACATACATAAATATAAAGGACATAAATAACTTCTTTTCTTATGATTTGGATGAAAGTTTACAGAGCAATTTCTTTTTTCATACAGCATTTCACACACATTTTGTTTCACGACACTGACTACAATTCCCCACAATGTAACAGCTCTCTTCCTACTTCCTCCCCATAATTATCTCTTCCCTGAGTCCTCCCATCCCATGCACTCCTCCCCTCCCCCCAGTTATCTCCCTATGCAAACATTGTTCTGTTCTCCCACCATTGAGAACAGCCAGTTGACACACAAACTTAACTACCACGATGCCATCCCTTGTCAACTTGGCATCTGTACAGATCTCCTTCACTGAGTGGCTCCAGTCCCCTAGTTCATCTGAATGACAACCTCACCCCTTAGCCTGGCAGGCCCCGTTCCTCTACCTCTTGGGCATGGCAGCCCTGCCTCCTCCCCACCCGTCTTTTGGGCAGAGGCTATGGCCCCATCCCACTGGCCCACATGAATGAGCAGCCCCAGAACTGAGTTGGTGAAGGTCTAATTCTTTGAAATCTGGGAGATTGTGTTGGTTCTATCTCCAAAGGCCATGATCTTATCCTTTGAGGATAAGGCAGTTCTGCTTCCCATTTCCTTGTTCTTTCTGCTTCTACCAATTAATGCCCAAGGGCAACCCACTGCATCTAGAAGACTCCTACCCAATGGCATCCAGCTTTCTCTTCCATGGGCTGATAAACCTGTCGCTGTCTCATGCCCATCTCTCAGCTTTGCTGAAGCCATCTCTCTTCCAGGGTCTATCTGCTAGGGTCTTGGGTCAAGGATGTGCTCCACTCCTGTTTCCACATTTTGGTATTAGATAGAGCAGCACCTCACTCCTGGTACCATATTCTGTTTTGGTTACCAATGCTGCTCTAACAGAAATACCACAAATGGAGAGCTTTAACAAACAGGAGTTTATTCTCTTACAGTTTTGGAGGCTAGAAGTCCATGTTCAGAGTGCTAGGTTCTAGGGGCTGGGCAAAAGCCCCTCAATCTGGGGCTTCAGCTCTGCCTCTTGCTCCCAGCCAACTGAAGCTAGAGGCTTTTCTTAACTCAGGCAGCTGCGGGCTGCTGAGGCTGGCAAACCCAATGTCAACAAGTAAAAAGGCACAGTCCCAAGATTATCAAACAACACAGAAGACCACTAGTTCAAGTCCAGAAAATGTCCCAAGATCATCAGGGCATGGCAGGCTCCTGAATGAAGACTAGGCTGCATGCAGTATCCAAGCCAAATGCCAAACCATTCCCATAGCTAATCCCTATATACTGGAAGCGGACCATACTGTAAAGCAGCTACTCAGCTGCTCATGGCAGATTCCATCATGAAGTTGATTGCCAGTCTTATCTTGGGGAATGACTACATCCAGCTGCCCAGCCACTCAAAACCAGGCCCAGCCAAGATGACAATCAACCTTAACTACACAATCATTTTGAAGTGTACACTTCAATGACATTTATTACCTTCATCATGTTGTGCAACCAACACCACTATCTACATATTTCCAAAACTTTTTCATCGTCTCAATAAAAAAGGCAGTCCCCCTTAAGCAATGATTTCTCGTTTCTTTCTCCCCTCAGTCCCTGGTAACCACTGATAACCTTTCATCTCTATGCACTTATCCATTCTAGATATTTCATGTAAGTGGCGTCATGCAATATTTGTCCTTTTGTACCTGGCTGATTTCATTCAGCATGTTTTCAAGATTCACCCATGCAGTAGCATCTATGAGGACTTCACATCTCTTTATGGCAGAAGGATATCTGTACCACATTTTCTTTACCCGTTCTTCTGTGGATGGAAGCTTAGGTAGTTCCCATTTTTTTGACTATTGTGAATAACGCTTTTATGAACATTGGTGTACAGGTTTCCATTTCAGTCCCTGCTTTTAAGTCTTGTGGGTATATACTTAGGAGTGGAATTGCTGGTTCATATGGTAAATTCAACTTTTTAAGAAACCACCAAACCATTTTCCATAGCAGCTGTATCATTTACATTCCTACCAACAAAGGGTGAAGGCCCCAATTTTTCCACATCCTCACCAATATTTGTCATTTTCTGATAGTAGTCATCCTAGTGCCTGTGAGGTGGTATCTCCTTGTGACTTTGGTATGCATTTGCCTAATGACTGATGACATTAGAATTCGTTGAGGACATGCTTACTGGCCGTTTGTATATCTTCTTTGGAGGAATATCTATTCAGGCTGTTTGCACATTTTTCAATTGAGTTGTTTGTCTTTGTTTTGTTGACATGTTTGAATTCTTTATATGTTCTGGATAGTAAATCCTTTAAGACCCCTTAAAAACTAAACTCAGAAGATGCCAAAACATCACTCACACTCTATTCTCTTGGTCAAAGCAAGTTACAAAACCTTCTTAAATTCAAGAGAAGGAGGGATACTCCATTGCTTTATGGGAGGTGGTGTGAATCACACTGCAAAGGGTAGGTATGGATACATGGTGTGAGGATTTATCACAGTCATCTTTGAGATCAAACAACTGCCAATTAAACTAGTGAAAGCAAAGGGTGAGTTAAGTCTATACAGCACTGGAGGTGACAAACACTACAGATCAGATCCAGAGATCACAGAGGGGTCTTGGGGTGTGTGAGGACATTGTCATTCATTTCACCACTTGACTCAGAACCTAGTAGTGAAGGTGTTTGGCCTCTACCCATTTCAAAGTCTGTTCTATAAATTTTTTTTCCTGTGAATTTAGATGCTTGCTTCATCCCTGTTACCACACAGCCAGAGGCATCTGGTTGGGCTTGCTAACTTATGTTCTTAGATTTTCCTTGGCAGAAATTAATTTTTTTTCATGAGAATTTTTTTTTTTTTCCCTCCAAGGCTGAGTCTTTGGGTTAATACCAGGGATCCACAATTCATATATTTGTTCGTCTTGGTTCATTGTTTCAAAATGAGACTTTTAATAGATTCCAAAGACTTAATAAGAGTGCTGCCTGGTCACATAATGAAGTTCCTGTGCATGTGGCTGACAGGTAGTAATTTATAATTATCTTTGCCCCTGATAAGAGTCGTGCTATGCACAGTGGGTGCTTAATAAATATTAGCTGTAACAACATAAGTGATGGAAGAAAGTTTGTCCCTTTGTGTCCCAATCAACTGATCATAACACATTCTTTTATTACCACCATATCTATTTTCTGTTAATTTTATCAATTATATGTAGAGAGGAGCTATAACAGTGTGCCTTTATTATTATTAAATGTCCTCATTTGTCCTGCCACTGTGTTTCACTTAGTGTAGCAAGTCACAATATTTTTCTGTCCCTGAAGTGAAAGATTGCAGTAAGTTGATCTTGCTAACAAGAAGTAATTATTAACTTCTTCATGAATATTACCCTATATGCATTACTAAGCATTCCAGGAGGATTAATATTTCTATGAATTTTGGTCAAGGTAGCAGCAAAGCTGAGGCAGGCTGTTTTAATATTTGTCCATGTGCTATCTGTATATCCATTGTTGGTCATTTGTTAATGCCATTTGTGTTTCAGTCTGTGATCATGCCAAGCATTAATGCACCTTTACTGATGAAGATGCCCGAGTCAGGATATTAGCTGATTCTGGCAAGCACGGGGCTTACATTAAAGAGCAGTGTCTTACAGGTGATGATTTTCTGCAGGGGCATCACTAGGGTTGTTGGCATCGAGTATGAAAGCTCAAGGTATCAACCATACAGAATCCTTAGTAATGTTTATTATCCATTTTAATTATAGAATAATATGAGATCACTATAGTTTTAAACTGCTTTCATGTAATATTTCTTGGATTATATTAATGGTAGGAAGCTCTGATGGCATAATACCTAAGGCACTTGACTGCTAACCAGAAGGTTGGTGGTTCAAACCCACAAGCCACTCCTCAGAGGGAAGATTGGGCAATCTACTTCCATAATGATACTGCCTTGGAAAACCAAGGAGGGGTTGCTATGAGTCAGAGACAACACATAACAACCACCACCACCACAATATCAATGTTAATAACAACAACTCATCTGTCAGTATGTCATAACGTGGTGGCTTGTGTGTTGCTGTGATGTTGGAATCTATGTCATCAGTATTTCAAATGCCAGCAGGGTCACGCATGGTGACCAAGTTTCAGCAGAGCTTCAAGAGTAAGAGTAGGAAGGAGAAACTGGTGATTTGCTTCTGAAAAAATTGGCCAGTGAAAACCTTAGTTGAGGTAAATGTTCAACTCATATACCTGTCTTTTGTTTGGCTGGAAACCACAGGTGTGGGTTCAATTCCAGACCTGAAGGCAGTTAGGGGCCATAGTCTCAGTGGTTCCAGCAGGCTCTATCAGACCAACAAATCTGGTCCTCCCCTCTTTTTTTTTTTT
>NW_006922084.1:662648-663917 GCF_000298275.1 Orycteropus afer afer | reverse complement strand
CACGTGAGAGAGAGTGGGAACTTCCCAGAACATTGTATTGTGCCACGCCCAACAGAAATAACCCAGGTGGGCGACTTTAAAATCAGGATCTCCTCCGTAGCTAATAGCAATTCCCACCTTAGAGTTTACAAAGACTTACGGGTAGAAAAGCCACACTAAGTAATTTACTACACCGCAGTCATTAAAAAAGAAAGGAAGAAAATAAAATAGATGTAAATAAATAAATTAAATTAATAAATAAAATAGATGTCAGAAGAGACTCTGAAGCTTGCTTATGAACATAGAGTAGCCAAAGCAAATGGAAGAAATGATGAAGTGAAAGAACTGAAGGTTTCAAAGGGTGTCTTGAAAAGACAAAGCACATAGTGAAATGTGCAAAGACCTGGAGTTAAAAAGCAAAAGGGAAGAACATGCTCAGCATTTCTCAAGCTGAAAGAACTGAAGAAAAAATTTAAGCGTCAAATTGTGATACTGAAGGATTGTGATGAAGTGAATTACTTGATATGGCTTCCCTAGCCATAGTCTTTGTGACTCCCACCAGATGACTGGATGGAGCTATGCAAATGTAAGGTGGTTATGGCCTGCCAAGGGGATTGGTTAGCTTGTGAGTAATGAATAAGGTACACAGCACCCTTGTGGGGGTGAGACCATGCAAATAAGATGTATGGAGTTCTGAGGTGGGGATTGGTTAGTTTTTTTTCATTCTGCTAGGCTCAAAATGAGCTTAAAATTGAGCTAGGCTTAAAATGAGCCCTCCTAGAGGCAGAAGGGTGAGGTATCACTGCCATCAAGAGAGAAGAGCCAAAGTGGAGTGTAGCACATCCGTGGACCTCAGTTCTCTGTGGTGTACCTCCTTGGTAGACGACAGGCAGAGACATGGCAGCACCAGAGCAGCGGGCTTGCCAGCCCACAGAACAAGAAAGCTGAGTGCCTTTGGGCAGGTGGCTTGCTGGCAGAGCACCTATCAGCAGAGCTAAAAGAACTCTGGCAGAGCAGAGGCAGTCCCAGAAGCCAAGAGCTAGAGAAGCATACTTGAAGAACTAGCAGAGGGAAGAATGTCCTGATAGAAAAGTTGTGTTCTGAGAACATTCCTGAACCTGAATTGTAGCCTGCTACTTCCCTAATAAACTCCACTATTGGAAGGCTGGGCAATATACTTCCATAGTCATACCACCTAGGAAACGCAAGGAGGAGTTGCTATGCATTGGGTCCAACTCAAAAGCACATGTTGTTGTTGTTATGTGCCGTCGAGTCGGCCCCGACTCATAG
>NW_006922084.1:660496-661846 GCF_000298275.1 Orycteropus afer afer | reverse complement strand
AAGGAAGAAGTCCAAGCTGCACTGAAGGCCTTGGTGAAAACAAGTCTCTAGAGATTGACAGAATGCCCATTGAGATGTTTCAACAAACAGATGTGATACTGGAAACCTTCACTCGTCTATGCTATGAAATTTGGAAGAGAGCCACTTGGCCAACTGACTGGAAGAGATCCATATTTGTGTCCATTCCAAAGAAAAGATCCCACAACATGTGGAAATTGTCAAACAATATGATTAATGTAACACACAAGTAAAATGTTGCTGAAAATAATTCAAAAATTGTTGCAGCAATACATCAACAGGGACCTGCCAGAAATTCAAACCAGACCAGAAGAGAATGTGCAATGAGGGATATCATTGCTAATGTCAGATGGATATTGGTTGAAAGCAGAGAATACCAGAAAGATGCTTACCTGTGTTTTAATGACTATGCAAAGGCATTTGACTGTGTGAATAATAACAAATCATGAACAACATTGTGAAGAATGAGAGTTCTAGAACACTTAATTGTGCTCATGACGAACGTGGACATAGACCAAGAAGCTATCATTCAAACAGAACAAGGGGATACTGCATGGTTTAAAATCAGGAAAGGTTTGTGTCTGGGTTGTATCCTTTCACCATACTGAGTCAAGCTGTATATTGAGCAAATAATAAGAGAAGTTGAACTATATGAAGAAGAACATAGTCTCATGATTGGAGGAAGACTCATTAACAACTTGCTTCATGCAAATGACACGATTTTACTTACTGAAAGTGAGGATGACTTGAAGCACTTGCTGATGAAGTTTAAGATTACAGCCTTCAGTATGAGGATTACACCTCAACACAAAGAAAACTAAAATCCTCACAACTGGACCAATAAGCAAAATCCTGATAAATGGAGATAAGTTTAAAGCTGTAAAGGATTTCATTTTACTTAGATCCACAATCAAGGCCTATGGAAGCAAAGCTCAATAAATCAAACAGCATATTGCATTTGACAAATCTGCTTCAAAAGCGTTAAAAAGCAAAGATGTCGCTTTGAGGACTAAGTTGTGTCAGACCAGCTGTGGTATTTTCAGTCACCTCATATGCATGTGAAAGCTAGACAATGAATAAGGGAAACCAAAGAATTGCTGTCTTTGAATTATGATGTTGGCAAAGAATATTACATATACCACGGACTCCCAGAAGAATGAACAAATCTATCTTGGAAGAAGTACAGCCAGAACACTCCTTGGAACATTTGTCTAACATATTTTGGGCATGTTGTCAGGATACACCAGTTCCCAGAGAAGGACATCATGCTTGGTAGAGTTGTTGTTGTTGTTGTTAAGTGCCGTCGAGTCGTTTCCGACTCATAGCGACCCC
>NW_006922084.1:655730-658359 GCF_000298275.1 Orycteropus afer afer | reverse complement strand
TAGTCTGTCTCAGTCTATAAACTGGCCTATTACCTATGCACCAGGTGCATCTCGCTGGGTTTTAAACACCAGAGGCTCAGCCTCAAAACTCACATCTACATGTCACCACAGTAGAGTAGAGGGTCATTGAAAAAGAGGAAGACCCTCAATGAGATGGATTAACACAATGGATGCAAAGGTGGGCTCCAACATAGCAATGATCGTGAGGATGGTTCAGGTTCAGGCAGTGTTTTGTTCTGTTGTACACAGGATCACTATGAATTGGCACCAACACTGTGTTAGACTGGGTTCTCTAGAGAAACAAAACCAATAAAGCTTATATATATAGAGAAAGGGCAATTTATCTTAGGAAAATGGCTCACACACTTATAGAAGCTCCCACGTCCAAAGTTCTTGGATCAAATGTCAAGCTGGAGGCTTTTCCCAACTCACACAGCGGCAGGGACTGAGGAGCTCAAGGTTGGCAAGCAGTATACTGGCTGTTGACTCCAATGAATGACAAATCCAAAATCTCCAGGCGGAATGGTAGACTGTTTGCTCACAGAACGTTGTAAGAAGCACAACAGAATCCCGATCCACAGAAGAGTGTCTCTTTTCCCAGGATGTCCACAAATATATTGGAAGAAGGCCACACCCATTGGGAAACTCCCTCTCAATGGATTGGCTGTTCAAAACATACATCTGATCCCATCATTGGAACAACCCACATCACAATTGCTTAAATCACACAGAATTGTGGTCCACCCAAGTTGACACACAACTCCAACTATCACAGTCCACCCCTTATCAACTTGGCAGTTGTACACATCTTCTTAACTATATATAATCTTTAAATAAGGACAATTATAAAGTCATATTTGTGCCTCTCATGATACACTAACACACATACAACTGAAATGCATTAACGTTATTTACATTTCACAGTTCATAACAGAAGGAAACAAAAATATTTGATGCATATATACAATGGATAAATATAACAATCACAGTCCTCATTTCTGCAACTGGTCACATGGTCGTAGCTGACATTCAGAACTACCTTCTTCCACTACCCATTCTGTATTTCCTTTGCCCTCAGCAAGCACCTCAGCTGGTCATGGTTCTTTGCCTGGTGGGGTGACCCAAACCTTCATTCCTGAAGGGTCTGGGCCATTAGCAGTCATATCAGAATTGGGTTGCTGTAATTTTCCATTGACTTTAATCACAGGGCATGGTAGTACTAAGAGACATCCTAAAGAATCTTCTGTATTCCAGACATATTCTTCTTTACCTCCATTATGTAACGTCAACCCAATTTCCCCTTGGTAATCAGGATCTATCACACCAGGTAGTACAGTAATGCCCTTCTTTGTTTGTTGATCCAGAGGCATAAGGAAGCCAGAATGACCAGGTAGCATTCTTAACTTCCAGTTCAAGGCAATCAGTATTGTGTCTCCAGGTAGAAGTGTTCCTCACTTTGGGACTAAGATCTCCAGACCCACAGAGCATAGGGTAGCAAGGACAGGAAGCAAATTTTTTTTTTTTTTAATTTATTACCACTAGGGGTAATAGTGAGTGGTACCACTTCCGTTTCCACCCCTTGGTTCCTGGACTCATGAATTCTGGCTATTGGAGAAACAGAACTGTATATTGGATGCTGGTTTAGAGCATATACAGCCTCCTGGAAACATAGCCCCTGCCCTTCAAGATATTGCCACCTAGCTGGCACAGTATGTGTTTTCAGTAGGCCATTCCATTGTTCTATCAAGCCAGCTGCTTCAGGATGATGAGGAACATGGTAAGACCTGTGAATTCCATGAGCATAGGCCCATTGCTGCACTTCATTTGCTGTGAAGTGAGTCCTTGATCTGAAGCAATGCTGTGTGGGATACCATGATGGTGGATAGGGCATTCTGTAAGTCCATGGATGGAAGTTTTGGCAGAAGCATTGCCTGCAGGGAAGGCAAATCCATATTCAGAATAAGCATCTATTCCAGTAAGAACAAAACACTGTCCTTTCCATGATGAAAATGGTCCAATGTAATCAACCTGCCACCAGGTTGCTGGCTGATCACCCTGAGGAATGGTTCCATATTGCAGACTCTGTTGGTCTCTGCTGCTGGCATAATGGGCACTCAGCAGTGACAGTAGCCAAATCAGCCTTGGTAAGTGGAAGTCCATGTTGCTGAGCCCATGCAAAACCTCCGTCCCTGCCACCATGGCCAATTTGTTCATGAGCACATTGAGCAATTACAGGAGTAGTAGGGAAAAAAGGATGACTGGTTTCCACTGAACATGTCATCCTGTCCACCTGATTTTTAAAGTCCTCCTCTGCTGAGGTCACCTTTTGGTGGACATTCACATGAGGCACAAATATCTTTACTCCTTTGGCCTATTCAGAGACCTGTATCCATATACTTCTTCCCCATACACCCTTGTCACCACCTTTCCAACCATGCTCCTTCCAAGTTTCAGACCATCCAGCCAAGCCATTAGCCACAGCCCATGGATTCGTATGTAATTGCATATCTGGCCATTTCTTATTCAATGCAAAGTGAACAGTCATATGTATGGCTCAAAGTTCTGCCCATTGGGAAGATTTCCCTTCACCACTGTCTTTCAAGGAAGTCCCAGAAAGGGGCTGCAGTGC
>NW_006922084.1:643145-654770 GCF_000298275.1 Orycteropus afer afer | reverse complement strand
CTGGGAATTCAGATCATACACATAAACTTATAGGACCATTGTCTGCCAACCCTATACATGTTCTTGGGTACACTCCCACTTCATAGACATACCTATTAGTTCAGCCTGTCCACTCATCTGTCCACCCATCTATCTACCTGTGTACCCATGTTTGCCTTCACTGACAATGCAGTACTATATGTGCAAAAGGGTTCATTTTTGTTGTCTGTACCTCCCATGTACCTCTCTATGTCTTTCTCTATGTCCGTGCCACCATATTGATCACTCACATTTGGTACATTGCCCTTCTCTTCACCCAAATCCATACTTATCTCTATCTATCTAACAGTGTTTCCTCCCCGCCCCCCCAGTAACAAAAAAGAAAATTTTCTTCCATAGATTAACCTTTCCTTGACTTTTACAATAATGGACTAATATAATATTTGTCCTTTTGTGATTAATTTATTTCACTCAGCATAATGTCCTCCAAGTTCATCCATGTTATGCGGTGTTTTGCATATTCTACATTATTCTTTAGGGTTGCATAGTATTCCATTGTGTGTATGTACCATAGTTTGGTTATCCATTCCTCAGTTGATGGACACCTAGGTTGTTTCCATCTTTTGACTATTGTAAATAGTGCTGCAATGAACATGGATGTGCATATGTCTGTTCTTGTCATGGCTTTTAATTCTTTAGGATATATACCTAGTAATGGAATGGCTAGGTCAAATGGTATTTCTAATTCCAACTTTTGAAGGAATTGCCATACTGCTTTCCACAATGGTTGCACCATTTTACAGTCCCACCAGCTGTGTAGGAGAGTCCCAATCTCTCCACAACCTCGCCAGCATTTGTTATTTTCTGTCATGTTGAACTTTGCTACTAGTGCTGGAGCAAGATGGTATTTCATTGTTTTGATTTGCTTCTCTCTAGTAGCTAATGATCAAGAGCATTTCCTTATTTCTTTTTCAGCAATCTTTTTGCTGGGGCTGCTGCTGTCCACTTTCAAGTGGTGCCTGCATATCATGCAGAACCATCTGTAAATCAGGCTTGAGTTTTCTCTTCCTCAGTCAACTGATCATAAGGAACTCCCCACGAGGCCATAGCTTCAGACTGGGAGAGGGAAGGTAATGTGACTGGAGTGGAGACCATAGGCATTTGGGCCACTTCCTCATGCAACTTACTTGTGCCTTCATGTCCTTCTCGAGCCTGATATCTGATATACTACTTCCATTTAATGATGGAGTGCTGCTGTGCACATCCAAATTTATGACTCTGTGGGTCAGACAACACCCAGTTCATGATGGGCAGCTCAGGTCTCATGGTGACTTGGTGGCCCATGGTTAGGCATTCAGTCTCTACTAAATGCTTCTGATGGTCCTTTGAAATTGGTATTGAGAGAAAAGCATTGGCCAGATCGATAGCTGCATACCAAGTACCAGGAGATGTACTAATTTGCTCAGCAATGAAACCATATCAGGAACAGCAGCTGCAATCAGAGTCACCACCTGATCAAGTTGACAATAATCTACTGTCATTCTCCAAGATCCATCTGTTTTTTGCACAGGCCAAATAGGGGAATTAAATGGTGATGTGGTGGGAATCACCACCCTTGCGTCTTTCAAGTCCTTGACGGTGGCAGTAATCTCTGCAACCCCTTCAGGGATGCGGTATTGCTTTTGGTTTACTATTTTTGTAGGTAGAGGCTGTTCTAATGGCTTCCACTTGGTTCTTCTTACCATAATAGCCCTTAATCCACATGTCAGGGAATTCTGACAATGTGGGAATTCTGCCAATTGCTGAGTATATCTATTCCAATTATGTATTCTGGCACTGTGGAAACCACTACAGGATGGGTTTGGGGACCCACTGGACCCACTGTGAGATGCACCTTAACTAAGACTCCATCAATAATTTGACCTCCATATGTCCCCACTCTGACTGGAGGGCCACAATGACACTTTGGGTCTCCTGGAATTAGAGTCAGTTCAGAACCAGTGTCCAGTAATCCCCAAAAAGTTTGATTATTTCCTTTTCCCCAATGAACAGTCACTCTTGTAAAAGGCCTCAGATTCCTTTGGGGAAGGCTTGGAGAAAGACTGACATTATAAATTTTTGGCAATACATTGGGGCCCTTCCTCAAAGGGACCCAGCCTCCTCTTCATTCAAAGGGTTGTGGGTCTGTAAACTGACCCAAGTCTGGGAATTGATTGAGAAGCCGTGACTCTGTATTCTGGCTATTCAATCTAGGCTGCTGTTCACGTGACTTAGAATTCTTCTGCCTATACAGATCAAGTAAATACTCAGTAGGTTTGCCAAGTATTTCACTCCTAGGAACACCATGACTAAGTAGTCAATGCCATAATTCTACATGAGTCAGAGTATTCTGATAACTGTTTCAACTCTCCTGTCCATTATCATAACCATGTCCACTTTACCTTTGTCAATTCACTGCTGCCACTTGGCCCCTACTACCACAGGGTCCAATCAGCTCCATCATAGTTAAGTATCTTAGTTCAATTAGGGCAGTTCCCACTGTCAAATCTGGCTTATGTAAAATAGCAATCACAGCAGTCTTCAAGGATGCTGGAGCTCCCTTCACAAATTTATTCCTCACCATACTGGTGAAAGGAGTGTCTTCTGGACTCTTCATTTCTGGCTCCAGGGGTCTAATCTGATAAATTCATTCTAACAGGCCAATTTCCCTAAGCCTCTGGATACCTTCTTCTACATTATACCAAGACAGGTCTGGTATTTCATCTTTATTTAAGGTAGGCCACAGCATAAACCATGCTTCAGTAAGCCAACCAAATAAACTATTAGATCCTTTCCTAACCTCTCGAGCTGAAACACTGAATGAAGAATCCCTACTTAGTGGGCCTAAATCAATAAACTCAGACTGATCCAATATTACATTCCTTGCACCATTATCCGACACCCTCAGTAGCCTTCCCATATATATTCTCCAGGTCTCTGTCTGTACATGTTAGCAAAATCAGTTAGGTCTTTTTGGTTATAGTGTACCACCTCCCTGGTCACACTTTGTATTATTTCACCTTTTGGAGCTTGCTTGGAATTAACTTTAGTTATAGGTCTAGTAGCAGCAATGGGTGGTTGGGGCAGTTCCTGAGAACATTCAGCATTGCCTTCCATGGCCTCTGCCTCAGCCAATGACCCAGCAGGAACAGTTGGGTTAATCCCATCCAACTGAGGTGGAGAGGAAAATGGTTTTATAGTAATCCCTTCAGATGGGAGGGATTCAACAGAATTTACAGGCTCCATATCCTGATCTTCCTGACTATCTGCCTATAAGTCCCCATTCCACGTTTCAGGATCCCATTTTTTCCCAATCAATGCCCCCACTTAACTTCAGACACCATCCTATGTTGGCAATTTAATTGGAGTTGTAATTCAGCCATCCTTATAATAAGACTCTGGGTTTGGTTTTCAGCAATATCAGCTCTGTTACTAGAAGAAATAAGGCTTTCTTTCTGAGCACAACTGGAAACATTGAGGTCTTTTATGCAGCACTTAATCTGTGACTTAGCAGCCCTGAGCTCATCTCGCTCTTTCACCACTTTGTCTAGGATAAGTAGGACTGACCAACCAGCTTCCTTATACTCCTCATGCTGACAAACTTGCAGAAAAGTATCAAATATATGATCACCCTGAGCCTCACCTCTCAGAAGTACTTGATCTATTGGTGGTGCTATTTTGCATATTAATGTTGCCATCTCATGCCATGGATTAGCAGGGCCCTCTTTTCTAACAGAGGCAGGGTCACTGGTGTCTTTACATTAATCAAATTGGAGAACCAATTTAGGAAGCCCATCCTTATGATTTTGTCTCTCTAGAACCAGCCCACTCTCAGTATCAAATGTATTAGACTGGGTTCTCTAGAGAAACAAAACCAGTAAAGCTCATATAGAGAGAGAAAGGGAAATTTATCTTAGGAAAATGGCTCACACACTTATAGAAGCTGGCAAGCCCAAAGGTCTTGGATCAAACATCAAGCTGGAAGCTTTTCCTGACTCACACAGCTTCAGGGGATGAGGAGCTCAAAGTTGGCAGCCAGTATACTGGCTGTTGGGAGCTCTGGTAGCATAGTGGCTAAAGCACTTGACTGCTAACCAGAAGGCTGGTGGTTCAAATCCACCAGCCACTCCTTGGAAGGAAAATGGGGCAATCTACTTCCGTAATGATACTGCCTCAGAAACCCAAGGAGGGGTCACTATGAGTCGGGTCCAACTCAAGGGCACATAACAACAACAACTGTGAGAGCATGAGATTGTTTCTATATAGCCACCACTCTGTATGTGATCATGTTTCTATATAATAACCACCACTCTGTATGTGATTATGTTTCTATATAGCCACCACTCTGTATGTGATCATGTTTCTATATAATAACCACCACTCTGTATGTGATTATGTTTCTATATAGCCACCACTCTGTATGTGATCATGTTTCTATATAATAACCACCACTCTGTATGTGATTATGTTTCTATATAACCACCACCCTGTATGTGACCATTTTGAATAGGTAGCCATTTGTGCAAAAAGCCTCAGCACATACTTCACACTTTAGTGCTTTAGTTATTGGAAAAACCACAAAGAGTCCTAGCTACCTCACACCTAACTACCTCATCAATACCCTCAAACACACTCCTTAACAACAGCCCATCAGTAGATAGCACAGACATACCTTACCTAAAATAGTTAGAAACCACAGTTGATGGCTTCGGCCCACTGGACAGAGCCAATCAAGTAGGCACAACTAGCAACTTGGAAAATGTCAACCAATCCTGTAATTTTCTAATTAAAATTTCCTTGTTCCTGATTGAGACCCCTATATCAACCCCATTACCCCTGAGTTCGAGACTCTCAATCCTGAACCGCTGCGTCAGTGACAGTTGAGGGTCTGAGCTCGAGCTTGAATAAACAACCCCTATGCTTTTGCAGTGGAATCGGCTCCTTGGTGGTCTTTGGGGAATCAGGGTCTGGGCATAACACAACATACTGGCTATTGACTCCAATGAATGACAAATCCAAGATCTCCAGGCCGAATGGTGGGTTGTTTACTCATGGACAGTTGTAGGCAGCGGAACAGAATCCCAATCCACAGAAGAGTGTCTCTTTTCCCAGGATGTCCATAAATATACTGGAAGCAGGCCACACCCATAGGGAAACTCCCTTTCAATGGATTGGCTGCTCAAAACACATACATTTGATCCCATCATTGGAACAACCCACATCGCAATTGCTTAAACCACACAGAACTGTGGTCCAGCCAAGTTGACACACAATTCCAACTATCACAAACACAATGACAACAACAACGACAATGATGACAACAAAATTCTCTGTAAAATCTCTCTACACTGAATTATAACATTATTAGTTTTACAGCATTATTAGTAACTGAGAGGAAGCCTTTTTTTATTTTTCTCTTTCTTTTCCTTTAATTACTACTTCTTTCTCAAAAAAGTTATTGACATAGGCTCACAAATCCTAATCACCACAACAGTGTAGCTAAAAACAAGAAAATTTGGGAACATCATTGACTATGAAAACACCAGCAGCAACTAGAATAACAGCTTGTACTTGGAGTGTGTGCAGGTGAAGTCACATGATCTAAAGCATCACGGTAATTAGGTCATAATAACAGCTCTGACCTCAGCTCATTGTTGTTGTTGTTATGTGCCGTCGAGTCGGCCCCGACTCATAGCGACCCCTCCTTGGGTTTCCGAGGCAGTATCACTACGGAAGTAGGATTGCCCAACCTTCCTTCCGAGGAGTGGCTGGTGGGTTTGAACCGCCAGCCTTCTGGTTAGCAGTCAAGTGCTTTAGCCACTATGCTACCAGCTCATTAGAAGGTTCAAAAGTAAATTTGCATACTGTTTCAGGCTTGTGAGTATATTGATGCATATTTGGTGGTATAAAATTTGTTTTTGGTGTTATAACTAACTACAGGGACATTTTTACAAAAAAATAATAATAATAATAAATTCCTGCTGAAATGCTGAACAAAAATTTTATTGAAAGTCATTTAGGTGTCACCCTCTCTGACAGTGTCACCTGGTGTGGTCAGCACCCCCCACACTCCCATAGAAAAGCCACTGTTTCTCTGAAAAGCTGACAGCAAAATGGCACATTTTAAGTATGACTTGTTGATGTTCAAGGGTTTCTTCCTCAGATGAGCTTAGCTATTCTGGCATTTGGAATTACACAGTTGTGTTTGTTTATTTGCTGGGTTTTGTTGTTGTTCAGAGATAAGGAGGAGGAAGAAAAAGAGACCAAGAATTCAGCAGAGGAGAACTGAGAGTTGGAGGTCAGTGGGGGCAGGGAAGTGTTTGAATGAGGAGTCAAGGATGCAAAAGAATTATCCCAAAATGTTCAGGGCCCATTTGTACATGGATTTTAGACACCATAACTAAATTGTTGTTGTTATTAGGTGCTGTCGCGTCAGCTCCAACTCATAATGACCCTGTGTGCAACAGAACAAAACGCTGCCCAATCCTGTGCCAGCCTCACAATCCTTGCTATACCCGAGTGCATCACTGCAGCCACTGTGTCGACCCATCTCATTGAAGGCCTTTCCCTTTTTTATTGAGCCTCCACTTTACCAAGCATGATATCTATCCCTAGAGTGTGGTCCCTTCCGACAATATGACCAAAGTACATGAGATGAAGTCTGCCCATTCTTGCTTCCAAGGAGCATTCTGGCTGCACTTCTTCCAGAACAGATTTGTTAGTTCTTCTGACAGTCCATGGTACTTTCAGCATTCTAAACGAAATTGCATAAATGTAAATATATGTATGCAAGCCCAAGTGTTTCAGAGTAGTACTACATGTTTTTCAAGGCTGTGACCATTTGGAAGCAGATCACCAGGCTTTGCTTCTGAGGCACTGTGGGTGGTTTCAAATCACCAACTTTTTGGTTAGTAGTCAAGCACCTAATAGTGTGAACCACCCAAGGCAGGGATTCCTTATGTATGTATCAAAAATATGTCCAGTGAATTCTTCCATTCAGGAAGCTTTAAATAAAACACACAGAGGCAAACACTGCTATATTCACTTGAAATTGGCATTTGGCTGGTACTATTAAACATCAGATATCTAGCTCAGTCTTTCATTGGTTCATTTAGCCAATGAACTAATAATTATCAAAGGCCTCGCACCTGTCAGATGTGTGATTGGCTCCAGGAATGCCTCAGATGTTTGCAGCCTTGAGTTGGGGAAAGAAGACAAGCAAGAAGGTGGTTTCAATAGGCTGGAATTTAGGGTAGGGTCAGCTAAGGGCTGTGTGTACCACTAGTCCAGTGTAGGGTGGTTTGGGTGGACTTTTCTTAGGAGGCAGAAGAGCTAAGGCTGGAGGAGTGAGCAGGGCCAGGGCCAATGCAAAGGACTGTGCACGATGGGAGCCACCAGAAGCTTTAAGAACAGGAAATGACATGATCAGGCTGGGGTTTTAGGAGACTTCCCTGCTTGGATTGCAAAAGACAGTTGCCTAGAAGCGGAGCCTGAGACAGCGTTTTTTGGGCAAGCAATTTCTTGAGGGAGAGGTCTCAGGTGAAGCCTGTAAGGGCACAAGGCAAACAGGAATACCAAAACCACCCAACCTCATTGCCATCAAGTTGATTCTAACTCATGGTGACCCCATGTGTTACAGAGTAAAACTGCTCATAGGGTTTTCTTGGCTGTAATCTTTATGGAATGGAGCTCTGGTGGCGTAGTGCCTAAGGCATATGACAGCTAACCAGAAGGCTGGCAGTTCAAACCCACCAGCCACTCCTCGAAAGGAAGATTGGGTGATCTACTTCTGCAGAGACACTGCCTTGGAAGCCTGAGAAGGGGTCACTATGAGTCAGAATTGATTTGACAGCAGTGAGTTTGGTTCTCATTTTAATCTTTATGGAAGCAGATTGCCAGGTCTTTCTTCCACAGCACTGCTAGGTGGGTTTGAACCACCAATCTTCAGGTTAGTAGTTAAGCACAGTTTGCGCCATCCAGAGATTGAGGTTCAGCAAATATGTGGTCTAGCCTCAGTCTGATCCTGTGGAAAAGTCTGGAGCATGAATGGTAGCCCATATGTGTGCCTTTTGAGGCCAGAGGGCCAGGCTTTTGTGCCCCATTGTCAATGGGGTGCCCCCAGGGGTTGTTAGTTGTTATTGAGTTGATTAATGGTGACCCCATGTGTGCAGAATAGAACTGCTCCATGGGGTTTTCAAGGTTGTGACCTCATGGAAGCAGATCTCCAGGCCTGTCTTCCTCGGTGCCTCTGGGTAGATTTGAACTGCCATCCTTCCAGGTTGTAGTCAAGTGCTTAACTCTGCCACCCAGGGATGTGTTTGTGCATTTCCAGGTGACTGGTGCTTTCCTCCCAGGACAATGCTCAGGGGATGTATGTAGCCATGAGTGCTAGCAGCTGACACTCTCAGCTGCTGAGGGGTGAGCACAGCAGCCCAGTCGAGAGGATCTAGGCGGTTCACCGGACCATCTACTTCCACAAGGAAGGGAGAGGCGGTCAGGAGGCTTGACAGCCTCCCATGGGGCAGATTGCAGTGTGCCGTTGCTGGAGAGGAGAAGGAGAATCAGTTCCGTTAATGGAAAATGCATTAGGCTTTCTAGAGAGAGTGGCCAAATAGAGCTGAGAGCAACAGGACATTACCAGCGGTTTGGCTGAGGGCAAGGCCTAAGAGGTATATCCATCAACCCTGAAGAAAAGAGGCCCACAATTCAGAATTAATCAGCGATAAAGGGAGTGGAATTTGGGGAACATTGAGCTATGTGACAGGTGAGGCAGGGATGGGACTATGTCAACATTCTAAAAATAAATAACCTCTCTGCTTTCCATCAGAGGTGCTCAAAGTAATTTGCAAACATTTGCAGGCATGTTTTCACAGGGCTGAACTGCAGGCAAAGCTCCTGCTGACTTCACAGGGAGCTCCCAGGGGGCATGCAGCAAGGTGAGGCCTTGGTTCTGGGTAATTAAGACTTATGGCCCCCTTGTTAGTGAAGAAATCCCTGTGAGCATCATTAAGATGCAAGGGCTCCATGCAGCCTCGCAGCCCCTCAGCCTGCGGCCATTAGACACCCACTCGAGCTGTCATTAATTTCACTATCCTTCACTTTCTGAAATCAGAGGATGACATCACTTTGATTAAGAGGGACAATCACATTACAGACAATCAATGGAGTCAGCCAGCGTTGTTCATCAGAGCACTCACTAATGGTGGGGTTGGTGCTCCACGGGGTTGACTCCAATTCCACTGTTCCAAGTGGGTAGGAGTCTCCATAAACCCCTTTTCCCAATTTTCTTTTTTTGTCTTCCTCCCTGCATCCTTCTTGAAGACACAGAAGTGCTCATTGGTGGTTAGGGTTGGACAAGAGGAGATCTCTCTAGAACCCTCTGTGGACCCCTCTTCTGGATCTGGAAGGAGGAAGGATGGGTTAATGAGTTGGCAGGTGTGTATCAACCATCCCCCTTTGCAGGGTGCTGTAATGGCAGGAAAAGAGTCATGAAAAATTTTACAATACATTCCTGGCCAATACATTAACAGAGCCCAAAATTCTGCTGGAGAGACACATCTCTACTCAGAATGCAATACCTGTGGGCAAAGAGGTGGTGAGGAACACAATTTTAGAGTCTGAGGATCTGGATTTGAACCCTGGCTTTGCCATGTTGGCTGTGTGACCTTGGCAAGTTATACAATTTCTCTGTGCCTCAGTTTTCTCACCTATAAAATGGTGATAATAACAGTAGCTATCTTAGAGGGTAGTCATGCGGATTAAACATGGAGCAGAAGTTCTTGAAACCTGGACTTTGCTCAATAAAACCAAAAACCAAACCCCTTGCCATTCAGTTGATTCGGACTCACAGCAATCCTGTAGGACAAAGAAGTGGCCCATAGGGTTTCCAAGGGTGTAATCACTGTGGAGCTCTGGTAGCATAGTGGTTAAGGCACTTGACTGCTAACCAGAAGGCTGGCGGTTCAAACCCCCCAGCCACTCCTCGGAAGGAAGATGGGGCAATCTACTTCCGTAGTGATACTGCCTCAGAAACCCAAGGAGGGGTCGCTATGAGTCGGGTCTGACTCCATGGCACATTACAACAACAACAACAACAACAATCACTGTGGAAGCAGACTGTCACATCTTTCTCCTGTGAAGCCACTGGTGGATTTGAACCACAAACCTTTTGGTTGGCAGGTGAGCATTTAACCACTGTGCCACCAGGGCTTCTTTACTGCTTAATAGCTATGCTGAGTGCTTGTCTCTGTTTCCTAGTGCTGCTGTAACAGAAATAACACAAAGAATAGAAATTTATTTTCTCACAGGTAAAGAAGCTAGAAGTCTGAATTCAGGATACCAGCTGTGGTAGTTAAATTTGTGTCAACTTGGCTGGGCCTGGTTTTAGGTGGCTGGGCAGCTGGATGTAGCTCCATGGTGGAATCTGGTGTGAGCAGCTGAGTAGGTGCCTTAGGGATGTGGTCTGCTTCTAGTATATAAGAAGACACTGTGAGAAAAGTCTCTGAGCTTTTTGGTTCATCTGGATCCTGCATCTAGCTGAGTCATCAGTGGTCCGCCATGTTGTCTGCCCATCTTGGGACTGTTTAACTAGCGGCCTGCCGTGTTGCTTGATAATCTTGGGAATGTGCCATTTTACTTGTCAACCTTGGATTTGTCAGCCTCAGCAGCCAGCAGCTGCCTGAGCTAAGACAACCTTCAGCTTCAGTGGGCCGGGAGAAAGAGGCAGAGCTAAAGCCCATCATCAAGAAGCCTTCACCCAGCCCTAGAGCTAGCATTTTAACCTTGGACTTCTAGCCTTCTAAACTTTAAGAGAATAAATCCCTGTTTGTTCAAACCACCCATTTGTGGTATGTCTGTTAGAGCAGCACAAGATAATCAAAACACCAACTACAGGAGAATTTCTCTCTCGCCCTCGCTCTCGCCCTCGCTCTCACCCTCGCCCTCGCCCTCACCCTCGCTCTCACTCTCGCTTCCAATCCTCGTCATTTCCAGCTTCTTTAGTCCCAGTGTCCCTTAGTTCCTTGGCAATCTGCATCTATCTTCCCCAGTATGAGCTTGTGTCTGTGTGTAGTCTGCTCAGATATCCCAGAACTAATTAGGTTTAGGACACACCCTATAATGATGTTGCCTTATTAACATAATGAAGAAAATCCTATTCCCAAAAGGGATTCCATTCACAGGTGTAGGAGTTAGCATTCCAACACTTATTTTGGGGAGGCATCATTCAACCCAGAACAGGGGTTAACATGCTTTCTATCTCATCTAACTGGCAAACAACCTAAGAGGTGGGAACTATTATTATCCCTATTTACCAGCAAGGAAATGGAGGTTCAGAGAAATTTAGGAACTTGCACAAAACCCCAAAGCTAGGTACCCAGAACCAAGGCTCTCAGCCATTATTCTACAGTGTTTTGTCCAAGAGAATAGATGAGGGTCAACTGCTTTAGATACTCAGAGAATGAAGAGCTCCCTGGAATGGAAGCAACCAAAGAAGCTTTCTGCTGAGTCTTCCATTTGTGTGTTGTTGTTATGTGCCGTTGAGTTGGACCCGACTCAAAGCAACCCCTTCTTGGGTTTCCAAGGTGGTGTCTCTACAGAAGTAGATTG
>NW_006922084.1:640902-642115 GCF_000298275.1 Orycteropus afer afer | reverse complement strand
AATGACAGGATAGCCTGGCTTTGAGCCCTATTTATGCAAAGTGTTATGCACCACCCCCCATAATACCCCAAACCTTTGCATTCTTCTCACTTCTTGTTGTTAGTTGCTACTGAGTTTCTCTGAGTCATGGCTACCCATGGTTCTCAGTCCCGTGCCATCTTTATGAGCACAGGTGTCTTTGAGTTCACTGCCCTGGTTAGCGTGTTCCCCCATCTCACTGAAGATCTCCTGCAGTTTCCCTGATCCTCTACTTTATAAGCCCGTGTTACAAAACACTGTTGTTGTTACGTGCCATCAAATCAATTCCAACTCATAGTGACCCACTGCCATGTCCTGCACCATCCTCACAATCCCTACTATGTTTGAGCTCATTATTGCACCACTTGTCTGTCAGTTTGTTGTACTGTGGTGGCTTCCATGTTGCTGTGAAGCTGGAGGCTATGACACCAGTATTTCAAATACCAACAGGGTTCTCCACGGTGGACAGGTTTCAGCGGAGCTTACAGACTAAGACAGACTGGGAAGAAAGACAGGGCCACCCACTTCTGAAAGAATTGGCCAGTGAAAACCTTATGAGTAGCAAGCAGTAAAACACTGTCTGATATATTACTGCAGAATAAAACATTACACTCAATTATTATTATATAGTGAGTTTCATCAATAAAAATGTGTATAAACTTTTTTACTCCCTAATTATATACGTATCTATCTAACAGCCTTGATTTTGACTCTTGACTTGCAAAACCTGGAATAATTGCACATTATACTATACAATATACTATATAGTGGTGAGCATAGCTGCTTTCCAAGCTGTTGACCTGGGTAAGGAGCCCTGGTGGACCTTCAATCCACTTCCGTAGATTTACCACCTCAGAACCCCAATGGGGGTCACTCTGAGTTTTAATCAACTTGATGGCAGTGAGTTTGATTTTGAGGTACTTTACAGGCAAAGCTTGTCAACCCCTGTTCTTTCCAAATGCCCCATGAAGAACTGTTCTTATTTTAAGAGAAGGTAGCTGAAGCACAAAAGGGTTAACGATGTGCCTTAGGCCACAGAGCTAAGAAGGGGTAAAGCAGGATTTGAACCCAGATCATGGGCCACACTCCAAGCCACACTTGGATTCAGCAATACTGAGGGTCCAGAGAAAGGTGAAGGGCCTAAACTAAGGTAAGGATAGAGGACAGTGTCAGATTACTCAATAATCAAGGTAAC
>NW_006922084.1:637402-638307 GCF_000298275.1 Orycteropus afer afer | reverse complement strand
CATAACAAATTATGGGTAACATTGAGAAGAATGGGAATTCCAGAACACTTAATTGTACTCATGAGGAACCTGTACCTTGACCAGGAGGCTGTCGTTTGAACAGAACAAGGGTACACTGCATGGTTTAAAATCAAGAAGGGAGTGTGTCAGAGTTGTATCCTTTCACCACACTTATTCAATCTGTATGCTGAGCAAATAATCCTAGAAGCTGGATATATGAAGAAGAATGTAGGATCATGATTGGAGGGAGAATCATTAACAACCTGCGATATGCTGATGACACAACCTTGTTTGCTAAAGTGAGGATGACTTGAAGCACTTACTGTTGAAGATTGAAGAAAGCAGTCTGCAGTATGGATTACATCTCAATATAAAGAAAACAAAAATCCTCACAATTGGACCTACAAGCAGCATCACAATAAATGGAGAAAAGATTGAAGTTGCCAAAGACTTCACATACCTTGGCTCTGCAATCAACACCAATGGCAGCAGCAGTCAGGACATCAGATGACATACAGCACTAGGCAAGTCGGTTGCAAAGGACCTCTTTCAACTGCTGAAGAGCAAAGATGTCTCCTTGAGGACTAAGGTGCACCTGACACAAGCCATGATATTTCCAATCACCTCGTACACACGTGAGAGCTGGACAACGAATAAGGGAAGCTTAAGAAGAATTGCTTTTGAGTTGTGGTGCTGGTGAAGAATGCAGAGAGTACCGTGGACTGCTAAAAGAACTAACAAATCTGTCCTGGAAGAAGTGCAGCCAGAATTCTCCTTGGAAGCGAGAATGGCCAGACTTTGTCTCACCTTCTTTGGTCATGTTGTCAGAAGGGACCATTCTCTGGAGAAGGATCTCATGCTTGGTAAGATGAAGGTTGACGAAAGAGAGCAAGGCCCTCAGTGAG
>NW_006922084.1:635481-636652 GCF_000298275.1 Orycteropus afer afer | reverse complement strand
GAGTTGAGCAGCAGACACCTGGGGGATAAATATGCGGAAATGTTGGAGAGGCAGGTAGATAAAAGGGATCTGGGCTCCAGAGCGAGATACAAGCTGGAAGTTATCAGCATGGGGCTGCAGCCTTGCAGATTCCCAATGTAATATACTAAGGGAGGAGAGTCTTCCTTCTGTTAACAGCAGTTGAAAAGTTCACCTTCTCAGAACAGGGTGGGGCAGAGCCCATTCTCATCTGAATCTCTGGGGTAAAGCAGGGCGGGGGCCCTGTTCCTGGGTTCTGTAAATCCTTGAGAAAACAAGGCTGCTTTTGAAATGGGCTAAAAACCAGTTTCTGTTGAGTCCATTGTGAATGATGACGACACCATAGGGCAGAACAGAACTGTCCCATGGGCCATGTAATCTTTAAGGAAGCAGACTGCCACATCGTTCTCCTGCCAAGTGGCAGGAAGGTTTGAACTGCTAACCTTTTGGTTAGCTGCTGAGTGCTTAACCACTGTATCGCCAGAGCTCCTTAAATTGGTTATCCATGCCATTTTATGTTTTTCCAACCACAGAAGTACACATAAGCAACATGCTCACACATACACATGCTCATACATACCATACATGCTCACACATGCAAACACACACTCACAAAACACACACGCTGACATGCACACCCCACGCACATGCACACACCACACATGTTCATTCACATACTACACACACGTTCATTTACATATCACACACACATTCATCATATACCACACACACACACACACCAGACACACACTCCAAAGGATTATAAAGGAGATAGATTTTTTTTATACCTCATTGTGTATATTAACTTACACAGAATTATCTGATTAGCTTCAGAGGCTGTTGACTTACATATCATGTAGATTGCTAAGTAAAGGCAGAGGCAGACTGTTCAGTGTAATTGAGAACAAAAAGAGAATTTCTTTCCAGTGAAGTTTCCAAAAAAAAAAAAAAGGAAGAAGCAGCTTCTGATTATGGAATTTCTACCTGGGCAAGTAAGAAATGTTTGATTTTCTATTTGTGCTCAACCATACCCTGAGCCCAGAGGAAATCAGCCAAGGCCTAAAGAAATTCGTTTCCACGCCTTCTCCTTTCCTCTGTCCTGTTTCCTGGCCCCTTTAACCTGGAGGAGTTGGCGTGTGCTTCCAGCTGCTGT
>NW_006922084.1:633811-634786 GCF_000298275.1 Orycteropus afer afer | reverse complement strand
TAGAGTGGGAGAATAATGTGAAACAAAACTCAAAATCATAAAAAAAAAAAAAAGGACCAGGTTTGCTGCTCTGAGAGAGCCTGATGGAACCACTGAGACTATGGCCCATAGCTATCCCTCAGATCTGGAATTGAACCCATTCCTGTGGCTTCCAGCAAACAAAAGACAGGTATATGAGCTGAACATTTACAATAGGTAGATACACTCCTTGGAGAGATCAATCGTGGGAGAGTAGAAGGGTTGTGTATGCACAGGGAAACAGCTCAGGGAGCAGGAGTGCATGGGAGGGAAGGACACAGGGAAGAGGTGGTTATAGGGAGGAAGTGTGAGGGGAGCTGTTGCATTGTGGGAGATTGCAATAAAAGTCATGAGACAAAGTGTTTGTGAACTGCTGTATGGAAGATGAATTTGCTCTGTAAACTTTTACCCAAATCACAATAATTTTTTTTAAAAAAAGAAAGACTTGGTGATCTTCTTCTGAAAATTACCCAATGAAAACCTTATGCATACAACAAAACATTGTCCAACTCACTTGTTGTGGACAGACACATCACTAGGAGGAATCAATCAGTGGAAAAAGACACCATATTTGGTGAAGTAGAGGACCAACGGGCATGAGGGAGACCCTCGATGAGATGGGTCGGCACAATATCTGCAACAATGGACCTGAACGTGCCAGTGATGGTAAGGATCATGCAGGACCAGGCAATGTTTTATTTTGTTGTACATGGGGTTGCCATGACTTGAAGTTGACTTGACATTATCTATCTATCAATCTGTCTCTCTGTCTCTCTGTCTGTCTTCCTGTCTGTCTGTCCATCCATCTATCCATCCATCCATCCATCCATCTCTCTATCTAATTTTTTTCTGAAGTATTCTTGGGACAAGAAAAATATGAGGCTGTCTGAAGTTTTAGAGGAAGTGAAGGCTTATCAAGGTTGTTGATACACTCAGTCTGTGGAATTTTGGTTTTGG
>NW_006922084.1:631476-633666 GCF_000298275.1 Orycteropus afer afer | reverse complement strand
TGTCCTGCTGGAATGCTCCTTGGAAGTGAGAATGGCCAGACTTCATCTCACCTACTTTGGTCATGTTGTCAGAAGGGACCATTCTCTGGAGAAGGATGTCATGCTTGGTAGGGTGGAGGGTCGATGAGAGAGGGGAAGGCCCTTAATGAGATGGATTGATATGGTGGCTGCAACAATGGGCTGAAGTATAGAAAGGATCATGGAGCTGGTGCGGGACCAGGCAGTGTTTTGTTCTGCTGTGCATTGGGTTGCTATGAGTCTGACATGACTCAACAGGACCTAACAACAACAACATGCCAAAATCATAAAAGAAAAATGGTAGGTATGATAGAGACTGGTGAAACCACTAAGACTGTGGCCTCTAGTCACCCTTCGACCCTGGAATTGAACTCACCTCTGGCTTCAAGCCAAATAATAGACATGCGTATAAGGTGAACATTTACACCAGATAGGTACACTCCTTAGAACAATCAACGATGGCAGATCAGAAGGGCAGTTTTTGCATAGGGAGATAGCTCAGAGGGCAGGAATGCATAGGAAAGAAGGACACAAGGAAAGGATAACCACAGGCAGGAAGTGGGAAGGGAGCTGTTACATTATGGGGATTGCAATCAATGTCATGAAACAAAATGTGTATGAGCTGTTGAGTGGAAAATGAATTTGCTCTGTAAACTTTCACCCAAATCACAATTTAATAATAATAATGTACCTGTATGCAAGTTACAGAAAGATGACCCTGCTCCCTCTGGTCCCCATCACAAACAAGGCTGATGCTAAGAGTAATAGCAGGGTAAGGGAGAGTAAGGATCACTGGGTGGTGCAAATTGTTAACCTTAGCTGCTAACTGAAAGGTTGGAGGTTCAAGTCCACTTAGAGGCACCTAAGAAGAGAAGCTTGATGATCGATCCCCTTGTGAAAAATTAGGCATTTGAAACCCTGTGGAGCCCAGTTCTATTCTAACCCACATGGGGTTGCCATGAGTTAGTTGTAGCTGACTTGCTGGCCTCCACTTGCATCTTAGATGAACATATGGGCCAGTCACAACTACCCGTCTGTACCCTGCTCCTACTTGTTCCATGCACTAACTTGCAGAAAGAACAGCAGGGTGCAACAATTTAATGTGTGTCCCTCTCAAACACAAATTTGGACCATTCCTCAGATAAAAAATACAGAAATAGGCCTGGGCACAGGAGGATTTGTCATTTAATAAGCTCCGTGCTCACTTGGATTAAATGAATGAGAGACCATCCACAGGCAAAATTTGAGGCCACTAGGGTCCCATTGACTAAATTATCACTTCAGTGTTCTAAATGGAACTGAAGATTAAATTGACAAGATCTAGAAAATCCATTAAAAACAGAGAAAGGGATACAATGTGGTCCCATATCTATATGAGAAATGAGTTTCTCACGAAGTGTCTTGGAAAGAGACAATTTATGTACATATGTTTACAACAGCTGTATAAAGTAAAACAGTGATGTTTTCCTGATTTGAAGGTGGCATATAACATAGGTTGAGAAGAGATTTGTGTATTTACTCCTGAACCTGATTTGATTTTAATATCATTCTGTCATTTATGAACAGTTCCCAAGAGCCTTGTCAGTAAGAGCCACTTATGAAGCCACTGAAAGTATCTGTTTTTGCAACCTCATGATGCTGTAACAGAAAATACCACAGATGGGATGGCTCAAACAAACAGGGATTTATTCTCTTACAGTTTGGAGGCTAGAAGTCCGAGTTCAAAGTTCTAGGTTCTAGAGGCTGTGTGAAAGCCCCTCAACCTTGAGCTTCAGCTTTGCCTCCTGCTCTCAACCCACTGAAACTGGAGGCTTTTCTTCACTCGGGCAGCTGCTGGCTACTGAGGCCAACAAACCCAAGGTCAACAAGTAAAAAAGCACAGTCCCAATGTTACCAAACAATATGGCAGGCTAATAACTCAAGTCCAGAAAAGGTCCCAAGATCAGCAGGGCATGGCAGGCTGCTGAACAATGACTTGGCTACCTGCAGGGTTCAAGCATGCCAAAAAGTTAGAGACCATCCCCAAAACTTCTCCTTATATACTGGAAGCTGCTCACATCCCTAAAGGAGCTACTAAGCTGCTTGTGGTAGATCCCACCATGGGGTTGATTCCCAGTCTCATCATGTGGAATAACTACCACCAGCTGCCCAGCCACTCAAAACCCGGCCAAA
>NW_006922084.1:630738-631356 GCF_000298275.1 Orycteropus afer afer | reverse complement strand
GACTCGACGGCACATAACAACAACAACAACAACAAAACAAAGTATACTTGTACATAAGGTCTCTATGAGTCCAAGCTGACTCAATAGCAACTAACACTAACAGCAGCAGCAGCAGCAGGGGTGCCAGATAAATTTCAAGGCTGAGACATTGGAACAGTCTCCTGAAGAAAAAGTAAGAGTTTGAAAGCAGCAAGGGGAGTCTTCTTGGCAAAGGACCAGCACAGGCAAAGGCTTGGAATCATCACTCTGCACACCTGATAAGGGAATGGGAAGAGCTCTGTAAGGCTGGACACTATGACATATACAAAGTGACAAGGGAGGAGGCTGGGAAAGAGAGCAGGGCTGACTGGGCCAGACTGACGTGGCCTGGAGTGCCAAGTTGAAACTTTGAGGTCTAAGAAAGTGGTTAGCAAATCTGTGTTTTGATGAATTCTTCTGGTGGCTTCCAAGCCACAAAGCAAAGTCCCTCAATATGGCCCACTGAAAGTGTGATACACATCATTGTTTGCTCACTGATCATCTTAGACTGGATTCTCTAGAGAATCAAAACCAGTGAAGCTTAGAGAAAGACATTTATGTCAAGTAAATGGCTCATGCAGTTGTAGAAGCTGACAAGTC
>NW_006922084.1:596610-627170 GCF_000298275.1 Orycteropus afer afer | reverse complement strand
GTTTCCCTTGTCTTTGTTGAAGAGGGTCTGTGCAGTCCTTCTGCCTAGTCTGCCATCTTGCCGGAATTCTCCATCTTCTTTTGATGTTTCCCGCATCATTCAATATTTTGCCCAAAGAATACTTCAGTATTGCAACTTGAAGCTTGACTCTTTTCTTCAGTTCTTTCAGCTTGAGAAATGCCAGGTGTATTCTTCCCTTTTGGTTTTCCTACTCCAGGTCTTTGCATATTTCATTATAATACTTTACTTGGTCTTCTTGAGCTGTCCTTTGAAATCTTCTGTGGAGCTCTTTTGTTTCATTTCTTTCATTTGCTTTAGCTATAGTTTCTCACAGTTTAAGAGGCTAGAAATCTGAAATCTGCATGCTGGCTATAGGGGAAGCCTCTCAATAGCTCTAGGGGAAAATATTTTTCTCAGCTTCTCTAGTGTTCTTCTCAGCATTCCTTGGACATCAACACCAAACCAAATCCACTGCCTTCAAGTCAATTCTAATCCAGAGTGACCCTATAGGTCAGAGTAGAACTGCCATATAGGGTTTTCCAAAGAGCTCTGGTAGCGTAGTGCCTAAGGCACTTGACTGCTAACCAGAAGGGTGGAGGATCAAACCCACCAGCCACTCCTCAGACAGAAGGTTGGGCAATCTACTTCCATAGTGATACTGCCTCAGAAACCCCAGGAAGGGTTGTTATGAGTTGGGTCCGACTCGATGGCAAATAACAACAACCACATAGGGTTTTCCAAGGCTGTATATATTTACAGAAGCAGACTGCCACACTCTCTCCAAGAATGGCTGGTGGGCTCTAACTGCTAACGTTTTGATTAGCAGCCTAGCCCTTAACCACTGAGCCACCAAGACTCCTTCGCCACATGGCATCTCTTTTCCACCATTCATGGTTGCTTGCTTCTGTGCCTGATTTACTCTTTTTTGTATCTCAGGAGTGGTCAGTGTTAAGACACACCCTACACTGATAGGGCCTCATTAATAGAACAAAACAACAACAAAAACCTCTGTTCCCAAATGGATTACATCCACAGGTATAGAGGGTTAGCATTCCAACATATATATTTGGGGGAACACAAGTCAATAGATAACACCTACCATGGACACCAAATGTATTGATAGCAACAGAGTTTGAAAACTTTAAGAAGTTTTCTTATTCATTGTCCAGCTTTCACATGCATATGAGCCAGTTGAAAATATCATGTCTTCATGGGCAAGAGAGATTGTGTTGAACCATAGACCCTTAATGTGTAAGACTCACCATTTTGTTTTGGATAAGAACACCTTGCGGCAGAAGGTCAGGTGTAGCAGAGTCATCTTTTCGTAATTTGCACATGTACTTCTCTTCCTGATTTATGGGTTAAATAGACTGATTGCGTAGTTGAGTTGTTGGTCAAACAACTGCCTTCAAAGTGTGTGGATTAATAGGCTGACGGCAATCTCAGGGAGATCACAAACACCTTCCTGGAAGACTGCAGACGTGGGCCTGTCTTATTCAGCATTTTTATGGACGTGAAAGAATCAGACTTCATGCTTATTGATGTGGAATTTGTCTGTAGCTGGGATAGAGTGGGGGAATAGCTGATAACTGACCCTGATATGTCTAAACCAGGGTTCCAAAAATATCTCAATAAGCTAGAGCAGTGGCCAGAGAGGCAGACTCAGTAGCAGGGAATGTGGGCTCTAACAGGTCCACCCTAATGTTTGCTGTCCCTGGGTCAAGAGTACAAATGAAGACCAGCAAGCCATATGGCCAAATATTTAAAAGTTGTAAATCAAACTAACAAACTGCTAGATGAAATGTGTTCTGTCCCCCACCTTGACAAATAGACCTTCTGAACCACCTGGAAGGTCAGGTTCAACTTCAGAATTCTTTGACTCCAGGGAGTCTATGTTGGGACATGGCAGCATAGGGGGGAGTCTGCTCCCTGCCCCCAGCTCTCATCTATTTTCTGAGCTGCTCTTGGACTCCTCAGCAACCTCTCTCCTATTGCTTCCTGTGTTGCACCTGACAAGGTCTGTCTTTCATTTGGACAATTTACCTGGCTCTGTCTTCTCCCTTTTGTACTTAACTCCATTTCCTGCTTCCACCTCTCATTAACCTTTTCCAACCTCTCCAGGTAACCCTCAGTCTAGTGCTTATATTTGGCACAGCCCCCAGGGAATAGTCCCTCATGAATTCATCCCAGAGCCAGAAAACTGAATCTGGTCAACTCCCACCTGCCATCTAGCTCCCTCCCCCTCCCATGCCACTGCCTCTTGAACTGAACCATAAAGAATGAACACATATTTCCACCAGATCTGGGGTGGAGAGAAGGTAGTCCCAACCACAGCAAAATATTTCTTTGAAATCCAATGTCTTTGTTTTCAAAGAGTCATATCCTTTAATAAAAAATAGCTTTTAATAATTGAAATATAACATAATGCTATGGGTGGAATTGTGTTCCCCACAAAGATATGCTGAAGTGGTTCTAACCCTTGTATCTGTGAATGTGACCTTATTTGCAAATAGATTTTTCCATTGTTATATTAATTGGTGCCTTGGTTCTCTAGGGCTGCTATGACAGAAATACCATAAGTGGATGGCTTTAACAAACAGGGATTTGTTCTCTGTTTGTTAGGAGAAGTTTAGGAGGCTAGAAGTCCAAATTCAAAATGCTGGCTATAGGGACTATGTTAAGGCCCCTCCACCTTGGGCTTCACCTCTGCCTCTTATACTAGGCCCACCAGAGCTGGAGGCATCTCCTAACTCAGGCAGCTGTTGGCTGCCAAGGCTGACAAACCCAACGTTGGCAGGTAAAATGGTAAAATCTCAAGACTGGCAGCCAACAGAGCAGACCACTAGTTCAAGTCCAGGAATAATCCCAAGATCAGCAGGCAACACGTCAGGCCACTAGTAACTCAGCCAAAGGCAGGGTCCAGATATCCCAAAAGCTCTAGCCTTTGCAAAAGCTTCTCCTTATGTACTAGAAGCAATCCATGCCCTAAGAGCATTTCTTTTCTGCTGATTAACATCTTTCAGGAGATTCTACCATGGAAGTGATTACAATCTCATCATGGGGAATGCCTACATCCAGCTGCCAAGCCACTCAGAACCATGGCCCAGACAAGTTGACACACAACACAATCCACTGCCATCGAGTCGATTCTGACTCATGGCAACCCTATAGGACAGAATAGAACTACTCCACAGGGTTTCTTTGCAGAAGCACACTGCCTCATCTTTCTCCCATAGGGTACATGGGGGGTTCAAACTGCTGACCTTTTGGTTAGCAGCCAAATGCTTTAACCACTCTGCCACCAGAGCTTCTTTGATTGGATAGAGTGAGTCCTAATTCTAATCCCTTCTGAGTGCTGCTTTATACAGGGAATACAGACACCAAGAGATCCACGCACAGGGGGAAGATACCATTTGTCTATAAGCCTAGAAATGCCAAGAAACACTCAAGGCTGCCAGAAGCAAAAACAGACAAGGAAGAATATTTTAGAGTGGACAGAGAGCACATAGCCCTGAAGACATCCTGAATGCAGACTTCTACCCTTCCAAACTGGGAGACAATACATTCTGTTTTTTAAAGCCACTCACTATGATGTTTTTGTTATGGGAACACTAGGTAACTAAGACACATGCCTTCAAAAAAGTACACAAAACATAAAAGTGCAGTTTAATGAATGACCACAGGCATGTGACCACCAGGTTAAACAAAAAATGCAACATTGTCAGTACCCTCAGAAGCCCTCCTGTGCCTCACTATCTTCTCCCAAGGGAGACCAACCACTATCCTGACTGCTAATATTCTTGTTCAGTTGGGCCTGTTTGGGGATTTTATGTAAATGGAACCAAACACTATGAATTCCTTTGGGCTTGCCTTCTTCCACTCCATGTAATGGTGACTGTAAGCTTCAGTATCTAAGACAGACTCATTCCTTTCTGTTTGCTTCTTTCATTCTTTCAGTACGGCTTGTGAGATTCATCCATGATGTTGTGTCTACTTCATTCATTTCATTGCTGTATAGTATTCCACTACATGAATATACCACACTTTATTTGTACATTCCACTATTGATGGATGTTTAGCTTATATCCAGTTTTTTGCTATTATGAATACTGCCACAAACATTCTTGTAAATATCTCCTGGTGCACACCAGCATGAATTTGGGATTATATATACCTGGGATTGGATGGCTGGCTCATGGGTTTTGCATTTGCCGACACTGCTGTTGAGTTGATTCAGACTCCTAGCGACCCTATAGGACGGAGCAGAATTGCCCAATAGTTTCCACAGTTGTAATCTTTATGGAAGCAGACTGCCACATCATTCTCCTACAGAGCAGCTGGTGAGTTCAAACTGCCAACCTTTTGGTTGGCAGCTGAGTACTTTAACCACAGTGCCACCAGGGCTCCTTGCAAAACCATTTTCCAGAGGGGTAGAACCAATTTATATCTGTTATATTTGTTATTTTCAATAACTCTCACCATCAGTCTTCGAGAGTTCTTGTTGCTACCCATTTTCATGGGAGTCCTATTTTTATTCTTCTTCATGATACACCAAAACTCCAAAACCAAACTCACTGCCATTGAGTCTATTCTGACCCATAGTGACCCTCACTGGGTTTCCAAGGCTGGAGAAGCAGATTACCCCATCCTTCCACAGAGCAGCTAGTGGGTTCGAACCACTGACCTTTTAGTTAGTAGCCAAATGCCTTAGACATTGTTTATTTTCATGTTGAAAAAAGTTACAATGTTTTATTTTTGTTTTGTTTTGTTTTTTTTGCCAGAAAGGGGAAATGACACTTCTGAAAGATGGACCATGTTTATCCTGTGGCTTCACTTGCACCACTATGAGGAGTCCATCTCTACCAACGAAGCTAACCTCTCTGAGGTTCTTTGCAAAGAGGCAAGATGGTACCATCTCTCACAAACCATGTCATGTTCCTGGAGCAGCTTCCCTCCTGTGTCCTTTCTAGCACCTGCTGCCATCTTGGCTGAGTCTGAAGACTGACCCACCACTGACTTTCAATACATTTTGCAGAGACTTTATCTGAATCGTCTTACCATGATTACAAGCTCATCTCTTTATAGCTTCAATTAGCCCCTAAGTCCTTCCTATGTAACGGACCGTGTACTTCCTTAATATGTACCTCCATCACCTAAAAGAATACTTGGGACCCCATGGGGAGCAATCAGTATTTCCTAACTGACTGACTGGCTCAGTGTAGCTTAAAATCTATCTTTGTTTTTATATGATAGTTTAAATGATTTAATGAGTGGCTGTCACAGACAAGGCACTTGGGGACTGTGCATAAAATGACACAATAATATAAAAATAAAGCTCTGCTCAGAGACAAATACACAGAACTGCCTACCGTGTGTGGATTGCTCTTTAGACTAAAGCAAACATTTCTGCCTTTGGTCAAGTGGAGTTGTTTTCATTGATAAAAATAAGTAAATGTATATTCTCTCCAGCTACCTTATTTGAAGGCTTACAGAGAAAGAAATCATATATGATACTCATTTCAGCAATGAATATGCAGAAAGTGCTGCATCTCTTTATTTAAGGGATTTTAAACATTGCAGTCATGTTCATCTTGGTGACTGTAGGCTTTTATATTTAAGATAGACTCATTTCTCAAAGTCATATTTAAATATCTCAAATGGTTGTGTTGGCCTCTTGGGTATTGAGCAACATACAACTGAAAAAGGAAGGTTAACCTCACCGAAAAAAAATGTAAAGAAATGGCGCAGCTGTGTACATTTCACATGCAGGAAGCAGCAGGAACAGGGCAAAGAACAGAGAATTCTAGGAGAGCCAAGGTTGCGGTGAGAATCTGGATGTTGGCCTCGTCTTAGAGCAGAGTGTGGGAGCTGTTCTCCAACTTAATGATACTCTCAGTGAGCTATACATTCTTTTCTCAGTTCCATGCTTCGTAGCCAAGGTTTTCCTTCTGCTCCTCTCAATAACTGAAATACCAGTAGTTGACAAACCTGATGGTTACTTGAAGATGTTCTGGTGGCACAGTGGTTAAAGCGCTCAGCTACTGACCCAAAGGTAAGCTGTTCAAACCCATCAGCCACTCCACTGGAGAAAGATGAGGCAGTCTGTTTCTGCAAAGATGTACAGGTTTGGAAACCCTATGGGGGCAATTCTACTCTGTCCCATAGGTTTGCTATGAGTTGGAATCGACTTGATGGTGGTGGGACTTGGCAGGGTGGGGTGGGAAGGGGGTGGTGAGAGGTAGGGATGGTTACCTGGACTTAAGTATGCAAACAGCTTCATACTTACAGTTTTGTTTCAGATTTTAGATCTTAGAATCTTTTCATTCATTTGTTCATGTATCCTTAGTCATTTGTTTAATTAAATGATCAGGCAACAAGTACACACTGAACATGCCACATGCTGTTCCTGGAGTTCAGATTCAAGGGTGTGGCCTAGCCAGACACAGTTCCTATAATCACAGAAATACAGATAGTCCCTGGCTTACAAACGAAGTCTGTTCCTAAGTCTGTTGTTAAGTTGAATTTGTAGATGAATTGGAACAGGTACAAAGACTCTTATTTTGTAGCACTTAGATGAATGTTTGTCATAGTATATAGGACAAAGCCGACCCCGAGTTACAAAGTAGATCCATTCCTAACTGTGTCTTTAAGTCTAAGTCCAATTTGCAGTCTTACTCTAATGCAAGGAAAGGCTAGAAAGCTTTTCAATTATTTAAAACTGCATTTGCAGCAAGTGAAGGTGATTATGATAAAGAATTTGTTCTGAATCAGGGTTGATTCAATACTTCCACAAAGTGAGGGAAATTTACATAACATTAAAGGCAAGTACAAGTTGTCTGCAAGTTGGAGGTTTATAACTCAGGAACTGTCTGCATATGTGTTACCTTTCTATGCATATGAAAGGAGCTCTGGTGGCTGAGTGCCTAAGGCATTTGACTGTCAACCAGAAGTTTGGCTGTTCAAACCCACCAGCCACTCCACAGAAGGAAGACAGGGCAATCTACTTCTGTAAAGATTTACCACTTCTGAAACGCAATGGGGGTCACTCTGAGTCAGAATGGACTCGATGGTAGTGGGTTTGGTTTTCTGGTTTGGTTTATGCATAGGAAAAGGAGCTCTGGTGGTTAGTGGTTAATGGATTTGGCTGCTAGCCAGAAGGTCAGTGGTTTGAACCTACCAGCCACTCCTTAGGAGAAAGGTGGAGCAGTCTGCCTCTGTAAAGATTCACAGCCTTGGAAACCCTATGGGGCAGTTCTGCTCTGTCCCATAGGGTCACTGTGAGTCGGAATTGACAATGGCAGTAGGTTTGGTTTTTGGATTTATGTTATGTAAAACACTTAAGAAACACTTCCAAACTAGACAGTGATTTCGCGAGCATCACAAAGTAGTATGTACATTCATTATTATGAACTATTGTATTCAACTCAAATTTTTAATCTAATAAGATTTATGGCAGTCCATTTTTGAGTTGTCCGTAAGTCAGATATTCATAACTCAGGGACTGTCCATAATTGTAAAGCTGCACTAGGTAAGAAATGTGGAGGGGGCAGCATGGTACAATGGAAATGCATGTTAGAAGGGTTGGACTTAGTCATGGAGGTCTGGGAAGTGTTCTTGAGGAAGTGATGTCTTGCATGATGTCTGTTAAATAAGCAGGTGAATTAGCTAGATAAAGTTGGTGGGGGAAAGAGGAGCTCTAGGAAGTAAGAAAAGCTTATGTAAAAGCCTGTGGTGGGAGAGAGTGCGATGTACATGAGAACCAGAACAGTGTGGTCCAGTGTGGTGGGCACGGAGAGAGCAAAGGGTGTGGGGGGGAATCTGTGGGCCCTAAAGGAGCTATAGGAGCTCTGGTGGTGTAGTGGATAAGCCACTTGACTGCTAACCAGAAGGCCAATGGTTCAAACCCATCAGTTGCTCCGTGGAAGGAAGACTGGGCAATCTACTTCTGAAAAGATTTACAGCCTCAGAAACCCAATATGGGTTGCTGTGAGTCGGAAACAACTCAACGGCAGTGAGTTTTTTGTTTGTTTGTTTGTTTGTTTTTTGTTTTGGCAAGGAGCCACACAAGGAGCCCTCGCAGCACAATTAGCACTTGCCTGCTGAGTGAAAGGTTGGCAGTTTGAACCTGGGGCACCATGGGAGAAAGAACTGACAATCTGTTTCTGTAAAGATTACAGCCTAGAAAACTCTATGGAGCAGTTCTGCCCTGTTTTATAGGGTGTCTATGAGTCAGAATTGACTCATGAGTCAAAATTAACTCAGTGGCACACAACGAGAACAAGAAAGAAGCTATGCAGTCCCTGGGTGACACAAATAGTTGACTACACAACTACTAGCAGAAAGGTTGGTAGTTAGGACTCCAGAGACACTTCAGAAGACAGGCCTGGCAATTGGCTTTCGAAAGGCCACAGCCATAAAAAACTCTTAAAAGCAGTTGTACTCTGCACGCATAGGGTTGCCATGAGTTTGAACTGATGCAGTGAAAGGTAACAAGGAGCTATGTCTTTGTCCTAGGAGCAAATTTGACATACACCGAGGATAGGGAGGTGTCGTAGTTATAGTGCTGCTATGGCAGAAATACCACCAAGGGGCGGCTTAAACAAACAGAACTTCGTTCTGTCATGGTTTAGCAGTCTGGAACTTCAAACTCAGAGCTCCAGCTTAGAGGAAGGCTTTCTCCCTTTCCTTCTCTGGAGGAAGGTCCTTGTCTCCTTTCAATATCTGTGGGCCCAGCACCCCTTGGAGATCTCCATGTGTCTTGGCATCAATCTTCCCCTGGGTCTTGGAGGTTCTCAGCACAGAGACCCTGGGTCCAAAAGACACACGGCACAACCTGCCCTTCTTTCTTGGTGACAGTGGAATCCCTCCTTCTCCACTCCTTTTATCTCTTACAAGGTAAAAGGTGATGCAGGCCACAAGCCAAGGAAACTCCCCTTATGTCGGATCAGGGCTGTGACCTGGGTAAAAGTATTGCCTCCCACCCTAATCCACTTATAACTGATTGGCTGATCACATGATCCCATCATTAGGGATGATTATTATATCATTATATAACTTCCAAATTACATCATTATATACCTGCCAAATCACTGAGAATCATGGCCCGGTGAAGTTGCCACAGTTTTGGGGGGATACAATTCCATCCACAACAAGAGGGATCCAGGTATACAGTGTGGGTTATAAGACTCAGCTGCATACAGGGATAAGGGTCTCAGAACTTGCTCTTGCCTGTACGCATTCCCTGGGTGGCAGCTTGACTCAATTACAGGTGGCTTGCCACAGCTGCTGGCTGTTGGGCAGACTGGTCTCCCAAGCATGAGTGGATAATGGGACAGATGCTCAGGGGTGGCAGAGGGACACGCCTCAGTGGCCTTGATCTGCTCTCTTCTCTGCGCACAATGAGCCACTGGGGCTAGAAGCCGGAACTTGCTGCTCGCAGATCAGAATGTGTTTAGCTGTAACGGCCTGACAGGGAAGCCTGGTTTCAACTTTAATAGAACATGAGGCATCCAACCAACTGGCATAATCTCTCCCCTGAAAGGTAATGTGCCACCTTTGTGTGCTGGGGCTTCAGTTTACAGCTGAGACCAAACATAGACAAACTAAAAATATTAACACTCTTCACTTGATTTATAATGCTAATCATAATATACACTGTAATAGCATTTTCATACTCCAGGTGTTTAACATTTGGAGATTCAAAGGACTGGGGAAAAAAAAAAATCTTTGCATTCCAGCTATTGTAGTACAGCAGTAAATCTCAGGGGGCAAAGGTTTGGTTCCTGAATGTGATTCTCACAGAGCAGGGCTTCTCAACTTTGGTACGTCTGACATTTTGAGTGGAATCATTCTTTGTTTGGGGGGCAGGAGCTGTGCTGTGTATTTCAGGATGTCTAGTGCCTAAGGCACTCCTCGGAAAAAAGACTGGGCAATCTAGTTCAGTAGAGATATCGCCTCAGAAACCCAAGGAGGGATCCCTATGAGTTGGATCTGACTCCACGGCAGTGAGTTTTTAATGCCTAAGGCATTTGACTGCTAACCAGTGAGTTTTTAGTACCTAAGGCATTTGGTTGCTTGTGATGAAGAATTTGTTGTGAGTAGGAGCCCTGGTAGCATAGTGCCTAAGGCACTTGACTGCTAACCAGAAGGCTGGTGGTTCAAACCCACCAGCCACTCCTCAGAAAGAAGATTGGGTGATCTACTTCCATAGAGATACTGCCTCGGAAGCCCAAGGAGGGGTAGCTGTGAGTCAGAACCAACTCTACGGCGGGGAGTTTGGTTTTTTTGGATTTTGACAGTATCCCTGGCCTCTACCTATTAGACACTGGGAGCATTCTGCCTGCCCTCCCCTCCAAGTTGTGGCAACCAGAAATGTCTCAAAACATTGCCATTGAGCCAATACTGCCTTATGGCAACTGTTCTGCTGACCTAGTGCTGCTCTGACAAGAATATGCCACAAATGGGATGACCTTAACAAGCAGGAGTTTAGTCTCTTACAGTTTGGAGGCTTTAAGTCCGAGTTCAAAGTGGCAGGCTCTAGAGGCTGTGTGAAAGCCCCTCAGCCTTGGGCTTCAGCTCTGCCTCCTGTTCCTGGCCCCGTGAATCTAGAGGCTTTTCTTCACTCAGACAGCTGCTGGCTGCTGAGGCTGCCAAGCCCAAGGTTGACAAGTAAAAAGGTACAGTCCCGATATTACCAATTCACACGGCAAGCCATTAATTCAAGTCCATTGTAAGTCCCAAGGTCAACACAGCATGGCAGGCTGATGAACAATGACACAGCCACATGCAGAGTTTAAGGTGCCATGAGCTAGAGACAATCCCCATGGCTTCTCCTTATGTACAGGAAGCAGACCACATCCCAAAGGCAGCTACTCAGCTGCTTGTGGTAGATCCCACCATGGAGTTGATGGCCAGTCTCATCAGGGGGAATAACTACCACCAGCTGCCCAGCCACTCAACCAGGCCCAGCCAAGCTGACACACAAATTGAACTACCACAGCAACCCTATATGTTTCAGAGTAGAGCTGCACTTAGAGGGTTTTCAATGGCTGTAATCTTCTGGAGGGAGCTCTGGTAGCATAGTGCCTAAGTCACTTGACTGCTAACCAGAACACTGGCAGTTCAAACCCACCAGCCACTCCTTGGAAGGAAGATGAGGCAATCTACTTCTGTAGTGATACTGCCTCGGAAACCCAAGGAGGGGTCACTATGAGTCAGGTCTGGCTCGACGGTACATGACAACAACCACAACAACAATCTTCCGGAAGTAGATCACCAGGCCTTTCTTCCATAGCAGGTGGATTTGAACCACCAGTCTTTCCATTAGTAGTGGAGTACAAAAGGTCTGCAGCACCCAAAACCAAAAACCCATCACAAATGAGTTGATTCTGACCCATAGAAAACCTCTTGCTATCAAGTCAACTCCAACTTATACAACTCTCCACCCCACAAAAAAGAAGTTTCCATGGAGTCTATTCCGACTCATGGGGACCTCTCGTGCGTGAGTGGAACTATGTCCCGTAGAGTTCTCAAGGATGTGGATTGCCAAGATGGTCTTCCTAAGCTCGCCAGGTGGATCTGAACAACCAATCTTTCGGTAGTAGTAGAATGCCAAACGGTCTGAGCCACCCAGGGACCTTAGAATGTCTCCAGGCATTACTAAATGTCCCCTCAGAAGCAGAGCCTCCTGCAGCTGGGAACCACTGCCATGGTTGTTGTTACGTGCCCTAGAGTCGTCTCCAACTCACAGTGACCCCTCCTTGGGTTTCAGAGGCAGTATCACTAGGGAAGTAGATCACCCCAACCTTCCTTCCCAGGAGTGGCTGGTGGGTTTGAACAGCCAAGCTTCTGGTTAGTAGTCAAGTGCCTTAGGCACTATGGCCACCAGAGCTCCCAACTGCCATAGAGGATCCATGATTAATACCTGGACACGAAATGAAGGGTTTTGTGAAATAAAACCAAGCATTGCCATTAAGTTGAGGATTGTATTAAATAAAAATATTTTAATTTTTTTTTACAAAATGTGGTTAGAAGATTTCCAATGTAAAATCATTTTTTTTGTTTTTGTTTTTCCTTTTCAAACTGTTTAGACTCACCCTGGGATTCCACTCTTCCCTTTCTCTGAGCCACCAACTCAGAGGCAACTCCCTTTAGTCCTTGAGGAAAGTTGAGCTGAGGTTGTAGCAAGTCCACTTTTTAATTTAGAGTCTGCAATGCATAAACAGCTCTGTCGCGTCTTAATTTGCAGAAGAATCCAAAGGAAACGGTTGTGTGCTTTGTGTGCTCGCTGAGCTCTTGAGACTTGACTTGCTTCTCACCTCAGCTTTGGTGGGAGTTGGGAGGGTATTTAGCGGTTATAATGTAAATCTGGATGCTTAGCCCGAGTCCGGAGAAATTGGAAGAGCTTTGTCAAATTTCCCAAGAGAGCGAAGAGCCGTGACGGGCTCAGATGTCCAGCATCCTCTGCCAGGACAGGAAACACTGCGGTTCCGGCTCCCGCAGTGGTGCGGATGGAGAACGTTCGCCATCCTGCCCCCTTACCATGCTGTACGTGCGTGACCTTGAACATGCCTCCACCTTTTTGTCCTTTTTCAGAAAATAAAAATAAAAGCAGTAGATGAATCCCTCACCGGACGGAGTGTTGTGAGGTCAAATGAGATGGCAACTGTTAAATGCAATACTGTCGTTTGAGTAGTACAGCTCCAGCTGCATGCTGTCAGGCCTGGCCCGATATTTCGCTGATGTTTTGTTCTTCTTGAAGTGGTTAGGTGAGCAGGTGTTTCTTTTAAATATTGGAGCTGCAGGATTTAGAATTGTAGCTGAAATGCTCCTTAACCACCTTCCATTTAAATCTGGTGAATTGCAATTAGATATTGATTGGTTTGAACCCATATGATTATTTATCTATCTCTAGACCTACACCTTTATTTATTTATAGCCCTGGTGGCTCAGTGGTTAAATCTCTTGGTTGCTAACCTAAAGATTGGCAGTTTGAACCCACCAGCAGTTCTACAGGGAGAAAGATGTTGCTGTCTGCTTGCATAAACATTTACAGCCTTGTAGACCCTATGGGGGCAGTTCGATTTTGTCCTAAGGTCACTATGAGTCAGAATTGACCCAATGGCAATGGGAGGGTTATATCTATGTAATACAGAAAATATGCTTGACTAGATTCATTCTATGAATGATAATAAAATACTATGTTAAAGTACCAGGAGCTCTGGTGGTGCAGTGGTTAAGGCATTTGGCTGCTAACCAAAAGATTGGTAGTTGGAACCCACCTGCTGCTCCGCAGAACAAAGATGAGGCAGTCTGCTTCCATAAAGGTTTCAGTCGTGGAAACCCTATGGAGGTTGCTATGAGTCAGCATAGACTCGATGGCAGTAAGTTTGGTTTCGTTTGGTTTATTAAAGTATTAATAATACCGTGGTTCACATGATTTGAAAAAGCCTTTGGTGTTTTGGATTAGAAGATATATCTCCTAAAAACATGAATGGAGTTGGAAAACTTGGTTGGTCTGACATCAAAAAGCTCTAGAGAGTCGTCATCCCAGACAGCTTGCATATTTATCTTGGGGAAGGAGAAGTCCCTGAAGAAATGCAGAGATCATTGTTTTATTTTGTGGTTCTGCACTGCTGGAAGCTGGGAGAAAGATGTGGTGTCTATTTCCATAAAGATCACAGCCTTAGAATCTCTATAGGGCAATTCTACTCTGTCCAACAGGGTTGCTATGAGTCCAAACAAACTTGATAGCAGTGGGTTTATTGATGGACGTAGGAGGACTAGGCAGGAAACGTTGTTGTTGTTGTTATGTGCCATTGAGTCGGACCCGACTCATAGCGACCCCTCCTTGGGCTTCTGAGGCAGTATCACTACGGAAGTAGATTGCCCTATCTTCCTTCCGAGGAGTGGCTGGTGGGTTTGAACCGCCAGCCTTCTGGTTAGCAGTCAAGTGCCTTTCGCACTACGCTACCAGAGCTCCCAGGCAGGAAACGTTAGTACTCTTATATTAACGCTAACGAATGATATGCTGATTAATATAGAAATTAGCCAGCCAGGTTTAGCTGGGGTACCCAAGGGGTAAAGCAAATAATAAAACAAGACCTACATTTATTAAACTGGGTCATTACTATTAAACATCTCAGTGGCAGTGGCATGACATGTATAATGGAAGAAGGTGGGACGAAGAGGACCTGCTGAGCTTTTTTCTCAAGAGTCAGATGTATACATCCTGAACTGTAAGATTTTTATCAATAATGATAATAGAAAAAACCAGGCTCAGTGGGACTTCTGGTAAGATGGAGGAATAGGCAGACAAGTGACACAGACCCTCTTCAACAAAGAAAAGAAAAACCAATTGACAGGGATACAGAAGTTAATCCTGGAGCCCTGAGCTTTGAAAGGAACTATACAGAAGTGGATTAGGCACCAACTAGTGGAAAAACCTGAATGAAAACAGTGAATACAGAGACGGTCAGAGCTGCAGACTGTCAGCTACAATGATGGGACCAACAGCCTGAATATTTCCAAGTAGTGTTGGGACCTGAGAATTGACCTAAAGGTCAGCCCTGGTCACCAAGGGCTGCAGGGACAACTGCACTGGCACTGGTGGCCTATGACTAGGAAGGGAAACAGCAAGGAGGGAGACAACCTGAGCTGTTGACTTTTTGCTGTCCGGAGGGCACAGCCATTTTGGTTGTTTACACGTAGCAACCATTTTGAATATTTAAAGTGACCAAGGGTGCAGCCATTTTGAATGATTACAAGCAGTCGCCATTTTGGATATTTAGAGTGACCAAGGGCGCAGCTATTTTGAATGTTTACAAGCAGCAGCCATTTTGGATATTTAAAGTGACCAAGGGTGTGGCCACTTTGAATTTTCACAAGTGGCAACCATTTTGGATTTCAAAGTGATAGCATTCTCATTTGGATTCCAGGGACCTAAGAATAGGCTCTGTTTGCCAAGGTCAGCAGGGACATATGAGAGGCTGACAACAGGAAAGGAGACAGGTGGTGAGTGTATAAGTGCTGCCAACTAGCGAATAGAGGAGCACAGTACTCTGCTTGCGTAGATAACACACAAAGAAAACAAAAATTGTGGGCAAGTCACTCCAGCATACAATCACCAATTAAATATAAGCACAAAGAATTTCACAATGCCTCAGAGACAACAGAACATCACGATCCACACAAAGAAGCAAGATAAAGCAGGAGAGACAAGGGACCAGGATACAGACCCAAAACACACCCCTGAGGAAGATGCAGCATTGAAACTCCCTGATAAGGAATTAAAAATAATTATACTTAGGTATCTTCAATGAATTGAGAGGCAGATCAAGGAAAACACAGAAAAAAGCCTAGAACAATTTCAAAAGACAAGAACAAAATGACAAATATATGAAAAATTAGAAATGATACAAAATCTACACATAGAAATCCAGAAGATTAATACTAAATTTTCAGAAATAGATCAGACATTGAATGGGCAAAGGAGCAGAATTGAATCAATGAAAAACAGAATTAGGGAGATTGAAGGTGAATATCTGAACACTTCTTTGGAAAGAGATAAATCAGAAAAAAGATCAAAACAAAATGAAGAAAGCCTAAGGTTCATGTTGGATACCATCAAAAGGAATAGCCTATGTGTAATCAGAATTCCAGAACAGGAAGAGAAAAATAAAACCACAGAGAAAATTGTTGAAGATTTGTTGGAAGAGAATTTCCTGGTATGATGAAAGATGAGAATATACCCATTCAGGAAGTCCAACGAAACCCAAACAAGATAAATTCCAAAAGAAAATCACCAAGACATATCATCATCAAACTTACCAAAACCAAAGACAAAGAAAGAATCATGAGAGCGACATGGGAAAAAAGGAAAGTTACCTAAAAGGGAAACCAATAAGACTAAGCTCGGATTTCTCGATAGAAACCATGCAGGCAAGAAGACAATAGGATGGTATATATAGGACACTGAAAGAGAAAATTTCAAATCAAGAATTATGTACCCAGCAAAATTGTCCCTCAAATATTATGGTGAAATTAGGACATTCCCAGATAAGCAGAAATTAAGGGAATTTGTTAAAATCAGACCAACCTTACAAGAGATAATAAAGGGAGCCCTTTGGACAGAGAAGCAGCAACAGCCTACACAACTGACCATGAACATACATGATGATATAACCCAGAAACCAACCCAGCTATGGAAGTCTCCAAAGTAAATAAGCCTACAAGATTGTAAACAGGGAACCAGAGACATCAATTGACAAATGAGGACAACTACAAACCAAAAAGAGGGAAAAAACTGTGTCATTACAGAAATTTTAGATGGTAGGGAAGTCAAGATAACTATAAGATAGAACAGACTGTTCTTAACTTGGGAAGAAAACTTTAAATCACAGGGTAAACTCAAAGAAAAATGATAAAATTTCACATCAAAAAAGAAGACCAGCATAAGTATTCAACAAATACTAAAACGATAGCAATGAAGGAAGTGATAACACGATTTATAAACAAAACGAACTCAGCATAGAAAATTATATGGAACAAAGAAATTGACACCACAAAAAAGCACATAACAAAAATGACAACAACAAATTCATATTTGCTGATAATTACATATCTGGTAAGGGACTTATCTCTAAGATTTATAGCAGAAGAGTGACTGACCACACTATGGTACATACACATACTGGAATGCTATGCAGCACTAAAGAGTAACGTAGAGTCTGCAAAACACCGCATAACATGGATGAACTTAGAGGACATTATGCTGAGTGAAATAAGTCAATCACCGAAGGACAAATACTGTATTAGTTCATTATTGTAAAAAGTCAAGGAAAGGTTTATATATGAAGGGAAACTTTCTCCGTTGGTTACTAGGGGTGGGAGGGGAGGGGAAGGAACACTGAAAAAAAAAAGAAAATGCATTGACCCATGTCACTTTAGTTTTGTGTATTTCACTGCACATAAATTATTTTTCAATAAAATACATTAAAAAAAAAAAAAAAAAAAAACAGGACCAGCCAAGTTGACAAATAACTTTAACCACCATAGGCAGCAAGGGAGGTATGTGCTACATCTTTGCTAGAAATGGGGGAGGGGGGAGAGACAAGAACCATATTTTATTCTGCATTATACCACAGAGGGCTATTTGTAATAAATAAATAAATAAACATAATAATTGTCATAGTTGTGTGCCATCGAGTCAATTCCAACTCATAGTAACCCTCTATGACAAAGTAGAAGTGCCCCACCAAGTTTTCAAGGCTATGATCTTTATAGAAGCAGTTTGCCAGGTCTTTTCTTCCATGGAGCCACTGAATAGACTTGAACCACCAACCTTTCAGTTAGCAGACAAGTGCTTAACCATTGCACCATCAGGGCTCTGTCCATGATAAAACAGCCCCACACATTTGTGTAGTTTGCAAAGCACTTCCCCACCACCCTTTCCCTTTGTCCTCAGAACAGGGCCATGAGTTGCAGTCCTATTTTCCAAGAGTGATGCCTGATGAGAAGGGTCAAGAGACTTGTTCACTGGTGGAGCCTGGGTTAGTACACCGATTTGCTTCTCTTTTAAAAAAAAAAGCAAGAAAGATTATTTCCCTTAAAAAAAAAAAGGTAAAATAACAACTCTGGAAGCAGCCAGGAATCTGGATGGTGTTAGGAATCAATAGAATGGTTTTGTTTGCTTTTTAAAAAAAGATTTTTCCCTTCCAACTCACTGCCCTCCTCTCTTTTTATTTTAACTTCCTGATCATGATCTCGGAGGCACTGTCATCAGTTTTAAAAGGTAAGAAAACTTCTCTCCCGGTTGATCACCATCTCTCTCTCATATTAAAACTTCAGTGGGTTTGGTTCGATTTTATAGGCTAGTTGGCCAAATTCCCACTTTAGCCCCTGGGCGATATGTGCTGAACAAACACACGCTGTGGTTCTGATTACCGGGATCTCTCCAAGGACTGCATCTGTCCACTGACATGTGTGGATTCCAGGTTACTGGTTTTCAGATGGAGTGAACAGCAGCCTATGCCCGTAGCTGACCAAGAGGTCGCAGTCTGTGAAGGCAGTAACTTCTGAAGAATATTCTGGTCCTCCTTTGCACCCCACTTACTACACTCACCGCTTGCAGCTGTTACTTTCACTTCGTCTTTTAATTTCCTGTTTTCCCTTCATTTATTTGACACATTTATACTTTCTGGAGAAATGTTTAAATCATTTGTGTTAAAGGTGGTTCTGTCATCATTGTAAATTGACTCAAAACATGTTTAAACACAGCTCAGTAAATGTTGTTGCTGATCACTTGGCATTTGGCCTTTGCAGTTTCATTTTACTGCATGCCATAATCAATATTCTTGATGAGAAATATTTCCTAACTTTCATTTCTTGAAAGGAGTATTTTCATTTTTTTACTGCATTTGACTTTCTTCTAAAATGCTCCGTCATAAATAGTAATTTATTTTTCTCTCTCTCTGCGTGTGTGTGTGCACTTATGTGTGTCTCTGTTTCTATCTGGAATTTCTGAGTGGCTCAGCTGGTAAAGTGCTTGACTACTAACAGAAGGACTGGTGCTTTGAACCCACGCAGAGATGGCTCAGAAGGCCTGGTGACCTGCTTCTATAAGGTCACAGCCTTGAAAGCTCAATGGAGTGCCATTCTGCTTTGCACACACAGGGTAGTATGGGTCAGAATCAACCGGACAGCAACTGTTTTATTTTTAAATCTATCTATCTGGAGCCCTGCAGGTGTAGTTGTTAACCTCTCAGCTGCTAACCAAAAGGTTGGCAATTCAAACCCACCAGTCCCCCCCGAGGGAGAAAGATGTGGCCATCTGCTTCCATCAACATTTACATCCTTGGGCGTTCTATGGGGCAGTTCTACTCTGTCTTATAGGATGGGTCATTATGAGTTAATATCGACTTGATGGCCATGGGTTTGGATTTGTGCTGTCTACGATCTATTTTCATCACCAGCAGCATCTATCTTTATGAATAAAAACTACTTACTCTGGGAAAGTGTTAGGATGGATCACTGAGGTACCAGGTATCGTTCAGAACAGGTAATTTGCTACCTAGCCTCTGGTGAGTATTGTTAGGTACCATCAAGTCGGTTCCAACTGGCAGAGACCTGTGTACAACAGAACGAAACCCTGCCTGGTCCTGTGCCGTCCTCACATGCGTGTCCGGGGAGTAGGGCATGCCACTGCCGCACCAAAGTGAGCCGTCCAGGCATTGCTCGGCTAATTACGGAGTTCTTCTGCTACCTTGCCACTTCACTCACATTTGAGTGTGTTAATTATTTAATATGTTTGCAAAGCACCTCGGGTTCTCTAGAGAAACCGTGCCACATAAATATATATAAATGAATAATTAATTAAAGTTTAAGCAGATTACTTGGTGAGTTCTTCCTTAACAGCCCCATTTTCCTAATGAAGTGTTTTGAAGTCCCCCCTCCTCCCTTCCAGGCCCTTCTTTACCCTCTTGTTAATTTCCTTCTGTTTAATTCCTTTTCCCTTCTGTCAATTCTGTGAGTGCCTACTATATTGTGGGCACTCAGTCAATCACAATGATTTAGTGCCAGATCTATAGGTAAAGACCTTCATTAACTTCAGTGGGCGTCATAAGCCCCTAGGAACTCTAGGGCGAGATTAATAATTAGATCATGATTCTAATGCTTGGTGAAAATGAGAAGCCAGGCTCATGAAATGCTGAGCACGGCGTGTTATGAGTCGTCGAGGAAACCCTTGTTTACTGACCCCTTTTCCCTGATCTGTCTCAAGTCAAACAAGAGATCCTTGGTAGTCTGAAAATTAACAAAAATCAAATCAAATCCCTCCCCTTACCTCTCCTCTCGTCAGTGAGAATACAATGGGATTGCTATTTAAAAGCAGGATCTGGAGGTTCCATGGATTCCGTCTCAGGGAACAGTGGACTAATTTAGACCAAGGATGAAGGAGCCACGTAAATGCTTATTGAATGTTGACGTCCGAACCCTAATTTTTCCTTTATCAGAGATTAAGCTGAATTAGAGAACAGTTCACGTCCATCCTGCTGAACCTGACCCAGTTTATTTACACTGTAATCTTACTTCAGAGTGTGAGAGGTAAAATGAGCTGCTCTTATCAATTAATAGCTGAAGAAAAATTTAGATTTCGAGTTGAACATGAGAGCTATTTATTCCAAAGCACTGCGGCAATGAAGAGGAGCTCCCTGTTAGGCTAGGGGGAGGGGAGGAAAGTGCTGAAAGCAATTTCTTTCATTCCCACCTAAGAGTTGGAATTCCTGTGCAATCTTGGATTTTCTAGTGACCTGTGTGAAAGCCCTGGGGCTAAAGCAGACCTGTAATGGATCTATTTCTGAATTGTTCAGCAGTATTGGAGTTTAAAACTGCAGTCGTGGTACATGCATATAATGAGGCCAGCACTGCCTCCTGAATTCAGGAGGGCACCAGTCACAGACCTTCGCAGCCTCTCAAAGTATCACGGAGAGTGAGCTCCTCCTCAGCCCACTTCCAGAATTCTCCAAGGTAGCCAGCCCTCCACTGAGCACACACTGAAGTTGCTTCAGGGATGTGAGGTGACCAGTCAGCTAAAGACCCTGCTCTCACCCCCAACTCTCCCTGCCCTGCCATTATCCACTCCCACCTTTAGCCCACATTCCAATGTTAGAAATTCCCTTCTCTGTGTTGAGGCAGTGTTCCACATGGAGATAACTCTGGGAGGTATAACATATTCTCTTAACCAGTCATTAATAATTTAGTGCTTACTTGACAAACATTTGTTGCTTGTTGAATTTATTCATAACATGAATTCATCAGAGTCAGGGTGTGAGATGTGTTTGAGTCCAATGGTGCCTTCTTCCTGGTGGTATGATCCCTGCCCCCATCTCCCAGAACCTCAGCTTGTACATCCGGAAGCACAGGGGATCAGAGCAGGAGATCTCCAAAGTGACTTCCTGTCCCAACTTGGTGTGCCTCTAAGCCAGCTGTGGGAACGGCACAAAGGAGAGGATGGTGATGTGTGGGGTGCCTGGGTGTGAGGATGGTGGTGGGAGCCTGAGACAGAATGAGGATGTACATTTATCAGAAGGCTCAGCTTGGAGTCTTCGATTTGCTCTGTATTAACCCATACCCTTGGGTCCCAGTTCCAGAGCCCAGAAAAGAGCTGATATGCAGCAGGTACACCATAATATTCATTAAAAAAAAAAAGTGGGAAAATAATAGCACCTGATTCCATTTATATAAAATAGCCAGAGTCAGAAAATCCATAGTGACCAATCAGTGGTTTCCAGGGACTGGGGTGAGACGGGGAATGGGTGTTGTTGTTAGGTGCCATCAAGTCATCTCCGACTCATAGTGATCCTATGTACAACAGAACAAAACAGCCCTGTCCTGTGCCAGCCCCACGATCCTTGCTATACCTGAGCCCATTGTTGCCTCCACTGTGTCAATCCATCATCTCCTTGAGGGCCTTCTTTTTTGCTGACCCTGAACTTTACCATGCATGACTTCCTTCTCCAGGGAATGGTCCCTTCTGACAACATGACCAAAGTAGGTCAGACCAAGTCTGGCCATTTTTGTCTCCAAGGAGCATTCTGGCTGCACTTCTTCGAGGGCAGATGTGTTAGTTCTTCTGGCAGTCCATGGCACTGTCAGTATTCTTCACCAGCACCACAACTCAAAAGGATCAACTTTTGCTCCGTCTTCCTTATTCATTGTCCACCTTTCACATGCATATGACACTGTTGAAAACACCTTGGCTCGGGCTAGGTACACCTTTCACTACCTTCACAGGAGTGCCTGCTTCAGTGGTAGAATTCTCACCTTCCATGAGGAAGACCCAGTTCTCGGCCAATGCAGCTGGTGTGCAGCCCCCACCCATCTTTCAGCAGAGGCTTATGTGTTGCTAGGATGCTGAATGGGTTTCAGCAGAGCTTCCAGATAAGGTGGACCAGGAAGAAAGACCTGCTGACCCGTTTCTGAAGGTTGGCCAATGAACACCCCACAGATCACAAAGGTCTGGTCTGCAATGCATCATGGGGATGGCACAGAGGAGGGCAGCAGTCCCTTTGGTTGTGTGTGGGGTTGCCATGAGTTGGGAACGACTTAACAGTTTGGGTCCCAAGTGAATGAGGAGATCTCAAATTGTCCTATGTGGTAATCTAAACTGCCTGCAATGGGACCAGCAGGACAAAAATGTCCACTCACCACGCCACACCGGGGAGAACAAAATCACTGCTTCACACTCACCTTTGTGTCTTCTGTTACCACAGACGTGGAAGGTCACTTATGGAAGAAAAGCCTTAATAAGCACCAGTAACTCGTTAAGCACTGCACTATTCAGAAGACAGTTAAACACGGCTCCTGACCGTCTCGCATGCATGTTCTACAGGGCACAAGGACAGCCATATATATTTTTTATGTGTCTTTTCTCTTTCCTTCTTTGGGGTTAGTGCAAGGGAAGAGCCGCATTATAGTTGATTAGGAACCACGGGGCTAAATTTCAATTCTGGGCTGAATAGTAATTCTTCCTGAAGGTTTGAATAAATCATCCAATCTGCTTCAGTTTCAACTATTTTCAGAATTTCTATTTTAATCATTAATTCTGGCTGCTTAGGACCCCGGAGTCATCGAACCCGTTTGTGACTTAATTTGGAATGAGAATGAGGCAGGAGGCAGAGGATGTCTGAGAACCAAACAGAAGAAAATGGGCTTCAGCTTCAGCAGGAAGGATTTGGGCCAAATATAAGGGATGTTTTCTTGTTAGTGATGACTGCAATTCTTTTGGTGTGCTCTGCCAAGGCAGATGATAGAATTTGCTGAAATTCTGGTAAAAATAGGGGAGATTCTCATATAAGGAAGTGAGTTTAATTTTCATTCCTATTGACTGCGAGGTGAATCAGATGAACTGTCCACTCAGGTAAATTATACTACTTCAAGATAATAAGTGCAGAAAATCCTCCCCAGCTCCCCTTTTTTGCTCTAACTGCCAGGAAGCTCAGAGCTAAATATATTATTTAATTAAAATATTAAGTTTAGCCTACGTCATTGTTTCTGTTTCCTAATGCTATAAGCAAATTACCCCAGAGCTCATTAGTTGAAAACAATTAATTTTTATCTTTCATGGTTCACTGGGTTGACAGGATTTAATGGGGCAGATCTGGTTTGAGGTCTCTCATTCAGATGGTGGCTAGGGCTTGAGTGACCGGAAGGCTCAACTGGGCTGGACATCCAAGATGTTACTTTCACTCCCATGTCTGGCACCTGGACCAGGATGGAACGGCTGGAGGCTGGCAGAGCGTCTCTCTTCCTCCACATGCCTAGCTAAGGCTTCCTCAAGCATGGTAGTGTCAGGGAAATCCCAGCTCATACATGGTGGTTGGCTTCCCCCAGTGGAAATACTGGGGGAATACTTTGCCCAGTTATTAAAGTGCTGAGGGATGTAGTGTATGGTGTGGTTACCTTCAGAGTCAACCTACCACATGAATTTATGTCTCTTTCTATTTCACGTAGTCTTATAAGAGATATCTATTTCTTTGCAATCTTTTTTGGAAGTAGGCAAGTGTGAAGATGACACAAATGGTGCTTTACTCTTTTCTCGGGCTTGATGATTTGCCATGTACCCTCACTTCTGTTACTTGATCTGGTCTTCGCAATAACCACGTACATGGACAGATCAGCAACTTTATCCCCATTTCTTATAGATATGAACACTGATGGTCAAAAAGGATTAGTGACTTGCCCCAGATAACATGACCAGAAAATATAGATGGACTCTGGCTGGGTGTGTCTGACATGACCATCTTTGTTCCCAAGCATCCAGGGAGGCACTAAACCAAAAAACCAAATTCACTGCCATTGAGTCAATTCTGACTCATAGCAACCCCCTTTAGGTTTTCAAGGTGGTAAATCTTTAGGGAAGTAGATTACCCAGTCTTCCTTCCATGGAGTGGATATTGGGTTTGAACCACCAACCTTCTAGTTAGCAGTCACATGCTTAGGCACTATGCCACCAGAGCTCCTTAGCAGAGTCTAAACCCAGGTGTGACTCGCAGATCCCCTGCACAGCAGGGTGCCACCTATCACTCCCATCCACAGCAGGAGCTTAATGGAGTGCTCCCAGCACTAGTGCTTGAGTGAAACTGCTTAAGTCCAAACAAGCTCTGCACAACTGGCCATGGGCCTGGGATCTTTCATAGGCCTTCATTTCTTTCTTTCTTTTTTAAATTTTTTATCATCCTTGATACATACATAGGAGCTCTGGTGGCATACTGCCTAAGGCATTTGACTGCTAAGCAGAAGGCTGGAGGTTCAAACCCACCAGCCGCTCCTCTGAAGGAAGACTGGGCAATCTACTTCCATAGTGATCCTGCATCGGAAACCCAAGGAGGGGTTGCTATGAGTCATATCCGACTCAATGGCAGTGAGAGATATATACATAACAAAACACTTGTCATTTCAACATTTTTTCACAGGTACTATTCAGTGTTCCTCAAGTTGTTCAGCCATCACCCTTATCCATGCTCAGATTTTTCCATCACCCATAACAGAAATTGATGAGCCCTGGTGGTACAGCGGTTAAGCACTCAGCTGCCAACCTGAAGGTTGGTGATTTGAACCTACCAGCCATTTCATGGCATAAAGATATGGCAGTCTGCGTCTATAAAAATTACAGCCTTGGGAATGGTATGGGGAAGTGCTATTCTATCCTAAAAGAGTGCCTGTGAGTCAGAATCGACTCAATGGCAAAGATATGTTTTTTCACTGTGGAAAGCAATATGGTGATTCCTTAAAAAATTGGAATTAGAAATATCATTTGACCTAGCAATTCCATTACTAGGTATATATCCTAAAGAAGTGAGAACCAGGACAAGAACAGATTTATGCACACCCATGTTCACTGAAGCACTATTTACTATAGCAAAAAGATGGAAACAACGTACATGCTCATCAACAGAAGAGTGGGTAACCAAACTATGGTACACACACACACAATGGAATACTTTGCAACCCTGAAGAATAACAGAATCTGCAAAACACCGCATAACGTGGATGAACTTGGAGGATATCACGCTAAGTGAAATAAGTCAATCACAGAAGGAAAAATATTGTATTAGTCCATTATTGTAAAAAGTCAAGGAAAGGTTTATATATGGAAGGAATTTTTTGTTGTTGTTGGTTACCAGGGGTGGGAGGGGGGAGAGGGAACAGTGCTAGATAGGTAGAGATAAGTATTGATTTGGTTGAAGAGAAGAACAATGTACCAAATATGAGTGATCAACACGGTGGAAATTGAGGAAGAGGAAGACATAGAGAGGTGCATGGGAGGTACAGACAACAAAAATGAACCCTTTTGCACATAGACTACTGTGTTGTCAGCAATGGCAAACACTGATCTATAGGTGGATAGGTGAGTGGACATGATGAACTATTAGGTCTGTCTATGCAGGGGGGAGTGTGTGCATGACCATGTATAGTGTTGACTAACAATGTTTCTACAAGTGTATTTATATGATCTGTAAGAATTCCCAGGTATATAGTAGAGCTGACAAGGGACAATGTTGTAGTCACTTCTTCGGCATAGCCAGCTACTCAGATTTGGGTTTGTTTGGTTTAATAGAAATTCATTGTCCCCCAAACACTGAGCCTTGCTTTTCCCCTCCCTCCAGTCCATACTTGTAACCACTATTCAACTTTGGTCTCTATACATTCTGTAGATTCTATTAGGTCTCTGTACCTTCTATACCTCCTATTCTAGCTAGTTCATACAATATCTGCCCCTTGCCCCTCATTTATTTCACTAAGCATAACGTTGATGATGGTTAATGCCTGCCTCTCAGGGTCATTGTGAGGATTAAAGAAATTAACACATCAAGTTAATACTTGATAAGTAGTCCCTAGTAGTGCAAACAGTGAAGCGCTCAACGATTAGCCAAAAAGTTGGCGATTCAAAGCCAGCCAGTGGTGCCTCTCCAGACGGGCTCAGTGATTGGCTTCTGAAAGGTCACAGCCATGAACAGTGTGGAGCAGTTTCAGTCTGCACACATGAAGTCACTATTAGCTGCAATTGACTCAATGGTAGCTAACAGCAAGAATATTGGATAAGAACTTTAAAAAGAAATCTCCCAATGAGATAATTTGCTATGAAGAGGGCCCTGGGCTAATCAGGGAGCTTTGGTAGCACAGTGGTTAAAGCATTCGGCTGCTAACCAAAGGGTCAGCGATTTGAACCCACCAGCCGCTCCATGGGAGAAAGATCAGGCAGTCTGCTTCTGTAAAGATGCACAGCCCTGGAAACCCTATAAGGCAATTCTACTCCCTGCTGTAGGGTTGCTGTGAGTCCGAGTCAGCTCGATCACAGTGGGTTTGGTTTGAGTTTTGGCTAGGATCTCCTTCCCTATGCATTTCTTGATTTTACATGGGCCATTGTCTGTGTAAAATTATTGTGAAAGCTAGACAATGGATAAGGAAAACTGAAAAGAGCTTATGCTTTCTGGAGTTGTGGTGCTGGTGAAGAATACTGAAAGTACTATGGACTGCCAGAAGAATGAACAAATCTGTCCTGGATGAAGTACAGCCAGAATGCTCCTTGGAAGCAAGAATGGCCAGACTTCATGTCACCTACTTTGGTCATGTTGTCAGAAGGGTCCCATTCCCTGGAGAAGGATATCATGCTTGGTAAAATAGAGGGTCAATGAAAAAGGGGACGGCCCTCAACGAGATGGACTGACACAGTGGCTGCAATGATGCGCTCAGGTATAGCAAGGATCGTGAGGCTGGTGCAGGACCAGGCAATGTTTCGTTCTGTTGTATGTAGGGTCGTTATGAGTTGGAGATGACTAGACGGCAAGGAACAACAAAAACGATTGCCCCAGCTGATCGTGAAGTCTTATTTTGTTTAAAATTGTGTATTGCTGAATAGACTGAAAGCCCTAAGTCTATACCAGTGCCTGCCCAAGTATCCTGATTTCAGCTGCACGACACAGTTATAAAATAATGTCAGGACTTGTAGGCACATCCCCCTGTTCCCCTCTGACATGCACTCACACTCTCTTGTCAATTATTCACCGTGACATTCTCTGCCCCAGTGCCCATTCCCTCTCTCCTCTCACTCTCATTCTCTAAGGGGTCTACCCTTCCAGACTCATCTTCCCACCACTGCACTTCTTGTTCACACACTTGCTCATCTCAACATACAAAGACTCCCTTACACCTGTGGACACATGTCCTTGACCTTCTGCCTCCCAGTGTGTTTTGCTTCTTCAGACCCTCAGGATACACATATTTCTGTGCTCACTGAGCCTGAAATGCCCCCTTCCCATCAGAAGTCCCTAAGGACAGAAGGAGAAGTTTCTGTAACCATGCCGAGCAAGGCAGGACGTAGACCCATGTATGAGTGAGGAGGCTCTGGACACCTGGCTGCACATGCCTGGGGATGTTTGGCTCATGAAGCCCTTTACCATTGGGTGCAAGGGGGCCAGAGAACAGGCTTCCCTGTGCCCACCTGGATCCAGCACCCACAGCCGTCATGCTACCCGCCACGGTTACGCTAGCTGCAGCTTAAAGAGGTAAGTGCTCCTGACACAGGGAAGGCTTGACTGGAGCGAAGCTGCCTGCTTTTTTTTCTCCAGCTTAGGGTGGGGGGAGAACGGAGCTGAGTATGCACCTATTGAGAATGGCAAAGAGCCAAAAATAGCTAGGAGCAACAGCATCTTATCTGACAGGCCCAGAAATAGACCTCATTTTGGAGCGTGCCAGAACTACAGACCGAGTGATTCTGAGGCCTGCAGCACACCCACAAAAATACGCAGGGGGGCTCTCAGGCCACGCGAGGGCTTCCATGCCCTCTTCTCCTACAACTTCTCCAAGCAAGAGCTCTGTGGCCCTGAGGAGTCCTTAAAGGCTGAGATTTAAGGCTGAAGAAACAAGGCCCAGGGACAAGGATATGAGGATGGCATCTGATGTAACATTTCAAGGAAGGAAGAAATGTGAGATCGCTGGTAAATATGGAGCTCTGGTACCGCAGTGCCTAAGGGATTTGACTGCTAACCAGAAGGTTAGCAGTTCAAACCCACCAGCTGTTCCACAGAAGAAAGATAGGGCAGTCTACTTCCATTGAAGATTTACTGCCTTGGAAACCCAAGGGGGGTCGCTATGAGTTAGAATCGACTTGATGGCAGTGGGTTAAGTTTTTTTTTTCCTTTTTTTGATAACTATGGAAGATGTGAAATAGGAGAAACAAAGACAGGAAATGAATGGATTTAGGAAGGTAAAGCCTAGGGGGTCACATGAACATAGAAATACTGAACATGAAAAATGATCTGAAGAATTTAGCTAGATCCCAAAGGTCATCCTTGGCAGAAAAAAGAAAAAGAAAGAAAAGCCCTGGTTTTCCCAGCAGGATGTGCAATGTGTTGCTTCGTAGCAATCTTTTCTCCTATTTTTGTTTTCTTCTCTTTTGTTTTGATATAAAAGTCAAGTGTAACAATTCATACATCTTCAATTTGAATAGCTGAAATTGCAGAAAGGAAAGAGAGGCATGGTGCAGGGAGGAAGGCTACAGGATTCCAGAGAACATTACTGAGGAGATGTTGTTGTTGTTGTTGTGTGCCGTCGAGTCGGCCCCGACTCATAGCGACCCCTCCTTGGGTTTCCGAGGCAGTATCACTACGGAAGTAGGAATGCCCAACCTTCCTTCCGAGGAGTGGCTGGTGGGTTTGAACCGCCAGGCTTCTGGTTGGCAGTCAAGTGCCTTAGCCACTATGCTACCAGAGCTCCCTGAGGAGATAGTCATGTTCTAATAGGAAGAAGGAGCCCCTGGTGGGAGATGGCTAATGCTGTCCACTGCCCACTGAAAAGGTAGAAGCTTGGGTCCACCCAGAGGGAGCTCGGAGGAAAAGCCTGGCAACCACTTCTGAAAAATCAGCCATTGAAAACCCTATGGAACACAGTTCAACTATGACACATACCGGGTCACCATGAGTAGGTGTGGACTCCATGATGCAACTGGTTTAATAGGGGGAAGACTGAGGAGATAACACTGAATAAAAGACAAACAAGTGAAGGAAGGGAGGGAAAGAGGGAAAAAAAGAGAGAATGAAGGATAGAGGCAGGGAGAGACAAAATGAAAATGTAGATAAGAGATTCACTTGAATTCTGTGAACACATCTTGAACTTGCCATGTACAAGATATGTGGTCTGGGAGGAGTACATACAGATGATTAAGAAACAAACCTTGTGTCTGGCTACCATTACTGAACATTTTCATCAGGACTCAATATATGGATCCTAATCTAAAGGAAGAAAAACATGGAACAGAATGTCCAGTTCTTATGGAAGCCAGACTTACTGTATCCTTTAAGAGACTGGGGGAACCTCAGAACCTATTGTCCCCAGATAATCTATTTAAAGATTATCTTGAACCAAAACTAACCAATGAAATCATCTTTAAACTAAACAACAATGGCTTAGCTCAATTAATAAAGGCCGTCAGCCTTGAACATTGTGCTCCTTTAAAGAATTGTCCATATGCAATCAATTGACAGCAGTAACTCTAAAGCACAGATGGGAACTTTTAGGCACATGGAGAGTAAAAGTTAACGATGCTGAAACAAAATGGATTGAAACAGTGAGAATGCTGACACAGTGTGAAGAACGTAACCAATGGCATTGAGCTGCACATGCAGAAGTTGTTGAATGAGTGTAAATTTGTTGTGCATATTTTCACCAAAAAATTTTAAAACACAGAGGAACCACCCTTGCTTTTAAGGAGATTATGGTCTACTTGAGATGGAGAACAGGTCAACCAATCAATCACAACATAAGAGAATTGCTACAAAATATTACAGGCAATGCTCAGTTGGGGCAGAGAGAAAGGAACAACCGAGTTTTGATCTGAGGTCATGAGAGAAGGGTCCCCTGAGCAGGTGACATTTACCTGGGTCTGGACAACTGATGTGTGTGTATAGGGGGTGAGTGGAAGGAGTGAAGCTGTGTCCCATAAACTTGTGTACCCCGAGGTTGGGTTTCTTTCTAGTGGCAGGTCTCATCACCCTAGATGTCCTTAGCATCTGAGACAGCAGTTTCCAAGCATCTATGTGAACAGTGCTTGTCCAAAGGTCAGTTTCCACTGCTCACAGCAAAATGAGACAAATAAGGACAAGTCAAGACTTTTTCACAAGCAAATCATATTTTGTTTAAAGGACTTTTATTAGGATGGTAGGTCCTTTCTAATTGTTTGGTGGCAAAAATGCCTTGTCTTGTAACAAAATGATGTTGATAGTGACCAGATCCCAACTCACGGTGACCTCATGTGTTTTAGAGTAGAACTGTGTCCCACAGGGTTTCAATGTCTGATCAGCAATAGATCATTAGGCCTTTCTTCCAAGGTGCCTTTGGGCAGAACTGAACCTTCAACCTTTTGGTTAGCAGCTGAATGCACCACCTGGGGATTCTGATGGTGATAGTTGTTGTTGTTGTTGTTAAGTGCCGTCGAGTCGTTTCCGACTCATAGCGACCCCATGCACAGCAGAACGAAACACTGCCCGATCCCGCACCAGCCCCAC
>NW_006922084.1:594777-595420 GCF_000298275.1 Orycteropus afer afer | reverse complement strand
CAGTTTATAGACTGAGACAGACTAGGAAGAAGGAAGAGGCCGTCCACTTCTGAAAGAATTGGCCAGGGAAAACCTTATGAATAGCAAAGAATGGTGATAGTAGATAGTGTATTTTGTTTTATTTATTTCTTTGTTCTTGTTTCATGTGCTTTTAATTGGCAAGTTCATAGCTGGCCAACTGCATGGATCCCCGAGACTTTATGGATCTCAAACCTCTTCAGAGTCTGAGCACTGTTGGCCTAGTGTGCTGTGCAGTGCCCCCTGAGTTGGGCTTAGGAAGTGAAGGTTTTGCCTTGCTCCTCCTGTCCCTTCCTCTCAAGGTCTCTGAAAGTTCCTCCCACTGGTTTGTCGACCCCCTTCCCCACCCACCCCTAGAAACTACCAAAGAATATTTCTTTTTTTTTTTTTAATTTTTTACTTATTTTTATTTTTTATTTTTTATTGTGATTTGGGTGAAGATTTACAAAGCAAATTCACTTTCCATACAGCAGTTCACGTACACTTTGTCTCATGACATTGACCACAATTTACCACAATGCAACAGCTCACCTCCCACTTCCTCCCAATAATTACCTCTTCCCTGTGTCCATCCCTCCATGCCCTCCTGCCCCCTGAGCTGTCTCCCGGTGCATAAGCAGCCCTT
>NW_006922084.1:589283-593725 GCF_000298275.1 Orycteropus afer afer | reverse complement strand
TACCTAGTAAAGCAATGGCTGGGTCAAATGGTATTTCTAATTCCAACTTTTGAAGGAATCGCCATACTGCTTTCCACATGGTTGTACCATTTTAATATTTCACCAGCAGTGTATCAGAGTCCCAATCTCTCCACATCTTCGCCAGCATTTGTCATTTTCTGTCTTGTTGAACTTTGCTACTAGTGCTGGAGACAAAGAATATTTCTTATTTTGTGAAATCTTTTTCTTGACTTTTTATAATAGTAGTCTCATATTTGTCCTTTTGTGACTGACTAACTTCACTCAGGAAATGGCCTCTAAGTTCATCCATATTATGAGATATTTTGCAGATTCATCCTTGTTCTTTAACGTTATGTAGTATTCCATGGTGCATATATACTATAGTTGATCCATTCCTCTATTGATGGGCACTTAGGTTGTTTCCATCTTTTAGCTATTGTGAATAGTGCTTCAGTGAACACGGGTATGTATGTATCTGTTAGTGTCATGGCTCTTCTTTCTCTAGGCTATACGCCTAGTAGTGGGACTGCTGGATGTTATTTCTATTTCCAGCTTTTTAAGGAAGCATCATACCATTTTCCCCAGTGGTTGCTCCATTTTACAGTCCCACCAGCAGTGTATGAGGGTTCCATCAACTTGGATTTTGATAAGTGTGTCCACCATCTTCCACCAAAACCGTTGCCTTTGTCCTGAGGTGTGGAGTTGTTTTCTGCTGTCTCCTTAGTGAGCATGTGACAAACTCAGAGGAAGGTAATAATGAGTGACACCACATTAATACAGTCTCCCCAGGGTTCTTTGCATTTTAGTGGAGTACTAAAACTTAATTTAAACCAATGATCTGTAATGGTGGAACCTCAAATCTTTCCAAGAGTCATTGGGAAAGAATGATAATTCTGAATAAGGAGACTTCCTCTGAAATCAGACCACACTCTTTAAATTATTGACATAAAGGGTAACAGTTGATTCTGTCCTCTGGGTCAAAATGCCACACTCCACTGTGAAAAGAACCCCTGGTGTTTCTTTTTTTGGTTCTGTCCAAGGCAGAATTAATCAGCCCATCATGCTGTCCTCTACCCTGGTCTGCCGGGCAACTTGAACATCTTTTTTAGAGGACAAACCACAATGTGTTTGGTGTTTTCCACATGTAACTCCTGTCCTTCACGGAAATGGGTGGTCCTGACCATTAGATTCTCAGGGTCTGGGGTGGGCCAGACACACAGTAGGAACAAAATGGAAGATGGATAAGTGAGCGACTGGATTAAAAAAAAAAAGACCCAAATCTACACCCTTGAGTCAATCTGACTCATGGTGACTCCATGAATAGATTGCCCCATAGTGTTTTCTTGGTTATAATCTTTACCGAAGCAGATTGCCAGAACTTCATTCCATGGCATTGCTGGGTGGGTTTGAACCACTGACTTTTGGGTTAGGAGTTGAGTACAAATCATGTGCCCCACCCAATGGCCCTATGAGCAACTAGACATATAATGTAATAGCCCAGTCCCCTGTGGGTACCTGCACATCCACTACACTTCAGTAAACTCAAACCCTTAAAGCTCACAACGCTTTGAAAACTCCAATTCCATGAATCCTGGTTACAAACAACCAAAGGGAACCAACTGGGTCCATGCAGAACAACTGAGAGTCTGTGTGCAATTAGGGAGGAGAGAAAGCCCAGAGAAAGGCCCAGGAAGACAGATGGAAACTGCAGAAATACTGGGAAGGCCTTTGAAGCCTCATTCTCCTTCCACAGACATTAAAAAGTAGTCTACTTTGACCTGACAGGAAATATATGAACATTATCTGGGACAAAGACACCAAATCTTTTGTCTCCTTGGACACGTGACAGGATAAATGGCTTGCCACATCATATAGGAGAATTTTGTTTTAAGTGCTTTGTTTCTGTGGAAGTGGAACAGAGGTAGTACGGAGATGTGTCAAACAAAGAAACCTCAAAACGTTTTAATGTCGAAGCAGCTGGTTGAGAGAAGCGTTTTCCTGTAGCCAGGGGTTCTTTGAGTGGGGTCTCTGGCCAACAGCATCAGCATCATCTGAGGACCTAGTGCCAGTAAACCAGTTGCTGTGGAACTGCCTGCAAATCATGGTGACTCCTGTCAGAGCAGAACTGTGCTCCGTAGGGTTTTCAGTGGCTGATTTTTCAGATGCAGACGTCAGGCCTTTCTTCCTAGGTGCCTCTGGGTGGACTTCAACCTTCAACCTTTGGGTTAGCAGCTGGGTATGTTAACTGTTTGCACCACCCAGAGGACTATGGGAACCTGTTTGAAATACCAAAACCCAACTCACTGCCATGGAGTCCTTTCTGACTCATAGTAATCCTTCCTTGGGTTTCCTAGGCATTATCTCTATGTAGTAGATTGCCCAATCATCCTACTGCGGAGTGGCTGGTAGTTTTGAACTGCCAGCCTTCTGGTTAGCAGTCAAATGCCTTAGGCACTACACCACCAGAGCTCCCCTGGGAACCTGTTGTTGTTGTTGTTGTGTGCCGTGGAGTCGGCCCTGACTCATAGCGACCCCTCCTTGAGTTTCCGAGGCAGTATCACTATGGAAGTAGATTGCCCAACCTTCCTTCCGAGGAGTGGTTGGTGGATTTGAGCCAACAGCCTTCTGGTTAGCAGTATGCTACCAGAGCTACCTGGGAACCTGTTAGAAAGGTGAATTCCCAAGTCTCACCCAAAACCAAACCAGTTTCTGTGGAGTCCACTCTTGGCGACCCCATGTGTTTCACAGTAGAATTGCTCTCCTTAGGATTTCCATCTTGGAAGCATTGCTAGGCCAGTCTTCCAAAGCATTTCAACAGCCAGCCTTCTGATTAGCAGCCAAGACTCACCAGGACCTACTGAATCAGAAATTCTAGGGTTGAAGCCCAGCGATCAGTGTTCACGCAGCCCTCTACCTGACCCTGGTGGGCTGTCAAGTGTGAGTACCATCTGTATGAGACACTATCTAGCAGTGAGTGAATCCAGGTCAGGGACCTGACATGGGGCCACAGACCTTGGGTGATGCAAAGAAAAGAAATGCAAAGAGTGATGACGCAGCCAGGAAACAGGCATGCCTGGGGTGACCAGGCCTGTCCTAAAACGCTGAGGGCATGTCCAGGCATAGGGACCAGGAAGCCAGTGTAACCAAGCCTGCCTCCCATCTCGCCTCTCTTCAACTCCTGTTGTGACTTGACCATCGGTGGTGGCACTTCCACAGGGAAAGGGCTGTGTCCCCTCCCGTCTCCCAATCTATTATTAGTTCCAATCTGCAGAAAGCCACCAGTGCCAGGGGAAGCTGGTGAGAACTTTCTGAAGCGGGTTAACTGTTTTAGAGCAGCCGGCGTAGGGCCAGCAGTTGACAAGCCGCTAGACACAGTCGTTCGCTTCCCAGGGCGACGGGGGTTGTAGCGCACTAAGGGTCCAGCCGCCCCGGCGTTTCTCATCCTGGTGGCAGAACCCAGGCGGGCAAGCAGCCAGTCCCAACCTCCGTCCCCGAGGCCGGAGATGTGCCTGGATTTTTTAAAAAGCTGTTTGTGCACTTCAAGGGCCTCACCCCTTTCATTTAGGCTTGAATGCAATTGTATTGGCCTAATTAATTCATTTTCTTTTCGGTTCAAAGTGGAAGCCAGAGCACACGGATGCAAATCAAATCCAAACCCGCTCTGGGCGCCAATACCCTGGACAATTAAAACAAAGAGCGCGGCGACGCCGGCGGCAGCGCACAAAACCCTCGGGAAACATCCAGAACGTGGTGCGAACCAGTCGGCAGGGTGGGGCTCGGCAGGGCGGAAAACACCGGAAAGCGGCGTCCCCACCCCTGCAGGTGGACAGGTGGAGGTGGCCAGGGGTCAAAATCCATCCTGGAGAAAGAGCAGCTGGGCTGCCGCGTGGCACAACTCCAGGGGGCACGGCTCGCCCTGCGCCCAGAGGGAATGACGCCCCAGCCAAGAAAAGCAACCACACAGGAACCCATTGCACTGGCGGGAACTGGGCTGCACGAACTCAAAAGTGGGTGGGTGAGGGAAGGAGGCTGCGTGCGGGAGAATAGGGGGAGAAGGTTGGTGAGAAAAAGAATGGGAGAGAAAAGGGAGAAAGTAGGAAGAGAGGAGGGCAGGAAAGGAGAGGTGAAAGTAGGAGAAGAGGGATGAGGAAAAAGGGAAACCGAGGCGAGGAGCGAGCCCGCGGCGGGGCCGAGCGCGGAAGCAGGGGGCGGGAAGGAGAGAGAAGGAGGCACGCCGGGAGCGCCGCGGACGGGGCGGGGGGCGGCGGCCAGGAGGCGGGCCCGGGTTGGTCCCCACCTGCGTGGGCGCTAGCTGCCCCGAGGGGTTGCAGCCTGGGGCAGGAGGGAGCGGCTGGGAGGCGGGCTAGGAAGGGAGGCAAGAGGGAGGGAGGGGACAGAAATTGGGAGGCGGGGAGGAGCCGGCGCTCGGCTGGGGCTGCGGG
>NW_006922084.1:575080-589137 GCF_000298275.1 Orycteropus afer afer | reverse complement strand
GGCGGGGGCCGGTCCCTGCACCAGGTGACCTGTTCCGGCCCGGATCCGGGCGGCCTGGCCATGCAACGGCGCGGCGTGGGGCTCGGGTGGCCGCGGCAGCAGCAGCAGCAGCAGCAACCCCCGCCGCCCACGGTCGGCCCCCGGGCCTCAACCATGGTTCCCCTGAGCGGCGGCTGCTCCCAGGGCCTCGGCGGCCGCCCTGCCTGCGCGCTGCTCCTCCTCTGCTACCTGGTGAGCGCCGACCCTGCCCGGGTCCTCCCCTCTGCGCGGGGCCCTGGGGACGTGGGTGGGGGCGGCCGGGGACCCCCGCCACGCCGAGCAGGGACGCCGCTGCTAGTTTTCTCGCTTCCTCGTCGCTGCGTCCCGGGCGCTCCGGCACCTGGGATGGATACCGGGGGCTCGGAGGTTGGCGCTTGGACTGGACTTGCGCTGCGCTCTCGCTCTTGTCCCTTCCTCTGCCTCCCAGACTCCGTCCGCCTGGGCCAGGTTGCTCTTGAGCCCCTTACCACTCCCCCACTCCACAGAAGAGCCTCGGGACCCTGCGTTCCCTCCGCGCCCCGCCGAGCACGGCTCGGAGTCCTCTCCCCACCCCTCCGAGCTTCCAATCTTCGCGCTGCTCCTTTCTTTCCCGAGCCCAACTTCACTGCTCTCTCCCCCTTCCCGCCTCCCGCCTGGCTCCATCTCCTACTTTCCAGCGGTCCTCACGGGCCCAGACCGTTTACTGCCAACGCACACTGCGATGAACTTCGTATTTCCAGCGCTCTTCAACTCCTTGGTCACTCCAACCAAGTTGCGAATGACAGAAAGAAATCTAGTTCTTTGTACCACGCTTGCCGCCGGAGTGGTGACTTTAGCTGCGTCTTCTATATTGTCATTTCAGAGAATACGTTGCATGTCAGTTTACAATTGGCACACTTCTTGGATTCTCTTTTAGCCACCCACGAAATGGTAGTAATGTGTTTTTCAAAGCCTACTTATTTTAAAGACGAGTATAATTTAGACCCTCAGAACAAGGTGGAGAAATTTTTCTAAATTCCTTTGCGGCTGGCTTTCTTCTGTTTTGAATTCTCCGAAACACTAGTCCATTTGCAGAGGATGCCACCCTTCCTTGCCCTACCTACCTTATTTTCCAATATCCTACGGAAACCTTGGGTTATCTCACCGTATATTACTGTAAATAAATGAGATGAAAAATGCTGAATCATGAAACTGATGTAATAGGAAATTCACAGAATTCTTAAGAAAAAAAAGCATTGTCATTGTCCAGAATTCTTTTCATTTGTGTGGCATTGTCATTATCGGGGATCTTTCTTCTCAGAAGCTAGAAACTGCTGAGGAGACACTGGCAGACATTAGAATTTGATTCTGAAGGAACGTACAACCCAGCCCAAGATTCTTTTAAGGCTTGAATTCTTCGTTTCTTGAAGCCAGAGAGTGTAAAACGGCAAATTGTAATTCTGTCTTTGCATCTATCTACCTGTTGAGCCGTCCATGCTCTTCCCCATATTTTAAGATTTCCTAATACCAAATTTTGTAGTCAGATTTAGTTCATATTTTCATAAGAAGTTGTCAATGAATGTGAATGATATCTTTCATCCAAGAGATATTACTGTTATTTAATATATATGTCTTGGGATTACAGCCCACGGGCTCATAAATAAAAGCCCATAACAAATGTGACAGGGTTTCAGTTTAAACAGATGACCCACGTCCACAAGGCACTGGTTACCCACAGAGTCAGAAATGATGTGGGGGAGCAATGTGTGAGACATAATGCACTGGAGGTCTGGAAAGTTCCACGTACACATCCCCAGACCTGGCAAGGAGGGACCACATCTTGGCTCTCCCAAGATAACTGAGTAACTGGAAGGAGACCTGAAGGCCTTAAGTGGACTGCAGGGAACAGAGAGACAGATGGTGGTGTGAGTGTAAAAGTTGTATGTGCACCAAGGGGGATTTAATAGAACAGATCACAGAGAAGGGGAGGTGATACTCTGTGTAGATAGGAGTGGGATAGAGAGTGATGAAGAAGGCTCTTAAAAGGAAGATTATAGAAAACCCTGGAATGTGGAAAAGAACTAGAGTGTGGATGAATGTCTTGGCAGACAGGGAAGGAATGGATTTTGGAAATATCATGGAGAGGGAACTGTCAATGCCTCCAGCCTGTGTGTGCTTTCCTCAGATGGGCTTCAGATATGCTACCATAAAAGAAGAACTTTGATGTACAAGACAGCTATTTTGCAACAGAATGTGAAGGTTTTGCAAACCCAAGGAGACACTTTATTCTGATGTCTAGCCATTTGCTGGGGGATTTTGTGCTAGGAGTTGGGCTCTAGAGCAGCGTTGGGCTGGGGATGGTGCTTCCTGAGCAATTGAAGCTTTAATTGTGCGTTTAGGATGTGCCGTCTGAGATGCTACCGAAAGGCAAGGTTTCTTGTCTTGGAGAAGCTCAGTGTGAGAGTAACAGAAGATGTAAATACTTTCATGAAACATGTGCAAAACATAAAACAGAAAAAATGCATTGTGTTTGTGTACATTCTGCTCAATCAAGGAGTACTTCCTGGAGAAAGTGATTGGTCAGGCATGGAGGTGGGCAGGTGGAGGGTAGATGTGAAGCAGAATAGCTAGGCAGGGTCTCAGAAATATATAGACACCAGAGAGAGAAAAACCAAATGCACTGCCATTGAGTTGATTCTGATTCATAGCAATCCCCACTTGGTTTCCCAGGCAGTAAATCTTTACAGAAATAGGTTGCTCAGTCTTCCTTCTGTGGAGTGGCTACTGGGTTTGAACTGCCAAACTTCTGGTTAGCATTCAAATGTCTTTAATGTCTTAGGCACTGTACCATCAGAGCTCAAACAAACAAACAAACAAACAAACTCTTTGCCGTTGAGTTGGATCTGACCCATAACAACCCCTCCTTGGGTTTCTGAGGCAGTATCACTATGAAAGTAGATTGCCCAACCTTCCTTCCAAGGAGGGTGGTGGGTTTGAACTGCTAGCCTTTGGTTAGCAGTCAAGTGCCTTAGGCATTATGCCACCAGAGTTCCCACCAGAGCTCATGCTATTTTATAATTTGGAAGCCTCAGAATAATAGTAATACCAGTAACATGCCCTGTGCTAAGTAGTTTATATACATTGTCCAATTTTAATCTGACCAACAACCCTATGAAATATGAACTATTATAATTCCCATTCAGATGCGCTAACTAAGGCAGAGATATTAAGTACGTTACCCGAGGAAAATCCAGCTACTCTAAACTTGAAACCTAAGTCTGTCTACCTCCAGAGCCCCAGCTCTTAGCCCTACCAGCTTACTACCTTCTTGGTTTTGCTGCCTCTAACCTATTCCCCTTATGCATAAATGTGTGGGCCATTAGCAGAGCTCCAGCAATTGGCCCAGATGTGAGGTCATGTCTAAAGTAGCCTAAAATATATAAAGCAGGAAGCACAGGCCACAGAAAAGAAACAGGATATTGAGAGAGGAGAGAGACAGACTGAAAACAGCAAATATTTTGCCATCCATGATGGAGGTAAAGGATTGAGTCTTTATGTAGTCTCCTAGGCCAGAGACAGCTGGATGGGTTTAGCATCTGAGTTAGTATGATTATGTGTCCACGTGGACAGAGAGTGTACCTTGAAATGCATTCCAAAGCCAAGTTCTCCACCATGTGGGGACCGTTTACTGTTTTGTGTTATCCCCACCTCTTTGCCTGTTCACAGGGGCTGGGGATTGAGTGGCTGTCTGAACAGATGCCTTTATACCCCTGCTGTCGAGGGGAGCATGACCGTAGAGCCAAGATCTTAAGGAGATGGATACCTTCCTTTTCCTTCAGCTGGGACAGAGGAACCTTCAGTATCAGCCCAAGAAGGGTACTGTGACTGTAGCTAGGATACTGCCAAAGCATGAATAATTGTGATGAGGCCTGAAAGATAAGTCACGGAATGACGCCAAACAGATTTCTGAAAAGATGATCCCAGGTTCCAGCAGCTGCCAGAAAATTCTAAAGTCACCAAAGGTTAAGATGCATAGAGGCTCCTCAGAGACAGTGAGGCCCCCGGAAGCAAAGGGAAGGGCAGTTGCTTCCCCTGAGGTCCCTGGTACTGAGCCGACTTGCCCAACACACGCCTTGTCGTATTTGTTCACCATTAACTCTTACCTTCCTCCAAAGTTGGCCAGAACCAGCCTGAAGCTGCCCATCTGTAACAGTGGCACTTCTAGAAGGCAGTTGTGTCCATTCCCAACTGTGGTCTCAAATGTATAATTTTTTTTGTTTAAAGAGAAAATAAATCTTCAAATGGCCAATATTGATGTCAGCTGGAGAGCTGAAATATTCAGAGTGGACATTTTCACTTGTTAAGACAGCCAGAGGACAAAGAGATAAGAGGACATTACCGGCACAGATGTATGTGGCGATCGTAAGCAGCCAATGGCTGTCATAGAAATTGTCCAGAATTCTCCATGTAGTCACAGACCACAGGTTATCCATTTAAGAGTACTCATTAACCCCTGACTATCTGGTACCATAGTGCCTAGGGCACTTGACTGCTAACCAGAGGGCTGGTGGTTCAAACCCACCAGCCACTCCTTAGAAGAAAGGTTGGGCAGTCTACTTCTGTAGTGATACTGCCTTGGAAACCCAAGGAGGGGGTCACAGTGAGTCACGTCTGACTCGAGGGCATGTAACGATGACAACGTGTGTTACACAGGGCTTAAAATGATCAAGAGAATGTTAACCCATTGCCATCCAGTTGATTATGACTCATAGCGACACTTCAGGACAGTAGAACTGCCCCGTAGGATTTCTAAGGTTGTAATATTTACGGGAGCAGGGTACCATATCTTTCTCCCATAGAGCTGCTGGTGGGTTTGAACCACCGACCTTCTGGTTAGCAGCCAAGCACTGAACCATTGCACCACCAGGGCTTCTTGAGAGAGGATACATTGTTGTTAGATGGCATTGACTTAATTCCAACTCATAGTGACCCTATGTACAACAGAACAAAACACTGCCCAGTCCTGTGTCACCCTCACAGTCATTGCTATGTCTGAACTTAAGGTATAGGGACCATCAGTTTGCCAGGCTGGTGGAGGAGTGCTTACGGGTATTTGAAACACAGTGATAATCCCCAAAGTTCACATCAGTCAGTAGCTCCCACATTCACCTCGACCAGAGCTTCTCTAATCTCCTAAGAGATGGTCAGCCTTTTGCCTTCTATTTGGTCTGGCTGCTTGTTGGAGAAGTGAAGGCACCATGAATTGGCTCAAAGGAAGCATCCAGAGGAAAGGTAGGAGCTCTGGTGGCATAGTGCCTAAGGCACTTGACTGCTAACCAGAAGGCTGGCGAGTTCAAACCCACCAGCCACTCCTCAGAAGGAACACTGGGCAGCCTACTCCGTAGAAATACTGCCTCGGAAATCCAGGGAGGGGTCGTTATGAGTTGGATCTGACTCAACGGCAGTGAGTCTGGTTTTTTTCGGTTTAGAGGAAAAGCAGAGAAAAAGAAACAACCCAGGCAATTCACTGAGAAGATGAATACACATGGATGGACCATAAATAGCCTAAAGTGAATCAGTTACTCTGTTTATTGACTCATTCCATTCCCCCGAGAAAGCAGCTGAGAGGCAGGAGGGCTGTGCAGCATGTGAGGAATTGCTGAGGGGGTACAACTTTGGCAGGCCCTGTTTGTTTCCCATCCTCATCCAAAGAAGAGCTGAACAGCACCGGAAGTTTCGCTCAGTGCAGCGATGTCCTTCTCCCCCCAGAAGAGAGGGATGCTGACATGAGGGGGTTTTCAAGGTGGAAGTAAGAGAAGTCCTGGGATGTGTTCCTCTAGCCAGAAAGTGCTGACAGGTACAGAGGAAAGGGAGTGAGAACAGAGAGGCTGGAAAATCTAGCCAGAAAGTAGGAGCCCTTGTAGCACAGTGATTAAGCACTTGGCTGCTATCTGAAAGTTTGGCAGTTTGAACTACCAGCCGCTGTGTGGGATAAAGATTGTGGCAATCTGCTTAAGGAAAGATTACAGCCTTGGACCCCTCTGGGGCAGTTCTACTCTGGCGTATACGGCTGTGAGTTGTCGAATCAACTGGATGGCACATAACAGCAACAACAGCACCCAGAAAGTGGTGACCATTTTGAGTGTTGCTGTAAGGCAACACCGTTTCTGACTTTGGAGTTCCCTGATGTCCGTGTCAATTTTGGTTTTCCTTTTTAGTAGCTGGTTGACCTTGAGCAAGTTACTTACCCTCTCTGAATCCATTCCATTTCCTCCTCTGTAAAACTGGTATGCTGCCCATCTCTCTGGGCTGTTGTGAGGATGAGATACTTAAAGCACCTGTCCTAATGCCAGACACATGACAGGTGGTCAACTGAACCTTAGTTACCCTGCTATGATTTGAGTTTCTGCGAAGTTGGTGGTGGGTTTGAACCACCAACCTTCTGGTTAGCAGTCAAATGCCTTAGGCACTATGCCATCAGAACTCCTTTAGAAAGAAATAGCATAGCAAATAGTATTGAGAGGAAGAAATCCTGTGCAGCTGGGGTTTCCTCTTAATCATTACAGTCGCTGTGTTTCTCTAGCCAGCGCTCAGGGTGAAGAAGGCATGCGGGTTCACTGGAAGATGCTTCCAAGGCACATCTTGATTTTGAAATCCATATTGACATCGTTGCCCACTCAGCTTAATTGCATGCTTTGTTGACAAACACAATTTGGCTTATATCTAGTCAGCAGAAATAGGAAAAGTAGGCCTTTTAATAAGTTACCTGTTTGACCTAAGGAAAGTTTGATCCAGCCAGTTTGGAGAGAGGGTGTGCGTAAACTGAGGTGTGTTTAGGTCACTGATGAAGTAGGAGGGGCAGGGAAGAGAACATCAGATACCCAGTTATTGCTTGCATTTCAGACATGAGCTCCCTGGGCGGCACAAAGGGTTTGTACTCATCCACTGACCTAAAAGGTGGTTTGAATCCACCCAGACATGCCACAGAAGAAAGGCCTGGCAAGCCACTTCTAGAAAGATAACAGCCAAGAAAACCCTCTGCAGGAGCTCTACTCTGTTGCACATGGGGTCGCCTGGAGTCAGAATAGGTGCAACGACAGTGGGTTTGATTTTCATCAGACACGCTCATGGGCATGTGTAAGTGTAAAGGAACTTCCTGAAGCAAAACATGAATGATTTTTAGGTTTTTCAGTCTCTCTGTTCCTTCTTTAAGTAACATGCGGACCACAGACAGAAGAGAGCCGAGGATTCTCAGCCTTCCTCATACTGATAAGATTTTGGAACAAGGAAGGGCTATTTGAATAGTCTCTGTGTATTGATTTGTTGGAAAGAATCAAATGCAGTCATCCTAAAAGAAGTTTAGGCAGTATTGATGGCTTTTTCTTTCCCCATCAGAGGATACATAAATCTCTTTCTTGATTCCCAGGCTGTATTCAAAGTATTTCGAGCTCTGTGGTAGTTAAGTGTGTCTGTCAACTTGGCTGGGCCTGGTTGAGTGGCTGGGCAGCTGGATGCAGTATTCCCCATGATGAGGCTGGTAATCAACTCCATGGTGGAGTCTACTGGGAGCAGCTGAGCAGCCGCCTTAGGGATGTGGTCTGCTTCCTGTGTATAAAGAGAAGCCTTGGGGAACAGTCTCTAGCTTATAGCACACCTGAACTGTGCATGTAGCCATGTCGTTGCACAGCAGCCTGCCGTGCTCTGCCGACCTTGGGACTTTCCATGGACTTGAATTAATGGCCTGCCGTGTGGTTTGGTAACATTGGGACTGTGCTTTTTTATTTGTCAACCTTGGGCTTGTCAGCCTCAGCAGCCAGCAGCTGAGTGAAGAAAAGCCTCCAGTTCCAGTGGGCTGGGAGCAGGAGGCAGAGCTGAAGCCCAGGGTTGAGGGGCTTTCACCCAGCCCCTAGAGCCTGGCACTTTAAACTCAGACTTAAAGCCTCCAAACTGTAAGAGAATAAACTCCTGTTTGTTAAAGCCATCCCCTTTGTGGTATATTCTTATCAAAGTGGAACTAGGTAACCAGAACAAGCTCTCATATAGGACCTTCTATCATGAAACAGATTAACTGGCCCGTTTCTTTCTTTCTTTCTTTTTTTTTAAATAATAGTACATAACACCTACACAAAGGCAAAGGAATCCATGTTTTGTGACGTGTGTAACACTGTATAATTTGAGTTTGATCAGGTCTTGTCGTCGTTGTTAGATGCTTTTGAGTGGACCCCTGGCGTCATGGTGACCCCACGCACAATGGAATGAAATGCTACCTGGTCCTGTGCAGGATCAGTTGCAGGTCAAACTGCTGTGGTCCTTCGGATTTCATTGGTTGTTTTGGAGGTAGATTGCCAGGCCTGTCTTCTTAGTCTGTCATAGCCCAGAAGCTCTGCTGAAACGTGTTTAGCATCATAGCAGCCCACAAGCCTCCACTGACTGATAGGTGGGGCCTGTGCAGGGCCAGGAATAGAACCTGGGTGTCCCACATGGAAGGAGAGAATTCTCCCACTGAACCACCAATAATAGATAGAGATCTAGTGCCTAAGGCACTTGATTGCTAATCAGAAGGCTGGCAGTTCAAACTCACCAGCCACTCCTCGGAAGGAAGATGCAGCAATCTACTTCTGTAGTGATACTGCCTCGGAAACCCAAGGAGGGGTCGCTATGAGTTGGGTCCAACTCAATGGGAAATAACAACAACAACAACATATCTATACACATATGTAGTGGTATAGGGAGCTCTGGGGCCTAGTGGTTTAAGCATTGGGCTGCTAACCAAAAGGCTAGTGATTCGAACCCACCACCTATTCTGCAGGAGAAAGATGAAGCAGTCTGCTTCCGTAAAGATTTACAGCCTTGGAAACCCTGTGGGGCAGTCCCACTCTGTCCTAAAGGGTTGCTATGAGTTGGAATCGACTGGCTGGCAGTGGGTTTAGTTTCTCAGATGCGGTGGTAGAGCCATGATTAGATGTTTGAGGGCCAGGCATCTTTCAGAGCCTGGATCTATTGTGTGCAAAGTGGATCACATCCACAGTGGCTTGCCTTTGTGTGGCTGCCTAAATGGCATACTTTGAGGGACACAGAAATGCCACCAGCCCCCCAAAAAGTCTTGCTTACAGACCTGCTGTACTTTTAAGACTGCATTTCCGCCAAGCTGGCATGGAAATGCAAATACGTGACATCACTTCTGTGTTTTTTCATTATCCCATTAGCATGGATGAACTTGCTAGATGAACAGGAGTACCACAGGGAACGGAGACAGTTGTATTTTGAGTGTGGGGAAATGGAACTTTTCTAAAATGTAGGGGGGTTGTCTGAAAGGTGTGGAGGGATGCAAGTGCTGGGAGAAGTCTTACCCCAAATGGGGAAGGTGGGAGCCAGAGTGACGCCTTCCCTGCCTTCACAGTCCCCCAGGTCAGCTCCGACCTCCAGGGCCCCAGTGAGGTGCTGAAGGGTATTGGCGCCTCAGAAGGAGTTCGTGAGGCTGGAATAGGGATGTGGTGAGACCTGCCAAGAGAACTTTGGAAGGAAAGGGAAGGGCAGTGGGCCAGGGCCAGTGGTTTGCATGCAGGTGCCCGCAAGGCTGTGGAGCAGTAATGGGGTGAGGGGACCACCTGGGCACCTAGCAGGAGTACCCATGCCCAGAACTTCAGTTAAGCACAAAACATTTACTTAACTCCTAGTATGTACCAATGCCTATCTTACAAACTAGAGTTCGAACAATGAATAAGATGTGGACTTTGACCTTGTGATGGCTAAACAAAGGAACATTTGGGTGATTTTTAGCTTAGTGAATGCAACTTGGCATGTGCAAATACCTACGAAAGTTGTACACGTGTCCCGCCTGTGGCTGAAACTCTTCAAGGGAGCTGCCTTATTTTCCTGACAGGAAGCAGCTCATAACCACACACATGACTTGAGTCAGGAAATCAGCTTCAGCTTAATCAATATTTAGACTGTGATGTGTTGCTAATCAGTGTTGGTTTTGTACATAACAGAGGTAGCTGTAACTCAGGATGTACTGGCTGCCCCTGGGCCTGCTCCAGCCCACAGGACTCCGACTTCCTACACGGCATTGGTGCCTGTAAGACTTCACGTTGTAATGGCTTTTTTTTGAGGCCATTCTTTTTTTTTTTTATTTTATTAGGATTTGGGTGAAGATTTACAGAGTAAATTCACTTTTCATACAGCAGTTCACATATACTTTGTCTCATGTCATTTCCACAGTTTACCACAATGAAACAGCTCCCTCCCACTTCCTCCCCATAGTTACCTCTTCCCAGTGACCATTCCTCCACACTCTCCTGCACCCTGAGCCGTCTCCCTGTGCATAAGCAGCCCTTCCTTCTCCCATGATTGTTCTATCCAGGGCGTGTGTCTACTTGAGGTAAATGTTTAACTCACATGCCTGTACTTTGTTTGGCTGGAAACCACAGTTGTGGGTTCAATTCCAGACCTGAAGGGCAGCTAGGGGCCATAGTCTCAGTGGTTACACCAGGCTCTATTGGACCAGCAAACCTGGTCCCCACCTTCCTTGAGTTTTGTTCCACATTGTTCTCCCTCTTTATGCAGGATCTCCTACATCTCTTCCAAGTGGATGGCAGTGGTAGCTGGGCACCATCTAGTTCTTCTGGTCTCATAGTTGTATAGGTTGCAGATCGGATGGTGTACCAGTCGCTAGGACTGATTGTTTCCATTAATTTTGGTTTTCTTCTTTCTTCTTGACGAGGAGAGACCTGTTGTTGCATCTAGATGGCAGCTTCCTAGCTTTTAAGGTCCCAGTCGCTACTCGCCAAAGTAGTAGGTGGAACAATGTTTTGTATAGTATGTTATGATTATGGCCATTCTTAAGGAGCCCTAGTGTCACAGTGGTTTACTGTTCAGGTGCTAAACCAAAGGTTGGCGGTCCGAACCTACCATGGGAGAAAGATGTGGCAGTCTGCTTCCATAAAGATGACAACCTTGGAAACTCTATGGGGCAGTTCTACTCTGTCCCATAGGGTCACTAGGAGTTGGAATTGACTCTACGATAGGAGGTTTGGTTTCTTTTCTTTCATGGCTACTTTTTGTTACTGCAGTGGAATCATTGCAGCAGATACCATATAACCCACAAAACCTAAAATAATTACTTCCTGGCCTGTTTTTACAGAGAGTTTGCCAACCTCTAATCATGTATAGCACTGTGCTATAGAAATGTAATGTGAGCCACATATGTAACTTTCCCTGGGTGGTGCAAATGGTTAAGGGCTCAACTACTAATCAAAAGGTCGGTGGTTCAAACCTACCCAGTGGTGCCTTAGAAGACAGGTCTGACAATCTGCTGACAAAAGCCCTATGGGCACAGCTCTGCTCTGCAACTCATGAATCAGCTCGATGGAGACTGTTGTTTTCTTTTCTTAGTAGCCACATTGGGAGCTCCGGTAGCACAGTGCCTAAGGCATTTGACTGCTAACCAGAAGGCTGGTGGTTCAAACCCACCAGCCACTCCTCGGACGGAACACTGGACAATCTACTTCCATAGACATACTGCCTTGGAAACCCAAGGAGGGGTCACTATGAGTTGGATCTGACTCAGTGGCAGTGAGTTTGGTATTTTTGAGTAGCCACATTAAACAAGTAAACAGAAACAGGTGAAATTAATTTTAATAATACATTTTATTTAAGTCAGTGCATCTAAATATTATGATTTCAACATGTAATCAATGTAGAAGTTATTAAGAAGATATCTTACATTATATTTTTTATATTCAGTCTTTGAAATCCAGTGCGTTTTGTACTTGAAGCACATCTTCATGTGGACGAGACACGTTCCAAATGCTCGTTACTTACACGTGGCTGGTGGCTTCTGTATTGGTTAGTGTTTTGGCCCTCTAGTACTGCTGTAACAGAAAATAGCACAAATGTATGGTTTGAACAAACAGGGATTTGTTCTCTTACATTTTAGGAGGCTGGAAGCCCGAGTTCAAAGTGTCAGCTCTAGGGGCTGGGTGAAAGCCCCTTGGCCTGGGGCTTCAGCTCTGTCTCTTGCTCCGGCCCACTGGAGCTGGAGGCATCTTTTAACTCAGGTAGCTGCTGGCTGCTGAGGCTGACAAACCCAAGGTTGATAAATAAAATGGCACGTTCCAAGATTATCAAGCAACATGGCAGGCTACTAGTTCAAGTCCAGAAACAGTTCCAAGATTAGCAAACAGCATGGTAGGCTACTCACTTATGACTCAGCCAAATACAAGATCCAAATGTGGCAAGCAGCTTAAGACTGTTCTCAAAGCATCTCCTTATATACGAGAAGCAGACCACATCCCTAAGGTGGCTACTCAGCTGCTCCAGTAGATTCCACCGTAGAGTTGATTACCAGTCTCATCATGGGGGAGTAACTACATCTAACTGCTCAGCCACTCAAAACCAGGCCCAGCCAGGCTGACACAATCATAACTACCAGCGATCACATAGGTCTGTTGTTATTGTTAGGTGCCATCAAGTCAATTTTACCTCATAGCAATCCTACTTGAAAGAGAACACACCACCACCTGGTCCTGCCTCAGCCTCAGCTATTGCTATGTTTTAGCCCATTGTTGCAGCCACTATGTCAATCCATCTTGTTGAGGCTCTTCTTGTTTTTCACTGATCTCCTACCAAGCATGATGTCCTTGTCCGAAGGACTGGACCCTCCTGCTAATACGTCCAAGGTACATGAGAAGAAGTCTTACCATTCTTGCTTCTAGGGAGCATTCTGGCTAGACTTCTTCTGTCTTAGTTCTCTAGTGCTGCTATAACAAAATGGGTGGCTTTAACAACCAGAAATTTATTCTCTCACAATTTAGGAGGCTAGAAGTTCAAATTCAGGGTGCCAGCTCTAGGGGAAGGCTTTCTCTCTCTGTCAGCTCTGGGGGAAGAACCTTGTCTCCTTTCAACATCTGTGGTTTCAGCATTCCTTGGAGAACTCCAGGTGTCTTGACATTCCCCTGGCTGTAAGAGTTACTCAGCTCAGGGACCCCAATCTAAAGGATGCATTCCACTTCCAGCTCTTCTTTCTTGGAGGTAATGAGGGCCCTCTGATCTCTGCTTGCTTCTTTAATCTCTTTTATATCTAAAAAGAAATTGACTCAAAATACAACCTGATCCTGTAGATTATGTGCTGCCTCATTAACATAACTGCCTCTAATTCTTCTTCATTAACATCATAGAGGTTAGAATTTATAATACATGGGATACTTACATCAGATAAGTAGAGGATAATTAAATAATCCTGAGAATCATGGTCTGGACAAGATGATGCATATTTTTAGGGGACATATTCAATCCACAACATCTACCAAGCCAGATTTGTTCATTCTTCTGGCATTCCATGGGTATATTCAATACTCCTCACCCACACTATAATTCAAATGCATCAATTGTTCTTCCATCTTCCTTATTCATTGTCCAGCTTTTCACATGCATACTATAGCTTGAGTGAGGCACACTTTAGCACTCAAGGAGACATCTTTGCTCTTTAATACTCGAAAGAGGTCTTTTGCTGCAGATTTGCCCAGTGAAATATGCTATTTGTTTACTTGACTGCTTCTTCCATTGGTGTTGATTGTGAATCCAAGTAAAATGAAATCCTTGACTCAGGGTGATGTGCTTTATCAATGTGAGAAAGTGGCCTGGTGTATTTTTAGCAAAAATAATGACAATGATAATTATTAACGAACTTTCAGCAAAATCAGACACCCCTTCCATCAGCATTCTGTATAATCGAGGTTCCTGGCAAATAAGAAGTAAAGTGGTTGCTGTCAAGCCAACTTTGATTCATGGTGACCCCAAGTATGTCATATTAGAACAGCTCCCTAGGGGTTTCAGTGGTTGTAATCTTCTGGGCTTTCTTCTGAGGTTCTTCTGGGTGGACTCAAGCCTCTAACCTTTGGGTTGAGATCTAGGTGCTTGACCATTTGCACCACTCAAGGACTCTTAGAGTTCCTGGCATTAGCACTAAACATGTTATGGAGAAAAATGAATATGGAGAATGGGCATAGCTGTATTTAAGGTAAACATTGAAAGTATGATTTTTTTTTTTTTTAAATTGT
>NW_006922084.1:569560-574513 GCF_000298275.1 Orycteropus afer afer | reverse complement strand
CTAGGACTAATTGTTTCCATGAATTTTGGTTTTCTTCATTCTTCTTTGCTCTGAACGAGGAGAGACCCATTGTTGCATCTAGATGGCAGCTTGCTAGCTTTTAAGATCCTAGCTGGTACTCGCCAAAGGAGGAGGTGGAACAATGTTTTGTATAGTATGTTATGCCATTTGAGCTTGATGTCCCCTGCAACTATGATCCCAAGTCCACAGATCCAACTACTCAGTCCCTCTGGGTAGCTGGCTGTGACCAAGCCTAGACCACAACCTTGCCCCTTGTCAACTTTACTATACACCTGGGAATTCTGATCATTCACATAAACTTATAGGACCATTGTCTGCCAACCCTATATATGTTCTTGGATATACTCCCCATTTCATAGACATACCTAATCGTTTAGCCTGTCCACCCATCTATCCATCCATATACCCATGTTTGCCTTCACTGACAACGCAGTACTTACTGTATGTACAAAAAGGTTCATATTTGTTGTCTGTACCTCCCATGACCTCTCTATGTCTTTCTCATCCTCAGTGTTGCCATATTGGTCACTCATATTTGGTACATTGCCCTTCTCTTCACCCAAATCAATACTTATCTCTATCTATCTAACAGTCTTATGAGGAAGAGGTTTTGAGTCCTTTTTTGAAAATGTACACTGTGATATTTAGCCACTGTAGCATGTCCTGGACTCTGTGCTCCCTCTTGTTCTATTAAAGAAGAAAATGTCTTCTCCTCATGGAATTTGGAGAGGGAAGCATGTGGCACATTGCTTTGGTATAAGGAGCACTGTTCTTGTCCAGCCTACCACATCACTAGTGATTTCTGGCTCTGAGAGAAGTCTGTCATAGGTTTAGGGGTCCCTGGGTGGCACAGATGGCTTGCCCTTAGCTGCTAACTGAAAGGTCAGCAGTTCAAATCTACCCAGTGGTGCCATGCAAGTAAGGCCTGGTGATCTACTTCCATAAGATCACAGCCATTGAAAACCCTAGGGCATAGTTCTATTCTGAAACGTGTGTGGTCGCTTCTGACTCAACAGCGATAGCTTTGGTGTCTGATTGTTGCAGGTTTAACAACTCGATTCTCATCTTGAGAACAGGGGCTACGTCTCAGCACAGGTGGGCAAACGAGTAAAGCGCCACTTGCAAGATAAATGTTGGGTGGATCTCTGTTCAGGTGAAAGCAGAACTCACCCTGGAGCTCCAAGCAGAGATGAAATAGTGTTGCTATTAGATGCATGGGGTGGAGAACGTGGGCGTGCAGGAACACATTTGAGCTTCTGGGCCTGCTGGGCCAAGCCAGCAGCTGGCCCATGTCGGAGAATGTCACCTCTCACTGTCTCCTTGTCTGTGAAACAGGAGGGCAGACCAGCTCATCACCAAGGGCTCATCCACTCTAATGTTCTCTGCTTCTAATTATAACATTATTTTATATTTGTTTCCCCCTATAATTTGGCAGCATAAATGAGAACATAAAACAATTGAGCCTTTCCCTGCAGGGTGGGCAGTTTGGACTGTATGCTCCTCTTTGTATATTTCTTCCCAGAAGTTTCCCATGACTACTCAGAAGAAATGGCCAGCACATCCCCGATTTTTCCTCTGGCATTTGCATTTTCCATTCTCACCTCTTAGAACTGTTGCTTTTCTCCCTCCTGCCACCCTTGGCTTTTTTCGTTTCTTTTCTTTTGAGCATTCACATGGTACAAAATTCAGAAAATATAAAAAGATAAGCAGAGCAGACCTCTCTGAGCCCCATCTCCTGATCACATGGTTCTTGCTGTGAGCTAAGACTGTGTATTCATATTTTCCTTTTTAAAAAACCCAAGTGATACTTCTGAACCTTGCTCTTAAAAAATAAAAAATCTGGAGGACTTCCAGTAAGATGGCAGAATAGGCAGACAAACTACATAGACCCATTTCAACAAAGAAAAGAGAAACCAATTGACAGAGGTACAGAAGATAATCCTAGAGCCCTGAGCTTTGACGGGAAATATACAGAAGTGGATTAGGCATCACCTTGTGGAAAAACCTGAGTGAAAACATTGAGTAAGGAGATGGTCGGAGCAGTGGACTATCAGCTACTCTGACAGGACGAATAGCCTGAGTATTTCCAAGTGGTATTGGGACCTGAGAATTCAGCCTTGGTCACCAAGAGCTGCAGGGACTACTGCGCTGGTGGCCTGTGACTAGAAAGGGAGACAGCAAGGAGGGAGATGGCCTGAGTTGTGGACTTTTGGCTGTCTGGAGGGTGCAGCCATTTTGACTGTTTACAAGCAACAGCCATTTTGGATATTTAAAGTGACTGAGGGTGCAACCATTTTGAATGTTTACAAGCAGTGGCCATTTTGGATTTTTAAAATGACTGAGCCAAACGCCACCAGAGCTCCCAAAATGACTGAGGGCACAGCCATTTTGAATGATTGCAAGTGGTGACTATTTTGGGTATTTAAAGTGACAGAATTCTCATTTGGATTCCAGGGGCCTAAGAATAGGCTCTGTTTGCCAAGGATGGCAGGAACATATGGGAGGCTGACAATGGACAAGGAGACAGGTGGTGAGTGTATAAGTGTTGCCAACTAGTGAATAGAGGAGCACAGCACAGTACCCTGCTTATGTAGATAACATACAAACAAAAACAAAATGAAAATCATGGGCAAGTCACTCCAACATAAAATCACCAATTAAATATAAATACAAAAACATCACAATGCCTCGAACACAACAAAAGTCAACACAAAGAGGCAAGATAAACAGGAGAAAAAAAGGACCAGGAAACAGACCCAAAACACATCCCTGAGGAAGATGCAGCATTGGAGCTCCCTGATAAAGAATTTAAAAGAATTATATTTAGGTACCAAGGTTGTGCAATCTACTTCCATAGTGATACTGCCTCAGAAACCCAAGGAAGGGTTGATATGAGTGGGATCTGACTCAATGGCAGTGCGTTTGTTTTTTCCATCAATGAATTGAGAGACAGATCAAGGAAAACACTGACAAAATTTAAGAAAACACAGAGAAAACTCTAGAGCAATTTCCAAAGACAATACAAGAGCAAAATGACAAAATAAATGAAAACTTAGAAATGATACAAAATCTACAGACAGAAATCCAGAAGATTAATATTAAATTTTCATAACACATTGAATGGGCAAAGGAGTAGAATTGAATCAATGGAAGAGAGAATTAGTGAGATTGAAGACAAATAAATACCTCAGTACTTCTTTGGAAAGGGATCAATCAGAAAAAAGGTCAAAAGAAAATGATGAAAGCCTAAGGCCCATGTGGGATACCATCAAAAGGAATAACCTATGTGTCATTGGAATTCCAGAACAGGAAGAGACAAATAAAACCACATAAAAAATTGTCAAAGATTTATTGGAAGAGAACTTTCCTGGTATGATGAAAGATGAGAACATATCCATTCAAGAAGTCCAGCAAACCCCAAACAGGATAGACATCAAAAGAAAATCACCAAGACATATCATCATCAAACTCACCAAAACCAAAGACAAAGAAAAAATCCTGAAAATGAAAATGAAATGGGGAAAATGAAAAGTTACCTACAAGGGGCAACAAATAAAACAAAGCTTGGATTTCTCAGCAGAAACCATGCAGGTGAGAAGACAAGGGGATGGTATATATAAAACCCTGAAAGAGAAAATTTTTTTCAGCCAAGAATTATATACTCAGCAAAACTGTCCCTCAAATATGATGGTGAAATTAGGACACTTCCAGATAAGCTGAAATTAAGGGAATTTGTTAAAACCAGACCAACCTTACAAGAGATGGTAAAGGGAGTCCTTTGGACAGAGAACTAACAACAACAACAAACAACAACTGACCACTAACACACATGATGATATAACCCAGAAACCAACCCAGTTATAGAAGTATCTAAAGTAAATAAGCCTACAAGATTGTTAACAGGGAACCAGAGACACCAATGACAAATGAGGACAGCTACAAACCAAAAAGAGGGAAAAAACTGTGTAGTTACAGAACTTCTAAATGGTAGGGAAGTCAAGACAACTACAAGATAGAACGGACTGTTCTGAACTTGGAAAGAAAATTATAAATCATAGGGTAACTTAAAAGAAAAATGATAAACTTTCAAATCAAAGTAAAAAAGGAACCAGCACAAATATTTAGCAAATACTAAAATAATAGCAACGAAGGAAGTGATAACACAATTCAGAAACAAAACAAGCCCAGCACAGAAAATTATATGGAACAAAGAAATCAACAGTATGAAAAAGCACATAACAAAATGACAGCAACAAATTCATACCTGTTGATAAATTATGTATCTGACAAGGGACTTATCTCTAAAATTTATGGAAAACTCCAACATCTCAACAACAAAAGGATTAACAATCCAATTAAAAAATGGGCAAAAAATGTGAGTAGAAAGTTCACCAAAGAGAATATTCTAGCAGCCAGCAAATACATGAAGTGTTCATGATCATTAGACATCAGAGAGATGCAAATCAAAATAACAATGAGATACTATCTCACCCCAGCATTAATGGCAAAGTTCAACAAGACAGAAAATAACAAATGTTGGCAAGGATGTGGAGAGATTGGGACTCTTATGCACTGCTATTGGGACTGTAAAATGATACAACCACTGTGGAAAGCAGTATGGCAATTCCTTAAAAAGCTGGAATTAGAAATACCATTTGACCCAGCAATCGCATTAGTAGGTATATATCCTAAAGAAGTGAGAGCCAGGACAAGAACAGATAATACGCACACCCATGTTCATCACAGCACTATGGAAACCACCTATGTGCCCATCAGCAGAAGAATGGGTAACACACAAACAATGGAATACTGTGCAACACTAAAGAATAATGTAGAATCTGTAAAACACCGCATAACATGGATGAACTTGGAGGACATTATGCTGAGTGAAATAAGTCAATCACAGAAGGACAAATATAGTATTAGTTCATT
>NW_006922084.1:558357-568635 GCF_000298275.1 Orycteropus afer afer | reverse complement strand
GAAGGAAGGTTGGGCAATCCTACTTCCGTAGTGATACTGCCTCGGAAACCCAAGGAGGGGTCGCTATGAGTCAGGGCTGACTCGACGGCAAATAACAACAACAACAACAATTGACCTCCATAGAGGTTACTAGCAGTACATGAGGGTATGTGTTTCCCTACAGTATGTTTTGTGAATCTAATGAGTTAAAAATATCAGAGTGTAATTTCAATTTGCATTTCTTGGGTGATGAGTGAGAATTTACTTATTGATGATCTGTCTATGTGGTTTGCTAATGTTTCTAATGGATTGTTAGCCTTGTTTGTAATTGGCTTTCAGTAGCTTTCAAAGGAAAACTACCTACAGAAATCTCCATTGATTCTTTGCTGTCAGTAGAGTAAAGTCCACATTAGGACCCTGCCTTCCTTTATAACTTCATATTCCCACGTCTGTTACTCATGCCCATGTCTCATACTCCCATTTTCTCTTCTGCCAGACCAATCTGCTTGCTATTTCCTAAATGTGCACGTGTTTTTCTGCCTCCTTGCCTCTGTTTATGTTGTCCACACCATTTGCAGTGCCATTCCCACCTTTAGAATCAGTTAGTCAGTATCCACAAAATAAGGTAGCTTTTGATTGGGATTGTGTTGACTCTGTGGATAAAGTGGGGAAGAATGGACATCTTAACAATATTAAGTCTTGCAGTCCTTTGACACTGCAGTGACTTTCCCTTTCCTCTCTACCTCAAGGACTTCTATTCATCCCTCAAAGCCCAGCAGAAATAACCACTTCTTCCATAAAGCCTGTCTCAGATTCCTCCAGTCAGAATTAATTCTCATCTGAATAGACTGTAGTGATACTGCCTTGGAAACCCAAGGAGGGGTTGCTATGAGTCAGATCCGACTTGATGGCCATGAGTTTTTGGAGCTCCCTTAGGGCTTGATTACAGTTTTAAGGGTGTACAAACCATGTTCTGCCTTACATCACTGTGATCTGTAAGCACAGTTGCCTGACAACAGAGTCCATGTCTTGTCTACTTTTGCCCTAAGACAGAATTGAAGAAAAGAGTCCATCTTCCTGCTTTGGAGTTTACCAAAATGACCTTTTTGCTCTTGTATCATGGATCCCACAACCACAAACTCATGTTTAGAAGAGCACTTAGGAGAGCTACATCAGTGCCCCATGCCTGAAACAGCTACCTTGATTTCAAGACGAAGCTTTCTGGACTTTTTCCAGAAGAAATGTCCATATTGAGAAGGCTTCATTATTTAAAGAACTAGATAAATACACACACGGCTGAAATCTTTCTTGGCACATGTAGCATTCTTCCATGGCAGAAGAATCAGACAACACAGTCCGTGGTCCAAGCTTGCCTGTGTTTGATTGGCAATAGCAGAAACCTCCTGCTGGCCCATCCGACATGCATGCTTTGCCCTGGCTCTGAAGTTATGGAAGAAAAAGAGGCCACGTTGGCATCCCTGTTGCGTTCCCTCTGGATGCACTTTGAACTCCTTCCCACTCTTTGATTTGGTAGCTTCTGGCCACCACTGGCAGACAGGACAGTAGTTAAAAGTGTCTGAAGCTTGGTCTTCTCTTTTTCAGTCTATAGGAGGTTCAGCTACTACTGAATTTGTTGTGAACCAGCTCCTCCATTTGGAAACCAGCTCTGCAATTATGGCCACATAGCTTTGGAAGTTAATTTTGATCAGCAGATGCTCCTGACTCTGGGGAGAGATTTAATGTGGCCTCATCATCATTTGTGCGTGTTGGTGTTTCTCCAATCAGTAGTGGTTTTGACATCTTTGCTTTATGTAGATTCATTGCTTTATGTAGATTGCTATTTTTTTATACTCAAGGAAAAGAATGATTCACGTATCTCTAATTATGCTTTTAAACCTTTCTTTCTTTCTCTTTTCCATTTCAGAATTTTGTACCATCTCTGGGCAGGCAGACTTCCTTGACTACATCAGTGATACCCAAAGCTGAGCAGAACGTGGCTTACAAAGACTTCATTTATTTTACTGTCTCTGAAGGAAATGTTCGCAATGTCTCCGAAGTCTCGGTTGAGTATTTATGCTCTAAGCCTTGTGTTGTCAATTTGGAAGCAGTTGTCTCATCTGAGTTCAGGAGTAGCATTCCTGTGTACAAAAAAAGATGGAAGAATGAGAAACATCTTCACACCAGCAGGACACAAATAGTGCATGTGAAATTTCCAAGCATCATGGTTTACAGAGATGATTATTTCATCAGACACTCCATTTCGGTATCCGCAGTGATACTACGCGCTTGGATTACTCACAAATATAGTGGTGGAGACTTGAATGTGAAATGGGAGGAAAACTTGCTACATGCTGTAGCGAAGAATTTCACTCTGCTGAAGGCGGTCCCCCCTTTTGAACGCCCTTTCAAAGATCATCAAGTGTGCCTTGAGTGGAACATGGGTTATATTTGGAACCTTCGGGCAAACAAGATTCCCCAGTGTCCTTTTGAAAATGGTAGGTCATTTGCCTTGCTAGGAACCTATATCTCCTTTCTTCACATGGTGATGCCATAATAGGATGATGGGGACCAGTCTTATGTTAACAGCAGGAGAAATAAGGAAAGGAGAGACTGCTCTCATAAGCCTCTCTGCTGTGTTACATGGAGCCTGTAATTTTGGACTTTGGGGACAAAAGAGGAAAAATAGAAAGATGAAGAGAGAGGAAAAGTTAGGAGAGAATAGGACCCACGGTGAAAGTGAAGGCCCTTGAAGGGGCCCTGAAAGGGAGGCCTCAAGAGGTTTAGATCTGCTTGAAGTTGGAAAGGAGTAGTAATGCGACTGAAACAAGGCTTGGGAGAGATCTTCCTCTTTTGCCGTGCTTCTCACTTCCCCTCAAAAGACTCACATTTCTGTTATGTTTAAACAGTGTTTTATTTTAGGGGAAATGAGAGCTAGGAGGAAGTTTCATGTCAGCCAGGGAGGTAGTATCACAGAGTGGCAGTCATCATGGGCTTTTCAGGCAAACTGGCCAGGGTTCAACTCCTGGCTCTGCTAGTTTGTAACTTTTTTGAGCCTCAGTTTTCTTACCTGTCAAATCGGGATAATAAATATTTTCCTCATGGCAGTGTCATGAGAATTAAATCAGATGTAATTGCTTAGCACACAATGAGTACGCAGTAAAAGTAACCATGATGATGATAGAGTCCAAACGCAGTGTTCTGTCCTGTCACGTGGTCACAATCTCCACAGGAAGCTTCCTTCCTCAGCTCCCCCTAAGCAGCGAGGTTGCGCAACTCTGGCTCCACATATAGAAGTGGGGTCTGAGGTTCTCTCCATTGGTGTGAGGAACACCTGACTATGTGGATGGGGAGCCAATCAGGGCTCGCTCCCAGGCACCCACTCAGGGTCTGTCAGTGTTTCCAAAAAAGGTGGCCCAGGCCTACCTGTGTCAAGATCACCCGAGGCTGTTATTGCAAATGCAAATTCCTAGGCCCCATTCTTTACCCACTCAGAATCTGTGGGGCATGGGACCCTGGAGTCAGCATTTGAAACAAGTTCCTGATGACTCTGATGCACCGAAAACTCGAGAACTTGTGGTGGGCCTTTCATGCTAGTGTTCCAGGCAAGCGTGACGAGAGGAGAAATCAGTGGCCTGGGACAGCACACCCTTTGACGGGAGTGTCTGACACCTCTAGGCCCTCAGCAGTGCTGGTTTGGGGCAGGGACTTAAGGAGACAGTGTTTTACCTTCTTCCCCTGGTGATCAACTTCCTGTCTCTCCTGGGCTGTGATATCTATGAAGCCATTTTTGGAGTGAAGCAATGGCTGTGGTTATTTCTTGGTGTTGTTCCAAAGCAGCTATGCATATTGTTATTGTTGTTTCTTGTGGTATAGTCAATTGAAGGGCCTGGCAACCTTGTATTACAGTTGTTTAGAGGTCATTGCCATACAACCAACACATTTGACATTATTTTAAAACGTGTATCTTGAAATAATTACAGACTGACCAGAAATTGCAGAAATGGTACAGAGTCCCTTATAATCTTCACCCAGTGTTCCCTAAGGGTAACATCTTCAGTAACAAGAATATAATATCAAAACTAGAAAATTGACATTAGTCTAATACTATTAACTAGACTACAGACCTTATGCAGATCTCACTAAGTTTTCTATGTTCCCATTTGTGTGTGGAAGAGAGGATGGGTGTGTATGAAAAAACTAAACCAAACCCATTAATGTTGAATCACTTCTGACTCATGACAACCCTGTGTGTTTCGAGCAGAAGTGTACTCCATCAGTGGCTGTGATCTTTTGCATAAATTGCTAGGCCTTTCTGTATTGTTGTTGGTGTGTACCATAGAGTCAGTTCGTACTCATGGTGAACCTATGGGCCAGAATCACAAACTCACTCACTGCCGTTGAGTTGTTTCCGACTCATAGCGACCCCTTCTTGGGTTTCCAAGGTGGTATCTCTACAGAAGTAGATTGCCCAACCTTCTTCTGAGGAGTGGCTGGTGAGTTTGAACCGCCAGCCTTCTGGTTAGCAGTCAAATGCCTTAGGCACTATGTCACCAGAGTGATAGAGTAGAACTGCTGAATAGGGCTTCCTAAGCTGTAATTGTTATGGGAGCAGATCACCAGGTCTTTTCTTTCTTGAGCCATTGGTGGGTTTGAACCACCAACCTTTCAGTTAGTGACCGAGCACTTAACCATTGCACCAGCAAGTTTCCTCAGTCCTTTCCATAGTTCTATGTAATTTTATCCTACATTTTATTTTAATAGTCTTGTCCTGTGTTTGGCTTATTATGTGTTTGTGTAGGGCTGTGATAGAGAGAATCTAGGAAAAGCAGCTAAATTCTCTTTCTCTGTGTGTGCCCTGGGAGGGTAGAGTGGCATGGGGAATTAATTGTCTGAAATAAGTCGAGTTGCATGCATTTTGTCAATCAATGTGCACACCTCTTCCAGGTAGGACCCCATGCTAACATCTGTCTGGAATGCCTTCCACAGGATGCCTAAGTTGTTAAGGAGAATAAAGCACAGTGCACATACAGCCTCTGACTTGAACCCAAACCAAACCTAACCCATTGAGTCAATTCTGACTCATAGTGACCCTATAACATAGAGTAAAACCAACCCACAGGGTTTCTAAGGCTGTAATCTTTACTGAAGGGACTGCCACATCTTTCTTCCATAGAGTGGCTGGTTGGTTCGAACCATGTAGTACTGAGCACTTAACCACTGCACCACCAGGGCTCCTTCCTCTGATTTTGTGAGGGCTCAATGATTCCATTTCGTGTTTGGCAAATCACGTATTCCTCATTGAAGAATGACTGAATTACAAGCTGAAAGTGTTCAAATGAAGTCATTTATGAACTGGTGGAGTTCTTAGGGTCCCTGAAAAGACCCTTAAAATGCAAAGCGTCTTTTCTTTCTTTTGTTATTTCTTCCCATATTTACAAGGCTTAGAAAGAGCACAGTGGGATTTTCTTTTTTTCCTCCACCTTCCTTAGAACATTACATTTGGGGTGAGAACCAATATAATAAAACATTATTGCAGAGAGAAAGCTATTATAAGAGCTAAAGCCACCAACAATAAGGGGCTCTGTGAGCCCTCCAAACCAGTTCTGTTCACACAGCTGTGATTATTTGTTAAAGAAAGGCAGCATTCCTTCTCCCTCTCTTTAAAAGACAAATGGAAGGACTTCTGCAGGAGTCTCCATGGGTCTCCACCACATTTGTAAAGATGACTTTGGGGAGAGATAGGGTCCAGGCCTTTGGCTTATTCTTAGTAAGAGTTTCTGTTTTCAGCTGTTGATGAACAAGAGTCAAGATAGAACAACAAAAAGGTATTACTGAGGTGCAAAGTGGAAGTTGGAAACACAGAAGAAGGATCTGTAGTTGGGAAATATGTCCTTGGTGATAGAAATGAGGCTGGAGATCACATGATAAGCTTTTGCAAGACCATTGATCTATTCATTGAGAAGTACTGTTTTTCGAGAACATAAATGGCATTTATACATGTGGCTTCAGAAGAGAGCATGGAATGAGGGATATCATTGCTGATACTAGATGAATCTTGACTGAAAGAAGAGAATACCAGAAAGATGTTTACCTGTGTTTTATTGACTATGCAAAGGCATCCAACTGTGTAGATAATAACTAATCATGGAGAACATTGGGAAGAATGGAAATTCCAGAGCACTTAATTGTGTTCATGCAGAACCTGTACATAGACCAAGACTCAGTCATTTGAACAGAACAAGAGGATACTGCATGATTTAAAATCAAGAAAAGTGTATGTCAAGGTTGTATCATTTCACCATACTTATTCAATCTGTGGCTGTGCATATAATCCAAGAAGCTGGACAATATGAAGATACACATGACATCAGGATTGGAGGAAGACTCATTAGCAACCTGAGATATGCAGATGACACAACTTTGCTTGCTGAAAGCAAAGAGACTTGAACCATACTTACTGAGGAAGATCAAAGTCTACATAGAACCTTCAGTATTGATTACACCTCAACATAAAGAAAACAAAAATCCTCCCAGCTAGACCAATAAGCGACATCAAGATAAATGGAGAAAAGATTGAAGTTGTCAAGAATTTCATTTTACTTGGAGTCACAATCAACACCCAAGGGATGCAGCAGTCCAGAAATCAAATGACTTGTTGCATTGGGCAAATCTGCTGCAAAAACTCCTTTGAAGTATTAAAGTGCAAAGATGTCACCTGGAGGACTAAAGTGCACCTTACCCGAGCCATGATATTTTCAATTGCTTACTCTGCATGAGAAAGCAGGACAACGAATAAACAAGACTGAAGAGGAATTGATGCCGTTGAGTTATGGTGTTGGTGAATATACCATGGACTGCCAGAAGAATGAACAGATCTGTCTTGGAAGAAGTATGACCAGAATGCTCCTTAGAAGTAAAGATGGTGAGACTTCATCTCATTTACTTTGTACATGTTATCAGGAGGTACCCTTCCCTGGAAAAGGACATGTTTGGTAAAGTAGAGGGTCGGTGAAAAAGAGGAAGACCCTCAACAAGATGGACTGACACAGTGGCTGCAACTCAAACATGGCAATGATTATGGGGATGGCCCATGACTGGTCAGTGTTTTGTTCTGTTGTGATTGTGCTCCATAAGGTTTTCAGTGTCTGGTTTTTCAAAAGCAGATTACCCAGACTTTCTGGTCATTATGAATTGGAGCTGACTTTCTGGCCCTGAACAACAACAGCAGAACTGAGCCATGGGGGTGCCTTTCATGTCTGGTCACTATTACAATTTGAAGCAGCACTGATATGGGGTTTGGAGAACTTTATCTATGTCAAGTGTCTGTTTTTCTAGGATGAATCTGCACTTGAACTGAAGTACTCCTAACTTACTTTTCTTTTCTGTTATTAGCAGGATGCGCTAATAACGTTATTAATGATGGGCTTAGGTGTAGCAAGGATTATGAGGCTAGCAAAGGACCAGGCAGTGTTTTGTTCTCTTGTACATAGGGTCGCTATGAGTTGGAGGTGACTCAATGGCACCTAATAACAATTACAACATTAGCAGAGCCAGATTAAGGCATGTGAGTGCCCTAAACACTGATAATTATGGTACCACCTCTACTTACTCATGCATTTGAATGGGATACCTGATATAAGTATGTGTGTCTTAGTTATGGGAGCTCTGGTAGCATAGTGCCTAAGGCACTTGATTGCTAACCAGAGGCTGGCAGTTCAAACCCATCAGCCACTCCTCGGAAGGAAGGTTGGGCAGTCTACTTCCATAGTGATACCACCTCGGAAACCCAAGGAGGGGTCACAATGAGTCGGGTCTGACTCGTCCATGATGTAACTTCTTTTTAGATGCTAGACCTACTCCTCACTTATCTACTGTCTTGTTATCAGACATTTTGTGTTTACGAAAATAGTAAAAATCTGCTGACTATTTTCTGCACTAATGATGTGTATTTGGCAGTAAAAAAAGCTGATTTGTGATATGAGCATAACACTGGCTGTGATGGTTAATGTTATATGTCATCTTGGCTGGTTTGATTCTCAGTGGTTTGGCAATTATGTAATGATATGATTTGGCGGTTGTGTAATGAAATTTGGCAGTTTTGTAATGATGTAGCCATCCTCCATTTTGTGATCTGATGTGGTCATCCTTCATTTTCACACAACGCTGATTTTTGCAAAATGACTTGGTGTTTGGAGCCTATCATGTTGACAAATGAGTAGTGAGTGTCTAATATTTATGCTGAATGCAATAGTGTGGCATATACCATTTTAGTGAAATGAGATTAACTGGATTCTAAAACTGTTAGTGGATATGAGGTACTAAGATTTTTACTATATACCACATTTTCTACAAAAAGAACATTCCACATATTCTCCCACAAAGAAAATGAGTCAGTGAACTTAGTTGTTTTCAACAACAATGTAGAATTCTGTTGATGTCTCACAATGAAAAATTGACTTTCACCAATTTTACTTTACATGCTTCATACGTTAATAATGTTGCTGTTTCATATTAAATGTTGTAATTATAAATGAATAGTTGAAAAGACGTCATAAAAGAAAATTTAAGGATCAGAAAACAAACGTTATAAGAAATCACTCTATTTTATTTTTAGATAGATCCTTCATCTCAAACATGTCAGAGTTAAAAACATTTCTTTCTATTTTTGGCTCTTACAAATTCTTCAGTGATTTCATCATAATTAAGCTGTCGAATGATCTCTACTTCCATACACAATAAAGTTAATGAATTGAGTCTATCTTGAATCATTGTTGTGCGCTGAGGGTTTCTGAGTCTCTTTAGGGATGAAAATGAGCATTTTGTTGTACAATTTGTGATCCTTAAAGTTAGTAATATACGTAAAGCAATTTCAATGTTAGGAAACGTGTTGTGTTTTATCTTCTGTGGAATCATACGTGCCTACACAAGTAAAATTTGTCTTTCCTGAATCTGTAAACTTAGTTATTATGTAGAAATGATATTGTCAGAGCAGCTGCAGGCTGGTCTATCCCGTACGCTTCCACTCTTCCTTTAACCAGATCCACCTCTCTCCTTTCCCTTGCCACAAACAAAAGTTTTCAGCAGTAGTAGGATTGGGGAACAGCATTCTGAGAGAGGTCTAGGGCAGAGGACTTAAGTCCTAGTTAACTTCTATAATGGGTACAAATCGCAATTAAAAGAAAATAATGAGTGACTGAGAAGAGGAAGGAATGTAGTCCTACACTGACACTGAAGGCAGATTTCTGACATTGCAAAGTAACAGGATGAAATCCAGGAAATTCTGAATTTTCTATGCAGGGCATTAGAGTCTCACAAGAGAGGACTAACTTCAGAAGAGAAAAATGAACAGGCACCAAGTGGTAGTTTATGGAAGCACCAGTCTAGGATTAACTTTCCTAAGACTGTTTTTTTTTTTTTAAATTGTGATTTGGGTGAAAGTTTACAGAGCAAATTCATCTTCCATAATAGCAGTTCACATATACTTGGTCTCATGGCATTGACTGCAGTCTCCCACAATGCAACAGCTCTCCTTCCACTTCTCCCCATAGCTACCTCTTCCTTGTGTCCTTCCCTCCCGTGCACTCTTGCCTCGAGCTGTCTCCTGTGCATACACAGCCCTTCTTTCTCCCATGATTGATCTCTCCAAGGAGTGTATCTACCTAATATAAATGTTCAGCTCATATACCTGACTTTTGTTTGGCTGGAAGCCACAGGAGTGGGTTCAATCCCAGACCTGAAGGGCAGCCAGGCTCTATCAGTATCAGACCAGCAAATCTGGTCCCTTTTTTTATGATTTTGACCAAGACTGTTTTGAAAGACTTGAACGTGGTGTAAGAGTGGTTGCAATGGAGAGGATTTTCAGTGAATATAACCCCAGATGGGGAAACAGTGAGTCCATACCTCACTGTGTCCCCAGATTTGAAGAGTGTGGTTAACAAAGGTGTCAGGTAGGATGTGGTGGATCATCAAGAAAGATTTGATTGTCCTGCTGTCATAGGAATCCAGAACTTTACCTGGAATACGTTATTGGGAGGTGATTGTAGGGGAGGATAATGAGTGGGAAGTAGGAGTCTGTAAGGCATCCTTGGGTAGAAAGAATGCCTTCTCCTCCAATAAGGATTTGTATTTGTTGAAGTGTGTTTGGCATGAACAATCCTATACTCTCTGTAACCTCAATTCTTTTTTTTATTTTTTATTATTTTTTTTATCAGGATTTGGGTGAAGATTTACAGAGTAAATTCACTTTTCATACAGCAGTTCACATATACTTTGTCTCATGTCATTGACCAAAATTTACAA
>NW_006922084.1:549919-555477 GCF_000298275.1 Orycteropus afer afer | reverse complement strand
TTATTCAAAGTTTGCTACAAAAAAAAGTAGGGATTTTACTAAATTGTGATTTGCGGACTCTTTTATTTTATGATGCTCTAAGAGACTGCTGTCTACTTTGCTTGCCAGTTTGCCATCAGGACCCCTGTATCCTGTCTTCTTTCCTAGTTCCCACACTCTAACTGGGGATCCTGTACCATTTAGAGAAAGCTTTCAGAAAGAAAAGTAGAGTAGAGAAACCTTTAAGAAAGCAAAGTTCCTCGTAGTCATCCTAAGAAAAATGAATGTGGATTAGGAGTTACAAAGCTACACCAAGAGTTTATAATTGATTCATAATGCATGTTGAAATATTTTACCAGGCTAAAGATCAAATTAATTGACAGAAAAAAATACTAGTTACTTTCTCTCAAAATTGTAACCACTTAAATTTTTAGCTAATCACTGGATTCTATCTACTACTTCTAATAACGTATTGGTGAAACTAGCATTAATTTATTCTAATAGTAATTTTAAATATTGGATATATTGATTTGGTAATTATCAGAAAAGACTGAGACCAAGCATTTAGGTTAATATGAAATTTAAAAAAAGAAATGAAATTGTCCTATTTTTCTGTAAAAGTTTGTATTTACGGTATTGGGATAAGCCTGCACAAATATCTTGGATGCCTTCATGTATTGTTCCTCAGGTATATCCATATTAATTAAGAAGGAAAGTCTTTTGAAAGACTTTTGTCCTTCTTTTCATGCCAGATTCAAGTATATCAATGATGGTAGTATGTGATTACAGGAAATTGATCTCTGGCACTCAGTGGTATGTCTGCAGCACTCCCCCCTTTCTTGTTTCTTTCTATTGCATCTGTGATCTGGAACTGCTTGATAATCATTATTTGGCAGTATTGTTTTGTTGTGTTTTCAAAATGTCTTAAATTATGTAAATATTCTGTTAAAAACAAAACAAACTCACTGCCGTCTAGTCGATTTGACTCAGAGCAAACCCTTTTTTGGGTTTCTGAGGCGGTATCTCTACAGAAGTAGATTGCCCAGTCTTGATTCCAGGGAGTGGCTGGTGGGTTTGAACCTCCATCCTTTTGGTTAGCAGTCAAATGTCTTAGGCACTATGCCACCAGAGCTCCTAAATACTCTGTTAATGACTGGGAAATACTTATGTCTTTAAATTTATTTCTGAATTTTAAACAGCTGGAATCATTTGATGAAAATACTGCAATATATTATTCCGCATGTTGTTAGAGACCCTGTGTACGACAGAATGCAACACTGCCAAGTCCTACATCATCCTCACTATCTTTGCTCTGCTTGAGCTCATTGTTGTACCTACTGTGTCCATCCATCTCTTTGAGGGTCTTCCTCTTCTATGCTGACCCTCTACTTCTGCAAGCATGAGGAGGACTGGTACCTCCTGATAATGTGTCCAAAATATATGAGATGAAGTCTCACCATCCTCACTTCAAAGGAGCATTCTGGCCATATTCCTTCTGAGATAGATTTGTTTATTCTTCTGGCTGTCCATGGTATATTCAATAATCTTCATTAGCACCATAACGCAAAGGTATCCATTACTCTTTGATCTTCCTTATTCATTGTCCAGCTTTCATATGCCTATGTTGTTGTTGTTATGTGCCGTCAAGTCAGATCCGACTCATAGCGACCCCTCCTTGGGGTTCCGAGGCAGTATCACTACGGAAGTAGATTGCCCCATCTTGCTTCCGAGGAGTGGCTGGTGGGTTTGAACTGCCAGCCTTCTGGTTAGCAGTCAAGTGCCTTAGGCACTACGCTACCAGAGCTCCATATGCATATGAGGCAAATGAAAATACCATAATTTGGGTCAGGTGGACCTTAGTCCTCAAGGTGACATCTTTACTTTTAAATAATATAAAGAGGTCTTTTGCAACAGATTTGCCCAATGTAATAGGCCATTTGATTTTTTGTCTGTTGTGTCTCATGGGTGTTGACTCTGAATCCAAGTAAAATGAAATCCTTAACAATTTTAATCTTTTCTCCATTTATCATGAGGTAGCTTACTGGTCCAGTTGTGAGGATTTTTGTTTTCTTTATGACTTTGATCTTCATCAGTATGTGCTTCAAGTCTCTTTGCTTTCAGCAAGCAAGGTTGTGCTATCTGCATATGACAGGTTGTTAATGAGTCTTCCTCCAGTCTTGATGCCATGTTCTTCACATAGTCTAGCTTTTTGGATTATTTACACAGCATATGGATTGAATAAGTCTGGTGAAAGGATACAGTCATGGTGCATACCTTTCCTAATTTTAAACCACACAGTATCCCCTTGTTCTGTTTAAGTGACTGCCTCTTTCTTGTTCTGTGTATAGGTATACACACATGAGCAAAGTAAGTGTTCTGGAATTCCCATCCTGTGCAATATTATCCATAATTTGTTATAATCCACACAGTTGGATGCCTTTGCATTGTCAGTAAGGCACAGGCAAATATCTTTCTGGTATTCTCTTAGTTCAGCCAAGATCCATCTGACATCAGCAATGCTATCCTTCATTCTGCATCCTATTCTGAATCTGGCTTGAATTTCTGGTAGTTCCCTATTGATACACTGCAACCATTTTGAATTATTTTCAATAAAATTTTACTTGATTGTGATATTAATGATATTGTTTGATAATTTCTACATTCTACTGGATCACTTTTCTTTGTAATGGGCATAAATTTGAATGTTTTCCAGTCGATTGGCCAGATAGCTGTCTTCCAGATTTCTTACCATAGCCAAGTGAGCCCTTCCAGCATTACATCCATTTGTTGACATATCTCAGTTGGTATTTTGTGATATTATTCCACATAACTAATATAAATATATACTCTAGTGCTTGCACATTGTTGGTAATGCTTTCACCTTCTCTTTTGGTATCTGCTTTTTGTGTCTAGTCTTCAGCAATATTTTCTAAGGTGCTTAGAATCAGAGCGTAGGATTCCAAAACTTCAGTTGTTGCTAAAGCATGTGTGTTTAGAACCAAACCAAACCAAATTCCTTGCCATCTAGTCAATTCTGACTCATAGCAACCCCCTTTGGGTTTCTGAGGCAGTAAGTCTTTGCAGAAGTAGATTGCCAAGTCTTCTTTCCACGCAGTGGCTGGTAGGTTTGAACTGCCAGCCTCCAGTAAGCAGTCAAATGCCTTAGGCACTATGCCACCAGAGCTCCTTAATGTGTATTAGAAAGGCATTTTAATACTCATTCATTGCCTAAATATGTTGTAAGAACTGCCCATCAGTGAGTAGAGATGGCAAAATAAAAAAGTATAGAGTAACTAATCTGTAGTAAAAAAAAAAAAAAAGCTTCTTATGACATCAGTCTACTGCTGTATATCCTACAAGATTAAGTGTATGTGCAGCACATGGTATGAAAATGGTATATTCATTATGTTCTAAACTTTTCTGTTTCATGCCTTTATAATGTCCTAACATATTGGTAGCATTGCCATAAGACTGACCTTTGCATTTAGAAAAATCATTATTGCAAGCTTCACATTTTATGTGAAGTATTTGATTTGGAATTTCTTCACTGGTATGATTTTTTAAGCTAGTAAATGCGATAAATTGCTCAGCACGTCTTCTCTCTCTTGGAGATAAGTATCTTAAAACAATGCTACTTAGCTGGTCTGTATGAGAAAGATCATAGTGCAATCTACAGACAAACTGAAGTATCCGGCTGTACTTATTTCACTGAAAATAGTTGATTGAGCTTTTTCACTTATTAAGTTTATTAATTCTTCACATATTGTTGATATGATGTTGATATGACGGGTTGCCCTTCCTTATGTTACCAGATTTTGAGATGTGACTTGCCAAAAATGTGTCAAACTGAGCAACAATCTCAAGTATATCCCTAAAATTTCCATTTTGTGATATCAAAACACTTCATTTCTTTTCTGAAACGATAGTCCACTCCTAGCAGTTTTATAATGACATCAGCAATTCATTGCAAGATGGCTTTCCAATACTGACGTTCTTCATTAATTTGTGTTTACAGTTCATGTGTTAAGCTAAAATCACTGCGGGTTAAATACGACAAAACACAATCTCTGAATTGAACTGTTTTAACATTTTATCAGTAATATTTAAGTTGTGTCAGTTGTTAAATCCATCCATAGCAGAGCAAGAATTAAATGATTTAGGACTGAAGAGTTTGCAAACAAAACAATATACAGAGCCAACTGATGGAGAATACAATATCTACCCTCTCTTATGATTTTCCCCATAAGCTTTGTACCCTAGAAATGTATTCTGGCCACAGAACCTTATTTGTTTACCATCCAGAAATTTTTGACACAGATTTTCAAATGGTCCACTGTAATGTTACATCATTAAAAGAAAACTTATTCCACAAATCAGTATCTGTATTTCCATTATTTATGGGGTCTGCAGATGTGACAACTTCTGATTCATTTTTACATAGTTTCAAATTCTACACCATTATTATTTTTTTGTACAGCAAGGAATGGGTGCAGAATTTGGAACAAATTCTGTTATATTAGTATTGCTATTAATGATTTATCACTAATAGTGTTAGTACAGAGAGCTCTTGTGGTGTAGTGCATAAGGCATTTGACTCTAACCAGAAGGCTGATGGTTCAAACCCACCAGTCACTTCTCAGAAGAAAGATTGGGCAGTCTAATTACGTAGAGATATTGCCTTGGAAACCCAAGGAGGGGTCGCTATGAGTTGAATTGACTTGATTGCAGTGGATTTGTTTTTTTTTTTTTTAGTACTATTAAAGTGATCTGTACCCATTTGAAACTTGAGTGTTCAGCCAAAGAAATCTCTTCTGATTCACAATGTTTTAAAAAGGAAGCTAATTTTGTTTTGTTTCTTAAATTTATTGTGGTTTACATAAAACTTTACAGAGCAAACTACTTTTTCATTCAACAATTTTTACACATTTTGTTTTGTGACATTAGTTGCAGTCCCCTCAATGTAACAGCACTCTGCCCACTTCTCCCTTCAATTCCCGGTTTTTCATTTACCCTTCTTTCCTGGCCTTTCCTGCTTTCTGAGCTTTGTTTTTGGGCAAATGCTGCCCTTTTGGTGTTATATGGTTGATTGTTCTGAAGAGTGTGCTTCTTGTCAGTGTTACTGTTCACTTATAGGCCTGTCTGTTGTTTGGCTGAAAGGCAATACCAGGGTTCAGTTCCAGGCTTGAAGAGTGTCTAAGGGCCATAGTCTCGTGGATTCCACTAGCTTATATCAGATCAGTAAGCTTGGTGCTTTTTATAAGTTTGAATTTTTTACATTTTTCTCCCACTCTGTCTAACATATTCTATTATGATCTTGATCAGAGCAGTCAGTAGTGGTAGGCAGGGACTGCCTAGTTCTTCTGGTCTGAGGATTGTGGAGGCTGTGGTTCACATGGTCCATTAGTTCTTTGGATTATTTCCTTGAGTGTTTGATTTTGTTCATTCTTCTTTGCTCTAGACAGGAAGAGACCAATAGTTGCATCTTAGATGGCCACTAACAAGCTTTTTAGACCCTAGTTGCTACTCAACAAAGTAGGATGTAGAACATTATCTCTGTGCCAATTGCCCTAGATGTTCCC
>NW_006922084.1:535856-549038 GCF_000298275.1 Orycteropus afer afer | reverse complement strand
AAAAAAAAAAAAAAAAAGAAGCATCGGTAGTTGGAAAATGCAGCCTTGGTGATATAAATTATGCTGGAGATCTCATGATAGAATTTTCCAAGACAAACAACTTACTCATTGCAAATACCTTTTTCAACAACATAAAGGGTGACTATACATGTGGACCTCACCAGATGGAATGCATAGGAACCAAATTGACTTCATCTGTGGAAAGAGACAATGGAGAAGCTCAGTATCATCAGTCAAAACAAGGCCAGGAGCTGACTGTGGAACAGATCATCAATTGCTCATATGCAAGTTCAACTTGAAGCTGAAGAAAATTAAAACAAGTCCACAAGAACCAAAATATGACCTTGAATATATCCCACCTGAATTTAGAGACCATCTGAAGAATAGATTTGACACACTGAACACCAGTGACCAAAGACCAGACGAGTTATGGGATGACATCAAGAGCATCATACATGAAGAAAGCAAAAGGTCATTAAAAAGCCAAGAAAGGAAGACCAAGATGGATGTCAGAAGAGACCCTGAAACTTGCTCTTTAATGGAGAGTAGCTAAAGCAAATGGAAAAAAGGATTAAATAAAAGAGCTGAACGGAAGATTTCAAAGGGAGGCTTGAGAAGACAGAGTAAACTATTATAGTGAAGTGTGCAAAAACCTGGAATTAGATAACCAAAAGGGAAGAACATGCTTGGCATTTATCAAGCTGGAAAATTGAAGAAAAAATTCAAGCCTTTAATTGCAATATTGAAGGATTCTATGGGCAAAATATTGAATGATGCAGGAAGCCTCAAAAGAAAATGGAAAGAATACACAGAGTTGATGTTCAACTGTTTCAGAAAGTAGCATATATCAAGAACCATTGATATTGAAGGAAGAAGCCCAAGCTGCACTGTGGGAATTGGTGAAAAACAAGGCTCCAGGAAGTGATAGAATACCCATTGAGATATTTCAACAAACACGTGCAGCTCTGGAGGCACTTACTCATTTAGGCCAGGAAATTTGTAAGACAGTTACCTGGGCAACTGACTGGAAGAAATCCATATTTGTACCCATTCCAAAGAAAGTTGATCCAAAAAAAAAAAATGTGGAAGTTATCAAACAATAACATTAATATCACAGGATAATTAAAAAATGATTGCAGCAGTATATTGACAGGGAACTTCCAGAAATTCAAGCTGGATTCAGGATGTGGAATGAGGGATATCATTGCTAATGGCAGATAGATCTTAGATGAAAGCAAAGAATACCAGAAAGATGTTAACCTGTGTTTTATTGACTATGCAAAGACATTTGACTGTTTGGATCATAACAAATTATGGGTAACATTGTGAAGAAGGACAATTACAGAATACTTAATTGTGCTTATGAGGAGCTTGTACACAGACCAAGCGGCTGTTGTTTGAACAGAACAAGGAGCGATTGCATGGTTTAAAATCAGGAAGGGCGTGCCTCAGAGTTGTATCTTTTTACCATACTTATTCAATTCAACCTGTATACTGAGCAAATCATCTAAGAAGCTGGACTGTATAAAGAAGAATGCAGCATCAGAATTAGAGGAAGACTCATTAAAAACTTGAGATGTGCAGATAACACAACCTTCCTTGCTGAAAATGAAGATGACTTGAAGTACTCACAGATGAAGATCAAAGACTGTAGTCTTCAGTATGGATTACACCTCAACATAAAGTAAATAAAAAACCTCACTACTGGACCAATAAGCAACATCATGATAAATGGAGAAAAGATTGAAGTTGACAGGGATTTCATTTTACAATCAACACCCATGGCAGCAACAGTCAAGAAATCAGATGTTGTAACGCATTGGGGAAATCTACTGCAAAAGATTTCCTTAAAGTGTTGAAGAGTAAGGATGTGACTTCAAAGACTAAGGTGCACCTAACCTAAGATATGGTATTTTCAATCACCTCACATGAATGTAAAAACTGGACAGTGAATAAAGAAGACTGAAGAATTGATGCCTTTGAATTGTGGTGTTGGTGAAGAATACTGAAAACACCATGGACTTTCAGAAGAACGAACAGATCTGTCCTGGAAGAAGTACAGGCTGAATGCTCTTTAGAAGCGAGAATGGCCAGACTTCATTGAAATGAAACTACTTTGGTCATGTTGTCTTAAGGGACTACTTCCTCAGTGAGATAGGTTGACACAGTGACTGTAACAATGGGTTCAAGCAGAGCAGTAATTGTGAGGATAGTGCAGAACCTGGCAATGTTTCATTCTATTGTACATAGGGTCGCTATGAGTACCAGCTGACTGGATGGAACCTAACAGTGCTTTGCTATATATATGGATATATTTGCAGCATTGTGCCTAAGGCATTTGACTGCTAACCAGAAGGCTGGTGGTTCAAACTTACCAGCCACTCCTCGGAAGGAAGCCTGGGCAATCTACTTCCATAGAGATACTGCTTCGGAAACCCTAGGAGGGGTCGCTGTGAGTTGCAGCCTACTTGACGGCAGTGAGTTTGGTTTTTTTTTTTTTTTTTTTTTTAATATATTTGCAGCACACACACATGCATATGTAGGAATATCCTCTGCCAAATTTATATATACTGGTGGGTATAGCCCCATTTACCTTCCCACACCTATATGCATGGTTACCTATATTTCAACTTATAGATTATTGTTTTTTATTACTGTTATTGTAGGCTTGTGTATGAAGGAAGTTAATTTTGGAATTGTTTTTAGGGATGCACCAATCCTTTTCTTTTGATCTTCTGTAAGCTGTCATTTTTGTGTGCACTTAGTTGTTGCCATTTCATTTTACCAGGACATAGGATCATGCCATTTGTAAAATTTGGTTGTACTGTGGCAAATAAACTTGAATGATTGAAACTAAATAAAATTTATAAAATAAAACCCAAACTTCACATTTGGATATTGACATAAAAACTTGTACTTGAAAATTAGCAGGTAAATAAAATTGATTTGGAACATATAATTTTGTTCTGCAGATCTGAGATAGTCAAAGAAATAGTACTTACAAGGCAGTTGGAAATAATTTAATTCCTGTGGTGTTTGTTGGCGGGCCCTTTTCAGATCTCCACAAGTGTTTTTTGTCTTGAACTCACTTTCTGTCCTTTGATGCTGTGTCTTCACCGTTCCTTGGACTCTGGCTGATACCTGACATGGGTGAGAATAATTGCAAAGCTCGTGATACAATTGAAAGGGCATGTTAAATCTAAAGACTCATTTTGGTTTGCTTTTTGCAGGACAGGATCAGATATATCAGGAGTTACATGATTATAGTGCTGCTGGCACGTTTTCATGTGGTTGACAAGAAAGAATGAATGTGAGATTATACCTGATTGATTCAAAATGAAAAGGAGACTATAATTTATGTCATATACAAAATTTATAAAATGTACATTTTATTTCTTTGTGGAATTGTTCAATTCCCATATTCAGAGATATGTACATAACTGATGTAATAATAACACCACTTCTTGACCAGCAAGTTTGTTTTGTGAATTATGACAGTATTAGAGTGCAATTAATTACTTAATAGGTCTCTCCTAACCATTGTCTTTATGACCAGATGATGGGTGGACTATGCAAATGTGAGGTACTTGTGACCCACCAGGGGCATTGGATAGCTTGCTAATAGTGTAAATAAGGTACATGGCAGCCTTGTGGGGGTGGGACCATCCAAATAAGGTGTATTGAACCCTAATATGTGTGGATAGATCAGTTTTGCCATCTGCTAGGCTTAAAGTGAAGGAGTTCTGGTGGTGTAGTGGTTAAGGTATTTGGCTGCTAACCAAAAGTTCAGTGGTTTGAACCCACCAGCCACTCAGTGGAAAAAGATGAAGTGGTCTGCTTCTGTAAATATTTACAGCCTTGGAAACCCAGTGGGGATCACTATGAATTGGAATTGACTCAAAGGGACTGAGTTTGGTTTGATTTGAGAGGCTTAAAATGAGCCATCCCAGTGCGGGAAACGGTGATCTCACTACCATCAAGAAAGAAGAACCAGAAGTGGAGCATGTCCTTTGAACCAAGATCCCTGCACTAAACTTCAATCCAGGAGACAGAGAGAAAGCTGTAACACTTTGCTGAGATGGTGAGAGAAGGAGAAAAGCAGGAGAAGCAGCAGCAGAGAAATGGCAGCAGAAGCTGCAGAACCAAGAGACCATCAAGAGACAACAGTGGGCTGCCTGCCCAGAGTATGAGAAATCTGTAAGCCTTCGAGCAGAAGCCTTGCTGGTGGAGTGGGGGCATTTCTGGGCACCTATCAGCAAAGCTAAAAGAGCTTTGTAGCACTTGCCTAAGCAGGGCAGAGGCCAGGCAGGGGGGCCATGGAACAGAGGGAAACCTGCCTGTTGGCAAGGCTGAGGGGAGGCTATTCTGATTAAAAAAATACTGTATTCTGAGTGTTCCTGATTCTGAGTTGTAACCTGTTACCTCCCTAATAAAACCCATAATCATTAGTATTGTCTGTGAGTTCTATGTGGCCTTTGCAATAAATGATCAAATCCAGCAGAAGAATGGAGAGTGTTATGGGTGGAAAGGTTGGTATCAGAATTGATAAAAAGGTTGAAGGGCGGAGGCATGTCTGCTCTCCATTTCAAAGGAATCAGCCTTGCGCTGTTGACCTTGATCTTATTTCCTCTTGTCAAGTTAAGGGGAGGTAAGATGCCACCCCCATGCCCCTTTTGCAAATATCAATCAATTTCTGAAAAAAAGACAGTCTGAAGGGAAATGGAAACTAAAAAACATTTATATAATTTATATTATCTACATATTCATTTTATTTATTTCCATGAGGAATTGTTCAATATCTTTACAAGGAGATATATAAATGTTTTGATAAAATATAAATGTAGTGTTCTGATAGATGTCCTGTGATGCTTTCTTGGAAGATGAATTTAGAAAAACACTCATTGTTGCAAAACAGAAACATCTTTTGCACGGTAAATACATATTGATCTTTGCAGTCTCTTAATGGGCCTAATACCTTGTTTCTTAGCATACTTATAGAGTAATATCAACCATTGTGTCCTATACAACAGACAATAAAATATGAAACTCAACTTGATACAAAAATTAAAACATTTTGTTAGATAAACATTAGTATTTCCAATATTTTTGATGTTGCTGTTAGTATTATATTAAATTATTACCCATGTTAGTACTACGGACAGTGAATAAGGAAGACTGAAGAAGAGTTGATGCTTTTGAGTTGTGGTGTTAGCAAAGAATATTGAGAGTACCATGGACAGTTAAAAGAACTAACAAATCTCTCTTGGACGAAGTGCAGCCAGAATGCTCCTTGTAAGTGAGAATGGCCAGACTTCATCTCACATACTCTTGTCATGATGTCAGAAGGGACCATTTCCTGGAGAAGGATATCATGCTTGGTGAAGGGGAGGGTCAATGGAAAAGGGGAAGGCCCTCAACAGGATGGATTGACACAGTGGCTACAATGATGGGCTCAGGTATAGCAAGAATTGTGGAGCTGGCACAGGACCAGGCAGTGTTTTGTTCTGTTGTACATAGGGTCGCTATGAGTCAGAGATGACTCGATGACACCTAACAATAACAATTGTTGTTGTTATGTGCCATTAGTCAGACCCGACTCATAGTGACCCCTCCTTGAGTTTCCGAGGTGGTATCACTATGAAAGTAGATTGCCCAACCTTCCTTCCAAAGAGTGGCTGGTGGATTTGAACTACCAGCCTTCTGGTTAGCAGTCAAGTCCCTTAGGCACAACGCTACCAGAGTTCCCACAATAGCAATTAGTATTATATTAAATGTATGCTAGATTGTGTCTACATATGTACTAAACATATTTTAAAGTTAAAATGATGAATATTATTGTTTATAATACTTAGAATATAACTCTATATGTAAATGAATACAGTTATAAAATAACTTGATTGAATTCATTGCAGTGATTGACTTATTCAAGTTCTGTGCCTCATCTTTGACTGGAGTTCCCACTGGTTGTTTACCAGGATATGGGTGTTTGTTTCATACTCTTGTGCTTGCATCATGGCAAAGATCATTGCTAGCCCTCCTGGCTGGCGTTGCTGGATCAGCTTATGTGGATGTACAGGACGATGCTCTCAAAATGGATCAGAGACCTGTTCTCTAGTAATATAATCAATCCTTGCCCAATAACTACATGTTGGATCCAGTTTCATATTGGTTGATTGTAGCAATAGTTAGACTTGACAAGCCACCCCTACCTCTTATTTATTAACAACACAATATCAAACACAATGCATTGCCATTGAGTCAGATCCAACTCATAGCGACCCCTCCTTTGGTTTTCAAGGTGGTATCACTACAGAAATAGATTGCTTAATCTTTCTTCTGAGGAGCGCTTGGTGGGTTTGAGCCTCCAGCCTTCTGGTTGGCAGTCAAATGCCTTAGGCACTACACCACCAGGAGACCTGTGATTAGGAGTTTTTAATTACATGAGAGAGGACCATAGGAGACATATGTCAGCGAAGGTGTTGAAGTGGTCAGGACCTCATAGCTTAAACAACCTTGTATGTGTGAGCCCTTGTGACCTGGCGTGAATTCTATTTCTGACCAGCACATTTTTTCTCATGCACTGGAGCTGATATCAGTTTCACTTAGTGCCCTGCCAGTTCCCTTCCACTGTGGCATTCGCTTCTCCTTGTGTCCAGTCTGCATGGCATCTGTGGGTCTTTGTTTTGGACAACTGGAGCCCCTGTTTTGTCGATGCCTTGTTTGCCTTGCTCATTGGGTAATCTGTCGTACTTACTAGAGGAGTCAGAGTCCCTGGGTACAGATATTAGAGGAGTATCATTAGAGGCCCCTACCCAAGGCTTAGAGTAGGACACTATGGTGAGGACTATATGTGCCCAGACATGCCCCTCTGCTGCTCATCTCCTTGAAGGGCAGGGCAAAGCCCATGGTCTGATTTCGGTGGAAGTGCAGCCGATTTTGTCTGGCCCTGAAGAGTAAACCTTTCCTGAATCCAGATCAGAAGCTGGCGGCCATTCAGAACATGTGAGCCAAGGCTCGGCCACGTACCCCCCGGTCCATCTGCGCCTGTTGCGTTCTAGGCATGTGGACCAGAGATGGCTAGCCAGACAACACCTACACTTATTGTTGCCCTTTTCCTTGGGCATTATCTGTTGTCCCACAGTCACATGTGTGCCTGACTCATTTGTGCACGCACCCAGAGAAAGAAATCAGGTTTTCAGACCTTGGGTCCACCTTGACTTCTCTTTCCCCCACATTCTGTGTGCAAGCTGTCAGCTAGTCCTATTGTCTCCATCTTCAGACTACATGTATTACATATCTAGTCACTTCCCACCATGTGTTCTGCCACCACCCTGGTCTAGCCACCTCCTTGTTTGGATCTTGAAAATGGCTTCCCAGCTTCCCCCTGCCCCCTACACTCATTCCCATACAGCAGCCAGTAGAAACCATAGTACATCATCCCCTGCTTAACCCCCCCGCCTCAGTTTCTTCCATTGCAGTTAGGATCAACCTGCACTCCTTACCAAGGCCTGCGGGATCCGCCCTGCCCTCTTGTTGGCCTCAGCTCCTACCAGGCTCCCTTTTGCCCACCAGCTCCAGCCACAGCCACCTTCTTGCTCCTCCTTGAACATACCAAGTTCATTCCCACCTTGAGATGTTTGAGTTACTGTTCCCTCCACCCGAAATGCTCTTTCCCCAGGTCATGACACAGCTTGCTTCCTCCTCTCATTCATCTAAACCAGTGATTCTGACTCTCAGCAACCGCCTGTGTGCCAACTGTGCCCCATAAGGTTTTCAGTGGCTTATTTTTCAAAAGCAGATCACCTGATCTTTCTTGTGAGGCACCTTAGGATGGACTCCAACTTCCAAACTTTCAGTTAGCAGCTGAGTGCTTAACTGTTTGCATCATCCAAGGACTCCTTACCTCACTCATAACCTGTTGCTGTCAAGTTGATCCTGACTCATGGCGATCCCATGTGGTACAGACCAGAACTACTCCTTAGGGTTTTCTTGGCTGAGATCTTTATGGTAACAGATTACCAGGCCTTTCTTCCATGGTACCGCTGGGTGAGTTCAAATGGGAGCCTTTAGGTTAGTAAACCAAAAACCAAACTCACTGCCATTGAGTTGATTCTGACTCATAGTGACCTCCTTGGGTTTCCGAGGAGGTAAGTCTTTATGGAAGTAGATTGCCCCATCTTTCTTCCACAGAGTGGCTGGTGAGTTTGAACTGCCAACATCCTGGTTAGCAGTCAAATGCCTTAGGCACTTTGCCACCAGAGCAGAAGAGTGCAAACCACCATCAACCAGGAACTTCGCCTCATTCCTACCTCTCTTCAAATGTCGTCTCATCAAAGAAGGCTTCCCTGACTTCCTTATCTGAAGCTGCAGCTCCCTCCTCACCCGCACCCCAGCCACATGCCTGTGCCATCATTAGCCACCTGATCCTGCTTTATTTCCTTTCATAGCCTTATCACCACCAGACATTGTAATTAAATGTAAAGGCAGCCCTTGGGTTATGAACAGCTGACTTACAAAAAGAAAAACATGTACTTAGGAAGGGACTGCCATAAAGCCTATCGTATTGAAAACTGGAATTAAATACAGTGGTTCGTAATAATGAGCGCCTGGACTACTTTGTGACACTCATGAAAACATTGTGCAGTTTGGAAGCATTTCTTAAGTGTTTTAAATGCATAAAGAGGTAAAATATATAGCCCTCAGAAGGAAGATTGGGTGATCTACTTCTGTAGTGATACCACCTCAGAAACCAAAGGAGGGGTCCGTAAGAGTTGGATCTGACTTAACGGCAGTGAGTTTTTGGTTATACTAAGACAAACATTTGATGCTAAATAAGAGCCATACATACCTGTTGCAACTTACCTACACATTGGACCTATAGACAGACTTAGACTTGGATCTGGTTTGTAACTTGGGGACTGCCTGTCCTTAATTGCTTATTTGCCTGTTCTCCGTCTCCCCACTAGCACATAAGCCCCAGAAAGCCAGTAATCCCAGAGCTCCTGGGAAGTGGAAAGGGTTAAGAGCTCAGCTGCCAACCAAAAGATCAGTGGTTTGAGTCCACGCAGAAGTGCCTTGGTAGAAAGGCCTGGTAATCTCCGTCTGAAAACCCACCATTGAAAATACTATGGAGCATAGTTCCACTCTGATGCATGTGAAGTTGCCATGAGTTGGGTTCGACTGTTGTTGTTATGTACCGTGGAGTCACACCTGACTCATAGCGACCCCTTCTTGGGTTTCCGAGGCAGTGTCACTATGGAAGTAGATTGCACAACCTTCTTTCCAAGGAGTGGCTGGTGGGTTTGAATCGCCAGCCTTCTGGTTAGCAGTCAGGTGCCTTAGGCACTATGCTACCAGAGCTCCTAGGTGGCAACTTTTTTGTTTGTTTGTTTGTTTTGATTTTTTGTTTGTTTTCAGCACTGGCCCTGCTGTGCATGTGCACACACACACATACACACACACACAGTAGGCATGGTGAATGCTTGTCTGTTGAATGAATGAAGGGCTAAGGTCATTTGTCTCCCTTATGTTTATGTGTAGGAGTTCTGGTAGCATAGTACCTAAGGTACTTGACTGCTAATCAGAAGGCTGGCGCTTCAAACCCACCAGCCACTTCTCGGAAGGAAGATGGGGCAGTCTGCTTCTGCAGTGATACTGCCTCAGAAACCCAAGGAGGGGTCGCTATTAGTTGGGTCTGACTCGATGGCACGTAACAACAGCAACAACATGCTTATGTGTGAAGATCACCTTGACAATATACTGAAAGTCCTTCCAAGGAGCATATGGGGTGGGAGGGGGCAGCTGTGTGCCTTCCTTCAGGCTGTTTGAAGTCCTCTGTTTACTTCCACAGTGATACTGTTTGGAAACCAAAGGAGAGGTTGCTGTGAGTCATGAGTGGACTCTGACTCCACAGCAGTGAGGTTTTTTTTTTTTTTTTTTTTGTATGCACCAAGTAGGTTTGGTTTGGTTTAGAGCCCATTCAGGCTGTGGGTTCAGGCTGAAGTCCCCCGTGTGGTGATTTATCTTTTTAACCACACACAAAATCACCTTTGCCTTTGTATTTTGAGCCTGTGGTTTTCTACCTCTATGCCTTTGTTAAGGAGCTTTGGTGGCATAGTGGATAAAGCCTTTGGCTGTTAATTAGAAGGGCTACGGTTCAAACCCACCAGCTGCCCCGTGGAAGGAAGATGGAACAATCTACTCAGTAAATATTTACAGCCTCAGAAACCCAGTGGGGGTCGCTATGAGTCAGAACTGACTTGATGGCAGGGAGGTTTTTTTTGGTTTATGTTAAATCCCTGGGTGGTGCAAATGTTTACCATGCTCGGCTGCTAACCGAAAAGTTGGAAGTTTGTGTCCACCCAGTGGTGCCATTAAAAGACCTGTGGAACACAATTCTCCTCTGACACCCAGGGGGTCACCATGAGGCAGAATCGACTTGATGACTGGCATGCCTTTGCTAGAGTAGTTTCTTTTACCTGGAATAGCTGACACCCAACCCTTCTCCCTGTAGCTTTCTCTCCACTGCAATCTTCCATGTCTTCCTGAAAAAATTGTGCCCATATATCAGTAATCACTTCAAATTTCCATCTCTCTCCCATCTCCTTCTTTCACTTTTTTTTTGGGGGGGTTTAGTTTTCACAATCAGAAATTAACTCTCTGCCTTCTGGCCTACCCTGTCTTGATACTCCCCTGTGATGTATATCCTGTTCAATTTAATTACACAGAAATTAAGTGACACCTATTATGTACCAACTACTAAGTCAGACCAATAGGCAGTATCGTGATAAATGGAGAAAAGGTTGAAGTTGTCAGAGATTTCATATTATTTGGATCCACAATCAACACCCGTGGTAGCAGCAATCAAGAAATCAGATTTCTCATTGCACTGGACAAATCTACTGCAAAAGACCTCTTTAAAGTGTTGAAGAGCAAAAAATATCACTTTGAAGACTAAGGTGCACATAACCCCTCCCCCCAAAAATTAAACTCACTGCTGTTGAGTCAGACCTGACTCATGGAGACCCCTCCTTGGGTTTCCGAGGCAGTATCACTATGGAAGTAAATTGCCTAACCTGCCTTTCAAGGAGTGCCTGGTGAATTTGAACCACCAGCCTTCTGGTTAGCAGTCAAATGCCTTAGGCACTACAGCACCAGAGCTTCTGCGCCTAACCCAAGCCATGGTATTTTTAGTTGCCTCAGATGCATGTGAAAGCTGTACAGTGAATAAGGAAGACTGAAGAAGAGTTGATGCTTTTGAGTTGTGGTGTTGATGAAGAATACTGAAAATACCATGAACTGCCAGAAGAATGAACAAATCTGTCCTGGAAGAAGTACAGCTAGAATGCTCCTTAGAAGTAAGAATGACCAGACTTCATCTCACTTACTTTGGTCATGTTGTCAGAGGAACCATTCCCTAGAGAAGGATATCATGCTTGGTAAAGTGGAAGGTCAGCGAAAAAGGGGAAGGCCCTCAATGAGATGGATGGCTGCAATGATGGGCTCAAGTATAGCAAGGATGGTGGGGACGGCCCACAATCAGGCAGTGTTTCATTCTGTTATACATAGGGTCACTGTGAGTCAGAGCTGACTCAAGGGGACCTAACAATAACAACAACACTAAGTCTGGTCTATGTACAGGTTCCTCATGAGCACAATTGTTTTGGAATTTCCATTGTTTGCAATGTTACTCATAATTTGTTATGATCCATACAGTTGAATGCCTTTACATAGAGCAAAAGGCAGTTTGAACAGAATAAGAGGATATTGGCATGGTTTAAAATGAAGAAAGTTTTGCATCAGGGTTGTATCCTTTCACCACACTTTTCGATCTGTGTGCTGAGCAAATAATCCAAGAAACTGGATTATATGAAGAAGAACATGGCATCAAGATCGGAGGAAAACTCATTAACAACCTACAATATGCAGATGACACAACCTTGCTTACTGAAAGTAAAGATGATTTGAAACACTTACTGATGAAGATCAAAGACTACAGTTGTCAGTATGGATTATACCTCGACATAAAGAAAACAAAAATCCTCACAAATGGACCAAAAGCAGCATCATGATAAACAGAGAAAATATTGAAGTTGTCAGGGATTTCATTTTACTTGGATTTGCAATGAATTCCCATGGAAGCAGCAGTCAAGAAATCAGACAACATACTGCATTGGGCACATATGCTGCAAGAGACCTCTTTAAACACTTCAGGTATGAGGTAGGCATGGAATCAAGCTGGAAAGGCAGGTTAGGGCCATGCTTCAAAGTTCTTAAATGCCATGCCAAGGGATATTAAATAGTTTGTCATAGTGCCCAACTACATGAAGATTCCTCTGATCTTCCTTCCCTCTTCGATCCAACCCTCTGGGGGAATGTGGTAGTTAAGGTTATGTGTCAACTTGTCTGGGCCTGGTTTTGAGTGGCTAGGCAGCTGGGTGTATAGTTAGAGACTGGTAATCAACTCCATGGTGGCACCTACTGTGAGCATATGAGTAGCATATGTGGTCTGCTTCCAGTATCTAAGAAGCTTTGAGAAATCTCTCTTAGCTCTTTGGCACATCTGGATCTTGCATTTGGCTGAGTTTCATCTCAGTGGTTTGCCATGTTGTCTGCTGATCTTGAGACTGTTTCTGGACTTGAACTAGTGACCTGCAATGTTGCTTGATAACATTGGGGCTGTGCCATTTTACTTGTTCATCTTGGGTTTGTCAGCCTCAGCAGCCAGCAGCTGCCTGAGTTAAGAGAAGCCTCCAGCTCCAGTGGGCTGGGAGTAAGAGGCAGAGCTGAAGCCCAAGGTCAGGGGGCCTTCACCCAGCCCTGGGAGCTGGCACTTTGAACTAGGACTTATAACTGTAAGAGAGGAGATCCCTGTTTGTTCAAACCATCCATTTGTGGTATTTTTTGTTAGAGCAGCACTAGAGAACCAAAACCAGGAACATGGCAGTCTCCTTCTTCCAATCTCTTTTCCTCTCACTAAAAATTCCTTCTCAGATCCAACAGATTGGAAGTGTGATTTCCTATAACAAAATTCCCTTACAACAAAATGATGAAGGTTGAGGCAGGTGTTGGAGGCAGAAGTGTTGGAGGCAGGTGTGACATGTCTTTGTGGAAATATCAGTTTGTGCTGGATTAGTCCAGTCAGTGACATGCCTTGATGATATTTTTAGTAATTATATAAGT
>NW_006922084.1:521028-535701 GCF_000298275.1 Orycteropus afer afer | reverse complement strand
GATCTGCTTCCTTAGTGTTACTGCCTTGGAAACCCAAGGAAGGGTTGCTGTGAGTTAGATCTGACTCAACAGCAATGAGTTTTTTTTTTTTTTCTTTTTTTTTTTGTAGATCACAGTTGTGTGAATTCTTCAGTACACCACTAATTAATGTTTAATGTGACATTACCCTTTACAGCTATGCCATATGCATTGTCTCATTTAATCATCACAGTAGTCCCATGGGAAAAAGAGTACCTTTTTTTTTTTTTTTTAAATTTTAATGTTTATTGTGATTTGGGTGAAAGTTTACAGAGCAAATTCACTTTCCATACAGCAGTTCACATACACTTTGTCTCATGACATCGGCTATAATTTCCCACAGTGCAACAGCTTCCCTCACACTTCCTCCCCCTAGTTACCTCTTACCTGTGTCCTTCCCTCCCATGCATTTCTGCCCTCTGAGCTGTCTCCCTGTGTATGCACAGCCCTTCTATTCTCCCATGATTGATCACTCCAAGGAATGTATCTACCTAATGTAAATGTTCAGCTGATATGCCTGTCTTTTGTTTGGCTGGAAGCCACAGGAGACCTGAAAGGGCAGCCAGGGGCCATAGGCTCAGTGGTTTCACCAGGCTCTATCAGATCAGCAAACCCAGTCCCTTTTATTTTTTTAATGATTTTGAGTTTTGTTCTACATTGTTCTCCCACTTTATCCAGGATCTCCTACAGAGATCCCCCTCTGAGTGACAAACAGTACCATTCTTGTCTCTTTCCAGAGGAGGAAACAGAGGCTCAGGGATCTGGTTTAGCTGGAGCCCAAGCCTGCTGATTCTTTTGACTTCACTCTCCCGCCTCTGTGCAGTACGCTAATACAGTCTTAACCCATCTTCTGAATTAGAAGATGTCATTTTTTTAGCTTGAATTTTTTTCTGATGTGAATCATCCTCTTTCCCACACCCATTGGACTTTGTCCCTTTGAAGCAGATCAGGCTGCGGCTGAACGAGGTGGAGGCCCAGGGCGTGGAGGCCTCGGTGCATGCCTGTTCCTTTTCCCTGCCTCCCGGAAATGCTCAGATGGTTCTCTTCTTTTTTGACCAAAATAGTAATACATATACCTGGTTTAAAAAAAAAAAAAGATTCAAATAATGTAAAAGGGTTTAGGGAGAAGAGTAAGTTCCCTCCCATCCCAATCCTCTAGTCCTGGTCCAGAGGCAACCTCAGTGATGAGATGCTATAGTCTCCTTCCAGAATGTTCTGAGCATATAGAAGTGTTAAATTGATGTTGTTGTTAGTTGCCATAGATTTAATTCTGACTCATAGCAACCCCATGTGGGTCAGAGTAGAACTGCTCCATAGGCTTTTCAAGGTTCTGATCTTTTGGAACGACATCATCAGGCCGATTTTCTGAGGTGCCTCTGGTTGGGTTCAAACTGCCAACCTTTCAGCTAGTAGTCAGGTTCTTAACTCTCTGTGCCACCTGGGAAGTCCTGTCAAATTGATAGCCAGCCCCCTCTTTTCATACACAAGTGGGAAGATATAGTACACTCTTATTCTGCTCCTGCTGACAATACGGTAAAGAATCTTCTGTGTCACTAATACGGTACAGCCTCGTTCATTTATTTCAATGGCTGCTTAGCAGGCCTGACAGCCCATAATTCATTTGACCTGTCCTCTGCTGATGGTCATGCAGGTCATTTCTCTACTTTACTATGAACAACAAGGCATCACTGAACATCCTTGTACCCTCATGCCCACACAGAGTATGTTGGGAGGATAAAGTGACCAGGAGTGGAATTTATTTTATCCTTAAGACTCCTGGTATTGAATATTCCACAGACTTCTTTAGTAATCCACTTCACCACCTGGTATCTTTTTTGGGTGAAGTTCTAACCTAAATCACATCTGCTAGGAAATGGAGTTTTATGTTGTCTGGCTTCAGCTTTAGAGAAAGTTAAACACTTGACTGCCACTGCATTTCTTATGTTCTGTGTTTGGGGAGTATTACTGACTTACATGTTCTATAGCTTGATTTCTGCTGGTTGAAAAATTGCAGCTTCTTTTCCCCCAGGTTCTGCTTATAGACTTTTATTCCTTGCTTGGCAGCTATCACTAACTTTGCCACATGTGGGCTAAGCTGCATTCTTGTGCTGTGTTGGAAACATATCCTGAATAGGGCTTTGTTACATGGAGACAGGACCTTCCCCAGAGAAAGAATTCTCATCAATCCACTGAAGCAAAGAGTGGGCTACATGGTCCCCCCCGCAACCACCACTGCCCAGGGGTGATATTCAAAATATTTAACCAATCGGAAAGGGATGGGGAAAAGAACTCTGGTGGCACAGTGCCTAAGGCATTTGACTGCTAACCAGAAGGTTCACACCCACCAGCTGCTCCACAGAAGGAAGATGGGGCAATCAATCTACTTCCATAAAGATTTACCACTTTGGGGGTCGCTATGAGTTGGAATTGACTTGATGGCAGTGAGTTTGGTTTTTTTTGTGTGTGTGTGTAAAAGGGATTGGGAAGGGGGGCAGTGGTGACTTGGTGGTAGAATTCTTGCCTTTCATGGGGGAGACTCGAGTACAGTTCCTGGCCAGTGCATCTGTTATACAGCCACCACTCATCATTCAGTGAAGGCTTGTGTGTTGCTGTGATGCTGGACAGGCACCTGTAGGGCTTTTAGACTAAAGTGGATGAGGAAGAAAGGCCTGGTGATTGACTTCCACCAATCAGCAATGTAAACTGCATGGATCACAACATTCTTACCTGCAGCTGAGCATGGGGAGGTGCATATGAGAGTTGGAGCTGTGTCGGCTTGGCAGGACCACAGTTTTGTGTGTTTGAAGCAATTGTGATGTGGGTTGTTCCAGTGATGGGATCAGATGTATATGTTTTGAGCAGTCAATCTATTGAAAGGGAGTTTCCCTAGGGGTATGGCCTGCTTCCAGTATATTTATGGATATCCTGGGAAAAGAGACACTCTTCTGTGGATCGGGATTCTGTTGTGCTGCCTACAATTGTCCGAGAGTGAACAATCCACCATTCGGCCTGGAGATCTTGGATTTGCCATTCATTGGAGTCAACAGCCAGTATGTTGTTGTTGTTGTTGTTATGTGCCATGGAGTCTGACCTGACTCATAGTGACTCCTCCTTGTGTTTCTGAGGGAGTATCACTATGGAAGTAGATTGCCCAGTCTTTCTTCATAGGAGTGGGTGGCTGGTGGGTTTGAACTGCCTGCCTTCTTGTTAGCAGTCAAATGCCTTAGGGACTATGCTACCAGAACAGGCAGTATACTGCCTGTCAATCTTGAGCTTCTCAGCCCCTGCAGCTGCGTGAGTCAGGAAGAGCCTCCAGCTTGACATCTGATCCAAGAATATTGAACTTGCCAGCTTCTATAAGTGTGTGAGCCATTTTCCTAAGATAAATTTCTCTTTATCTCTCTATATAAGCTTTACTGGTTTTGTTTCTCTAGAGAATCCAGTCTAACACATTTGGTGCCGAGAGTGGGCTGGTTCTAGAGAGACAAAATCATAAGGATGGGCTTCCTAAATTGGTTCTCCAATTTGATTAACCATAAAGGCACTGATGACCCTGCCTCCATTAGTAAAGAGGGCCCTGCTAATCTGTGGCATGAGGTGGCAACATTACTATGCAGAATAACACCACCAATAGATCAAGTACTTTTGACAGGTGAGGCTTGGGGTGATCGCATATTTGATACTTTCCCTCAATTTTGTCAGCATGAGGAGTATAAGGAAGCTGGTTGGTTGGTCCTACTTACACTAGACAAAGTGGTGAAAGAGCCAGATGAACTCAGGGCTGCAGAGTCACAGCTTAAGTGCTGCAGAAAAGACCTCAATGTTTCCAGTCATGCTCTGAAAGAAAGCATTATTTGTTCTAGTAACAGAGCTAATATTGCCAAAAACCAAACCCAGAGTGTTATCGTAAGGTGGCTGAATTACAACGCCAATTAAATTGCCAACACAGAATGAGGGCATTGATTGGGAAAAAATGGGATCTTGATACCTGGAATGGGGACATATGGGCAGATAGCCAGGAAGATCAGGATATGGAGCCTGTAAATTTTGTTGAATCCCTCCCATCTGAAGGGATTACTATAAAACCATTATCCTCTCCACCTCAGTTGGATGGGATTAACCCAACTGTTCCTGCTGGGTCATTGGCTGAGGCAGAGGCCATGGGAGGCATTGCTGAATGTTCTCAGGAACTGCCCCAACCACCCATTGCTGCTGCTAGATCTATAAATAAAGTGAATTCCAAGTGATCCCCAAAAGGTGAAATACAAAGTGTGACTGAGGTGGTGGCATTTTACCATCTGAAAAGACCTACTGATTTTGCTAACATGTACAGACAGAAACCTAGAGAATATCTATGGAAATGGCTACTGAGGGTGTGGGATAATGGTGCAAGGAATGCAACATTGGACCAGTCTGAATTTATTGATTTAGGCCCACTGAGTACAGATTTTTCATTCAGTGTTTCAGCTGGAGAAGTTAGGAAAGGATCTAATTGTTTATTTGGTTGATTTACTGAAGCATGGATTATGCAGTAGCCCATCTTAAGTTAAGTTGACATACCAGATCTACCTTGGTATAATGTAGAAGAAGGTATCCAGAGGCTGAGGGAAATTGGCCTGTTAGAATAGATTTATCAGATTAGATCCCTGGAGCCAGAAATGGAGAGTCCAGAAGACACGCCTTTCACCAGTATGGTGAGGAATAAATTTGTGAAGGGAGCTCCAGCATCCTTGAAGACTGCTGTGATTGCTATTTTATGTAAACCTGATTTGACAGTGGGCACTGCCATAATTGAACTAAGACACTTAACTATGATAGGGCTTATTGGACCCCATAGTAGTAGCGGCCAAGTGGCAGCAGTTAATCGACAAAGGCAAGGTGGACATGGTTACCATAATAGACAGCAGAATCGGAACAGTAATCAGAATAGTCTAACTCGTGTGTAATTATGGCAATGGCTACTTACGCATGGTGTTCCTGGTAGTGAAATACATGGCAAGCCTACTGAGTATTTACTTGATCTGTATAGACAGAAGAATTCTAGGTCATGTGAACAACAGCCTAGATTGAATTGCCAGAATACAGAGTCACAGCCTCTCAATCAATTCCCAGACTTGAGTCAGTTTACAGACTCACCTTCCCATGAATGAGGAAGCCAGGTTTCTTTGAGGAAGGACCACACTGCATTGCCAAAAATTTATAATGTCAGTCTTTCTTCCAGCCTTCCCCAAAAGGATCTGAGGCCTTTTATGAGAGTGACTGTTCATTGGGGAAAAGGAAATAATCAGAATTTTTGAGGATTACTGGACACTGGCTCTGAACTGACACTAATTTCAGGAAACCCAAAGTATCATTGTGCCCACCAGTCAGAGTGGGGGCATATGGAGGTCAAGTTATTGATTGAGTATTAGCTAAGGTGCATCTCACAGTGGGTCCAATGGGTCCCCGAACCCATCCTGTAGTGATTTCCCCAGTTCCAGAATTCATAATTGGAATAGACACCCTGAGCAATTGGCAGAATTCCCACATTGGGTCCCTGACTTGTAGAGTCAGGGCTACTATAGTAGGAAAAGCCAAGTGGAAGCCATTAGAACTGCCTCTACCAACAAAAATAGTAAATCAAAAGCAATACCACATCCCTGGAGGGGTTTCAGAGATTACTGCCATCATCAAGGACTTGAACAGTGCAGGGGTGGTGATTCCCACCACATCCCCATTTAATTCACCTATTTGGCCTGTGCAAAAAACAGATGGATCTTGGAGAATGACAGTAGATTATCATAAACTTAATCAGGTGGTGACTCCAATTGCAGCTGCTGTTCCTGATGTGATTTCATTGCTTGAGCAAATTAGTACATCTCCTGGTACTTGGTATGCAGCTATTGATCTGGCCAATGCCTCTTTCTTAATACCAATTTCAAAGGACCATCAGAAGCAGTTTGCCTTCAGCTGGCAAGGCCAACAATATACTGTCACAGTTCTTCCTCAGGGGTATATCAACTCCCCAGCACTATGTCATAATTTAGTCCATAGAGATCTTGATCACCTTTCCCTTCCACAAGACATCACACTGGTCCATTATATTGATGACATTATGTTGATTGGACCTAGTAAGAAAGAAGTATCAATGACTCTAGGCTTATTGGTGAGACATATGTATGCTAGAGGTTGGGAAATTAACCCAACATAAATTCAGGCATCTTCCACCTCAGTGAAATTTAAATTTCCAGGGATCCAATGGTGTGGGTGGGAGCTCTGGCAGCATAGTGCCTAAGGCACTTGACTGCTAACTAGAAGGCTGGAGGTTCAGACCCACCAGTCACTCCTTGGAAGGAAGTTTGGGCAATCTACTTCCATAGTGATACTGCCTTGGCAACCCAAGGAGGGGTCGCTATGAGTCAGGGCCAACTCGACGGCACATAACAGCAACAACAATGGTGTGGGGCATGTCAAGATATTCCTACTAAAGTGAAGGATAAGTTATTGTATCTGGCTTCCCCCACAACTAAAAAGGACACACAATGTCTGGTGGGCCTCTTTGGATTTTGGAGGTAACATATCCCTCATTTGGGTGTGTTGCTGCGGCCTGTTTATCAAGTGACTTGGAAAGCTGCTAGTTTTGAGTGGGGCCCAGAACAACAGAAAGTTCTGCAACAGGTTCACGCTGCCATGCAGGCTGCTCTGCCACTTGGACCATATTATCTGGCTGATCCAGTGGTGCTTGAATTGTCTATAGTAGATAGAGATGCTGTTTGGAGTCTTTGGCAGGTTCCTATTTGTGAATCACAATGCAGACTCTTGGAATTTTGGAGCAAAATCCTGCCATCCTCTGCAGATAACTACTCTCCTTTTGAGAAACAGCTTTTAGCTTGTTACTGGCCTTTAGTAGAGACTGAACACCTAACCATGGGCCACCAAGTCACGATGAGGCCTGAGCTGCCCATTATGAACTGGGTGTTGTCTGATCCACAGAATCATAAAGTTGGATGTGCACAGCAGCACTCCATCATTAAATGGAAGTGATATATCAGAGATCGGAATTGAGCAGGACGTGAAGGCACAAGTAAGTTGCATGAAGAAGTGGCCCAGATGCCTATGGTCTCCACTCCAGTCATATTACCTACCCTCTCCCAATCTGCACTTATGGGGAGTTCCTTATGATCAGTTGACTGAGGAAGAGAAAACTCATGGTGGGTTTACAGATGGTTCTGCATGATATGCAGGCACCACTCGAAAGTGGACATCAGCAGCACTGCAGCCCCTTTCTGGGACTTCCTTGAAGGACAGTGGTGAAAGGAAATCTTCCCAATGGGCACAACTTTGAGCTGTGCATGTGGCTATTCCCTTTGTATGGAATAAGAAATGGCCAGATGTGTGATTATATACAGATTCATGGGCTGTGGCTAATGGCTTGGCTGGATGGTCTGGGACTTGGAAGGAGCATGATTGGAAAATTGGTGACAAGGATATATGTGGAAGAGGTATGTGGGTAGATCTCTCTGAATGGGCCAAAGGAGTAAAGATATTTGTGTCTCATATGAATGCCCACCAAAAGGTGACCTCGGCAGAGGAGGACTTTAACAATTAGGTGGATAGGATGACATGTTCAGTGGAACAGCCATCCTTTTTCCCCAGCTACTCCTGTCATTGCTCAATGAGCTCATGGAAAATGGGCCATAGTGGCAGGGATGGAGGTTATGCATGAGCTCAGCAACATGGACTTTCACTTACTAACACTGATTTGGCTACCACCACTGCTGAGTGCCCAGTCTGCCAGCAACAGAGACCAACACTGAGTCTGCAATATGGAACCATTCCTTGGGGTGATCAGCCAGCAACCTGGTGGCAGGTTGATTACATTGGACCACTTCCATCATGGAAAGGACAGCGTTTTGTTCTTACTGGAATAGATATTTATTCTGAATATTGATTTGCCTCCCCTGCATTTGTGGACTTACAGAATGCCTTATGCATCGTCATGGTATCCCACACAGCATTGCTTCAGATCAAGGTACTCCCTTCTAAGAAAATGAAGGGTGGCAGTGGGCCTATGCTCATGGAATTCACTGGTCTTACCATGTTCTCCATCATCCTGAAGTAGCTAGCTTGATTAGAATGATGGAAAGGCCTACTGAAAACACAATTACAGTACCAGCTAGGTGACAGTACCTTGAAGGGTTGGGGCAATGTTCTAAACCAGTGTCCAATATATGGTTCTGTTTCTCCAATAGCCAGGATTCATGAGTCCAGGAAGCAAGGGTTGGAAATGGGAGTGATACCACTCATTATTATCCCTAGTGACCCACTCAAAAAATTTTTGCTTCCTGTCCCTGCTACCCTATGCTCTGTTGGTCTGGAGATCTTAGTCCCAAAGGGAGGAACACTCCCACCTGGAGACACAATACTGATTGCATTGAACCGGAAATTAAGAATGCCACCTGGTCATTTTGGCTTCCTCATGCTTCTGGATCAACAGACAAAGAATGGCATTACTATACTATTTGGTGTGATAGATCCTGTTTACCAAGGGGAAATTGGGTTGACATTACATAATGGAAGTAAAGAAGAATATGTTTGGAATACAGGAGATTCTTTAGGATGTCTCTTAGTACTACCATGTCCTGTGATTAAAGTCAATGGAAAATTACAGCAACCCAATTCTAATATCACTACTAATGGCCCAGGCCCTTCAGGAATGAAGGTTTGGGTCACCCCACCAGGCAAAGAACCACAACCAGCTGAGGTACTTTCTAAGGGCAAGGGAAATACAGAATGGGTAGTGGAAGAAGGTAGTTCTGAATATCAGCTATGACCATGTGACCAGTTGCAGAAACAAGGAAAATGATTGTTTTATTTCTTCATTGTATATATGCATCAAATATTGTTGTTTCCTTCTGTTAAGAACTGTGAAATGTAAATAAGGTTAATGTATTTCAGTTGTACGTGTGTTAGTGTATCATGTTAGGCGCAAATATGACTTTATAATTGTCCTTATCTAGAAATTATATATGGTTAAAAAGATGTGTACAACTGCCAAGTTGATAAGGGCTGGACTGTGATAGTTGGAGTTGTGTTTCAACTTTGCTGGACCCCAATTCTGTGTGGTTTAAGCAATTGTGATGTAGGTTGTTCCAATGATGGGATCAGATGTATATGTTTTGAGCAGCCAATCCGTTGAAAGGGAGTTTTCCTAGGGGTGTTGCCTTCTTCTGGTATATTTATGGCCATCCTGGGAAAAGAGACACTCTTCTGTGGATCAGGATTTTGTTGTGCTGCCTGTAACTGTCCGTGAGCGAACAATCCACCATTCGGTCTGCAGATCTTGGATTAGTCATTCATTGGAGTCAGTAGCCAATACACTATGTGCCAACCTTGAGCTTCTCAGCCCCTGCAGCTGCACAAGTTGGGAAAAACCTCCAGCTTGATGTTTGATCCAAGAACTTTGGACTTGGGACCTTCTATAAGTGTGTGAGCCATTTTCCTAAGATAAATTTCCCCTTTCTCTCTCTGTATAAGCTTTACTGGTTTTATTTCTCTAAAGAACCCAGTCTAACACAGTGCAGTACTGGGCAACATTTATTTCTGTTGTGTGTGAGGTCACCATGAGTGGAGAGCAAGCTGGATGGCTGCTAACAACAAGGGGTAAGGGCTCATTGGGGCTGACATGGCTCTGGCCTTGGTGCTGAAGCTGGGTGGTGCTGGCTCTACCCTGAAGGGGCAGAGTAGGTAGGAGAGCCTTGGAGGTTTCAAGAGAGCATCTCTTAGCTAATGGATATGGAAATATTTCAGTGTTTTAACAACAGGTACAGCCACACAGAGGCATGCCATCTGACGTTCAGCCATAGTTCTCTTGGGGGGGGGGGCGGGTCATGTGAGACACCATGGGATTTAATAGAAGGCACACTGGTTTGTAGGGAGGAGCCCTAGGTTGAGTCATAGCAATGATGGTCATCAAGTCACCAACCCACTTTTCTTGTCTCCAAAATAAGGGAGTTTTATATGATATAATGCCTAATGGTCTTCTAGCTCTAAAATTTAAAGAAGTTGTTTTAGCAAGGTGGTTCTGGGAGAAGGGGTTCCCAAACATGAACTGTTTTCCTGGCATTTTATGTTGATGTCCTCTTGATGCTATTTTACTACCTGACTTCCTCATTTAAGGTAAGCTAAAGAAATGGATTTAGGGGAAGGATCTGAAAGAAGAGAGTATTATTATTCTTGGACAGCATAAAGCAACCATGCTATAGAATTATGGAAAGTGTTGGGAGAAAGTGAGACAGATTCAAATAATTACTTGGCTACAGCTATATTCATTCATTCATTCATTCATTCATTCATCAGGTAGTTATGGGGCTCCTATCCTGTGCTGGAAGGAGCTCTGGTGACACAGTGGTTAAGGCATTCAGCTGCTAACCATAAGATTAGTGGTTCAAACCCACCAGCCACTCTGTTGGAGAAGGATAAAGTAGTCTGCTTCCATAAAGATTTACAGCCTTGGAAATCCTATGGGGCAGTTCTGCTCTGCCCTGTAAGGTCACTATGAATTGGAATTGACTCAGTGGCAGTGGGTTTGGTTTTTTGGGTCATGTGCTGGACACTGTTCTAGGATTTGGAGATAAAAAAGTGAATGAAGGAAAGGCCCGTCTTCATGGAGCTTCCATTCTAAAGGAAATTGAATAAGCCATCTTATATCTTTGGACCTAAGTTTTCCTACCTATAAATTCTCTGTGGTGGATGGTACTGGACCACTGCCTATGGCAGACATCACTAATCAATTATAATACTCCAAGCAGCCACTATCAGTTTATCAAGCTGTTACTAGAAGATAAATGTATATGTTATACTGGACCACATGAATTCCAATGTCCTATCCAGTGTAAAATTTCATTCTTGTTAAAAACCCAGTAGCTATTGAGTTGCCTTATTTGATCCTATTATATATAACAGTTATATAGCTATATACCGAGATTCTGAAAAATGCACTTAGTACAAGTTATAATGATGCAGAAGTAGCTCTCTATAATAAAACTTTTTTCCTCCCTATTGGGGAATGAAAACTAGCATGTTCAGCATCAAAGGCTGAGGTCTCCATAATTTGCCAGCACTGGCATTTGGTGACTTGCACAGAACTCAATTCTTCCCTCTTAAGAAGTCCAGAACAATAGACTGTTTCCACCATTTAATCTTGGACCTTTAAACCAAGAAAGCTTTTCAGACAAAGTGAAGTAATCTTTTTTCCAAGGTTGAGTTAAGTAAATTTGCTTTCTTTGGGGTATGGAGGGGAAAAAAAAAGTCATACTTAGCTTTGTTTAAAGCAAACTCCAAAATACCAAACTTACTGCCATTGAGTCAATTCAGTCTCATAGTGACCCCCCATTAGGTTTCCAAGGCTTTATCTTTACGGAAGCAGACTGCCTCATCTTTCTTTCACAGAGCTGCTGGTTTAAAGCAAAAAGTATTAAATATAGATGAAATAACTCAGTTTTCCCTTTAAAGCTTTGTTATGTTGTTGTAAGGTGCCATTGAGTTGATTCCGACTCATAGAGACCCTATGTACAACAGAAAAAAAAAAAAAAAACACTGCCAAGTCTGTGTCATTCTCACAGTCCCTACTATGTTTGAGCTCATTGTTGCAGTCACTGTCAATCCATCTCATTGAAGGTCTTCCCCATTTTTCTGACCCTCCAGTTTCCATAGCATGATAATCTTCCTTCAGGGACTGGTCTCTTATAGCAACATGACCAAAGTAGTTAAGACTTGAAGTCTGGCCATTCTTGCTTCTAAGGAGCATTAAGGCTGCACTTCTTCCAGGACAGATTTGTTAGTTCTTCTGGCAGTCCATGGTATTTTAAGTATTCTTCACCAATGCCACAATTCAAAAACACCAATTCTTCTTTAGTCTTTCTTATTCATTGTCCAGCTTTCATATTCATAGGAGGCTATTGAAAATACCATGGTTTGGGTTAGGTGCACCTTAGTCTTCAAAGTGACATCTTTGCTCTTTCAACACTTTAAAGTGGTCTTTTGCAGCAGACTTTCCCAGTGCAATACCATGTCTCATTTCTTACTGCTGCTTCCATGGGTGTTGATTGTGGATCCAGGTAAAATAAAATCTTTGACAGTTTCAATCTTTTCTCCATTTATTGTGATGTTGCTATTGGTCCAGTTGTGAGGATTTTTGTCTTCCTTATGTTGAGGTGTAATCCGTACTGCAGACTGTCATCTTTGATCTTCATCAGTAAGTGCTTAAAGTCTTCTTCACTTGTAAAAAATAAAATTGTGTCGTCTGCATATCACAGGTTTTAATGAGTCTTCCTCCAGTCCTGACATTGTGTTTTCCTTCATATGGTTCTGCCTCTTGGATTATTTGCTCCACATACAGATTGAATAAGTATGGTGAAAGGATACAACCCTGACACATGCCCTTCCTGATTTTAAACCATGCAGTATCCCCTTGTTCTTTGAAATGGCAGTTTCCTGGTCTATGTATAGGTTCCTCATGAGCACAATTAAATGTACCGGAAATCTCATTCTTCTCATTTTTGCCCATAATTTGTTATGATCCACACTGTCAAATGCCTTTGCATAGTCAATGAAACACAGGTAAACATATTTCTGCTATTCTTTGCTTTCAGCTAATATCTATCTAATATCAGCCATTATATCCCCTTTTCCATGTCTTCTGGTTATCTAGTGCCACTCTGACAAGAAAATACCAAAAATGGGATGGCCTTAACAAACAGGAGTTTATTACAATTTGGAGGCTTTAAGTCCAAGTTCAAAGTGCCAGGCTCTAGGGGCTGAGTAAAAGCCCCTCAACCTTGGGAACCAGCTCTGCCTCCTGCTCCCAGCCCACTGGAGCTAGTGGCTTTTCTTCATTCAGACAGCTGCTGGCTGCTGAGGCTGAGAAACCCAAAGGTTGACAAGTAAAAAGGCACAGTCCCGATGTTACCACATGGAAGGCCATTGACTTAAGTCCGTTGTAAGTCCCAAGGTCGGCAGAGCATAGCAGGCTGCTGAGCAACGACATGGCTACATGCAGGGTCCAAGCGTGCCATAGGCTAGAGATCATTCCCAAGGTTTCTTCTTAAGTACAGGAAGCAGACCACATTCCCAAAAGCAGCTACTCAGCTGCTTGTGGTAGATCCCACCATGCAGCTGATTGCCAGTCTCAGCATGGGGAATAACTACCACCAGCTGCCCAGCCACTCAACCAGGCCCAGCCAAGTTGACACACAAACGTAACTACCACACCATGTCTTCTGAATCAGCTTGCATTTCTGGAAGTTCCCTGTCAACATAATGCTGCAACCATTTTTGACTTATCTTCAGCAAAATTTTACTTGTGTGTGATATTGATGATATTATTTGACAATTTCTACATTCTGTTGAATCACCTTTCTTTGGAATGGGTACAAATATGGATCTCTTCAAGTTGGTTGGCCAGGTAGCTATCTTCCAAATTTCCTGGCATAAATGAGTAAGGACCTCCAGCATAGCATCCATTTGTTGAAACGTTTCAATAGATATTCCATTGAAAAAAGGGGCAGGAGGCAAGGCTAGGCCCCAAGCCCCCCAGATCCAGGAAAGGGAGGGAGTAGGAGAAGCCGAGGACCTGTGGAGTGGCAGGATATCCAGGTAAAAAGGGGCAGGAAGCAAGGCCCCAAGCCCCCTAGAGCCAGGAAAGGAAGGGAGCGGCCAGGGACCACAAAGTGGCAGGTTCCAGGTAGGAATTAGGTAAGGGGAGGGCTCAGAGATTTCCAACAGTTAAAGGAGACAAATGTGTCTGTCACTTTGTCATCCTGTTGGGCTTGTACATTGCTGTGAGGCTTGTTGAGGCTGTGCCACTGGTACTTCAGATGCCAGTAGAGTTGCACATGGTGCACAGGTTTCAACATAGCTTGCAGACTAAGACAGACTAGGAAAAAGGAGGAGGCCATCCACTTCTCAAAACTGGCCAGGGAAAACCTTATGAATAGCAGAGAAACACCGTCAGATATGAATAGCTTGGAAACATTGTCCAACACAGTGTAGGAAGACAAGCCCCTTGGGTTGGAAGGCACTCAAAATAGGACTGGAAAAGAGCTGCCTCATCAGAGTAGAACCAACCTTAATGATATGGATAAAGGAAGTCTTTCAAGAACTCAATGGGCTGAAATGGCATGATTCAAATTGAGGAGAAACAGCTGCAAACATCCATTAATAATTGGAACATGGGATGTACGAAGTATGAATCTAGGAAAATTGGAAGTTGTCAAAATGAAATGGAACACATAAAGATTGATATCCTAGTCATTGGTGAGCTGAAATGGATGGCTTTTGGGCATTTTGAATCAGACAACCATGTGATCTATCATGCTGGGAATGACAGTTTAAAGAGGAATGGCGTGGCATTCATCATCACAAAGGATGTTTCAAGATCTGTCCTGAAGCACAATGCTGTCAGTGATAGGATAATATCCATACACCTACTAGGAAGACCCATTACTACTACTATTATTCAAATTTACACGCCAACCACCAAATATAAAGATGAGGAAATTGAAGGTTTTTATCAACTTTTGCATTCTGAAATTGACCAAACATGCAATCAAGATGTGCTGATTATCACTGGTGATTGGAATACAAAAGTTGGAAACAAAGAAGAATCACCGTGTG
>NW_006922084.1:493394-508005 GCF_000298275.1 Orycteropus afer afer | reverse complement strand
CAATTCTAGGCTTAATTTTTTTCTTCAGTGCTTTCAGGTTGAAAAATTCCAAGTGTGTTCTTCCCTTTTGGTTTTCTAACTCTAGGTCTTTTCACCTTTCATTATAATACTTTTGTCTTCTCAAGCTGCCCTTTGAAATCTGTTCATTTGTTTTATTTCATCATTTCTTCTATTTGCTTTAACTACTCTACTCTAGCTACTCAAGAGCAAGTTTCACAGTCTCTTCTGACATCTGTTTTGGTCTTTTCTTCCTTTCTTGTCTTTTTAATGAACTTTTGCTTTCTGATCATGTTCTTGATGTCATCCTACAGTTCATCTGGTTTTTGGTCATTGGTGTTCAATGCATCAAAATGTATTATTCAGATAATCTCTAAATTCAGATGGGATATAATTAAATTCATATTTTGGCTCTTGTAGAGATGTTTTAATTTTCTTTAGCTTCAACTTGAGTTTGCATATGAGCAATTGATGGTCTGTTCCTGGCTTTATTTTGACTGATGATATTGAGATTCTCCATCAGTTCTTTCCACATATATAGTCAGTCTGATTCTAGTGTATTCCGTCTGGTGAGGTCTACATGTGTAGGTGCCATTTATATTGTTGAAAAAAGGTACTTGCAATGCTGGTCTTGGAAAATTCTATCATGCTATCTCCAGCATCATTTCTGTTACCAAGGCCATATTTCTCAGATATTGATGATTCTTTGTTTCAAACTTTCCCATTCCAATTACCAGTAATAATCAATATATCTTATTGTATGTTTAGTGAATTTCAGGCTGCATGAGTTGGTAAAAATTTTCAGTATATTCTTCTTTGGCTTTAGTAGCTGGTAAGTAAATTTGATAATAGTAGTATTACTTGGTCTTCCTTGTAAGTTTGTGAATCTTATCCTATCATTGACAGCATTGTACTTCAAGGTAGATCTTGAAACATTCTTTGTGACGATGAATGCCATGCCATTCCTGTTCAATTGACATTCCCAGCATAGTAGATCATGTGGTTGTCTGATTCAAAATGGCCAATATCATTCCATTTCAGCTCACCAGTTCCTAGGATATCAACCTTTAGTCATTCTGTTCCATTTTTGACCATTTCCAATTTTTCTAGATTCATATTTCTTACATTCCATGTCCCAATTGTTAATGGATCTTTGCAGCGGTTTCTTCCCATTTTGACTTGTGCCCCACTAGCAAATGAAGGTTCCAGAAACTTTACTCCATCTTTGTCGTTAAAGTTCACTCTTCTTTGAAGAGGCAGCTCTTCCCCAGTCATAATTTGAATGGCTTCTCAACTGAAGAGCTCCTCTTCTGGCACTATATCAGGCAGTGTGTCAGGGCTATTCATCAAGTTTTCCAGTAATGTATCAGACAGTGTTTCATTGCTATTCATAAGGTTTTCACTGGCCAATTTTTTTGAGAAGTGGATGCCCCTTTCCCTCTTCCCACCAATACCATAAGTAGGTAGCTTTAAAGAATAGAAATTCATTTTTTTTTTTTTCACAATTCTGAATGCTAACCGTGCAAATCAGTGATTTCTTTTGTGATCCTTCATGTGGTCCATATCTGGCCCATAGTGAGTGTTAAACCAAAGAAAACCAAACCTGTTGTCAGTGAGTTGATTCCACCTTAAGGGGACCCCATGTGTTAAGGGGTGGAACTGCTACTTAGGATTTTCTTGGCTTCAGTCTCCATGGAAGCAGATTGCCAGGCTTTTCTTCTGCGGTGCTGCTGGTGGGTTTGAACCACTAGACTTTATGTTAGTCTTCCAGTGCAAACCGTTTGCACCAATGTTAGCTGTTAATTTTACACAGATTCAAAATGCTTTCCTTAACATTAGGTGTTCTGATTATTTAATGCCACTCTGACAAGGATATATACCACAAATGGGATGGCTTTAACCAACAGGAGTTTATTCGCTTACAATTTGGAGGCTTTAAGTCTGAGTTCAAAGTGCCAGGCTCTAGGGGCTGGGTGAAAGCCCCTCAACCTTGGGCTTCAGCTCTACCTCCTGCTCTCAGCCCACTGAAGCTGCAGGCTTTTCTTCACTCAGCTGCTGGCTTCTGAGGCTGACAAGCCCAAAGTTGACAAGTACAATGGCACAGTCCCGATGTTACCAAACCATATGGCAGGCCATTAACTCAAGTGCATTGAAAGTCCCAAGGTTGGCAAAGCATGGCAGGCTGCTGAACAATGACATGGCTGCATGTGTAATTCAAGCATGCCATATGCTAGACACTATCCCCAAGGCTTCTCCTTATATACAGGAAGCAGACCACATCCCTAAGGCAGTGCTACTCAGCTGCTTGTGGTAGATCCCACCATGGAGTTGTTTACCAGTCTCATCATGGAGGTATACTACATCCAGCTGCCCAGCCACTCAACCAGGCCCAGCCAAGTTGACACACAAACTTAACTACCACAGGAGAGCAATATGTAAACTAGTTGACATATAAGCCTGAGTTTGAGTCCTAAAACTTAGCTCTTGACTTTGGCAGTTATTTTACCTTCTTTGAGTCTCACTGTTTTCACCTATAGAATATGAATAATGATAACATCTACTCTATAGAGTAGTTAGGAAAGTGAATTGAGGTATCCCTATTCCATGCTTGGCATGGTGCCTGGCCTATAGTAAGTACCCAGTAAAAGTGTGTTACTGTTTTTGGACTCATTCATTTAAGTGTTTGGGTGGAGCTGGGCAGGGGCTCCAGGAGGAGTGTGGTTTGGGAGCATTGTTTCCCTGGAGATGATTGAAAGGCCACCATTTTGCTCTTTGCAGACTTGGTTGCCCTCCTGGGCTTTCCCTATGCCTCCAGTGGGGAAAACACAGGCATCGTGAAGAAGTTCCCGAGGTTTCAGAACCGAGAGCTGGAGGCCACCCGACGCCAGCGGATGGATTACCCAGTGTAAGGAGGCAGAACTCGTGTGGTTGGGTGGTGCTCTTTTCATCTGAGGGCCAGTCACAGGCTAGCAGAAGCCGTGAGGAGGAAACAGCTTGGGAATTAGCATGTGGAGGTTGACAAAACTTAAATCAGTGAATCTGAAAGCCTCAACTTATTCTTGAGTTATTCTTGCATTTAGCAATTCTCAGTTTGCTGTGGACTTTTTATATCAGTCCTCAGTAGGGAATAAGGTGTTGAAGCGTGAGGGTTTGCAAGACTTCGGGCTCAGCCTGCCAAAGCTAACACCTCTTGCAGACTTTGCTTTGCCCTTTCTGTCTTGGAAGATTGGACCACACACACACATATACACACATACACACACAGGGACCAAACCAGTTATCACTGAGTCAGTACCAACTCATGGTGATCCCCTGTGTGTCAGAGTAGAATTGTGCCTTGTAGGGTTTTCAGTGGCTGATTTTTTGGAAGTAGATTGCCAGGCCTTTCTTCCATGATGCCTTTGGGTTGACTCAAACTTCCAAACTTTTGGTTAGCAGCCAAGCAAGCCAGCTGTTTGCACCACCCAGAGGCTACAAGATTGGAATAGCTGCTTGAATTCTCACAACTTTTAAACTCCTCCATTGAGTTCGGCAAAATCCATCCATATATTTTCCGTTCTACTGAAGATGCAGAGAATGGTTCCTGGTTCACTTCAGATGGGATGGATTTAGCAGAGTGATTTAATTCTTCCCGTGCTGCAGCTGTAGAAAGATCTTGAGACGCTTTCCTGAGCATGTGTTCTTGCTAAGCTTCCTTGTAATAACTTATCTTCATGAGCTTGCCCAGCTGGGTGGGTCAGGAGGGAGTATGTGACGCCATCTGTTTGCATATCTTACTGATTCTGAGGCCAGATTAAAAAGCCTAGGCTATTGTAAAGGATTTGTTTTGGAAGCATTCCCAAATGATACAGGGCCACTACTGGAACCCAGACTGTGATTTGGTAACTGGGGTAAAGGGAGAGAAACTGATGGATTGATTTTGACCTTGATTCATGTTTAATGTGGAAAATGCAATTACTTCCAGCTTCTCCTCTTTGAAAGGTCCCTACATGGCAAAAATGTTTGGAGCCCTGGTGGTGCAATGGTTAAGGGTTTGGTTGCTAACTGAAAGGTTGTTTGTTTGAACCCAGTAGTCTCTTCATAGGAGAAACTACCTGGCCATCTACTCCCATAAAAACTACAGTCTAGGAAACCTTATGGTGCAGTTCTGCTCTGTCCTATAGTGTTGCTATGAGTCAGAATTGACTCAATGGCACACAGCAACAACAGCTAACCTAAAGGTTGATGGTCAAACCCACACAGCGGTACTGTGGAAGAAAAGGCCTGGCAGTTTGCTTTCATTAAGATGATAGCCAAGAAAACGCTGTGGAGCTCAGTTCTGCTCTGTAACACATGGGGACACCATGACTTGGAATCGACTCAGCAGTAACTAACAGCAACCTCATCTTCAGACCATTAGTCCTTAGCACAATGGGAAGCACCAAGTAGGTGTTCAGGAAATATTTCTAGAGTGTTTGGATGACCAGGAGATGGACCACATCTTCTGGCTAAATGTGTGCTACTTAAGATGTCCCCTGTTATTTTATCCTCACCCCACAAATCATAACATAAAATTTTTCAACTAAAATAGCCCCTGTCCAAGAATGAACTAATGAGGTCACTTGTTCCATGTTGGTCAGCTGAAAATGTGGTGCCGGACAACCTAACATGTGCATTCAAATAATGCACAGGTATCTCAGTGACCCTGCGGTGATGCCTCTTTGCAGACTATTACATTTTTCTACCTTAGAGCTTTTATCTTTGAAAGAAACAGAATTGCTCAAAAAACCCTAATTATGTTTTTTCTTTTAATCATGGAAAGTGGATTAGCTTCTTATCAAATCACGTCTTATTAAAATCCAAATGTTTATTCTCTGCCTGGCTTTGTAAGCCTTAATCAAGAATTCAGATGGCAGGCATGTGAGATTCTGTGAGGCACACAGAAGCAGAGTTTTTGGTGCAAGTTAGAATGTCTGCTAGTTTTGCACAATGATGCTCAACTCCTGACTGTTGCAGTTACTGTAACCTCCTTTGTCTCAAAAACCAAGCTTTGCGAGCTGATCTCCCATGACGGACACAGAGGCAAGTTCATCCCCTCATTGGGAAGAAAGCAATTTACTCAGTTGCTGTTCACTATAATTACCTGTTCTTGGATGATCTCAATCTGCAGAATATTTTTTTTCTCCCTCACTCTTACAGATTTACTGTTTCACTGTGGCTTTACTTACTCCATTACTGCAAGGCCAATCTCTGTGGGATTCTGTATTTTGTTGATTTGAATGAGATGTACGGCACACCTTCTGTGTTTCTTACTGAAGAGGGTGAGTATAAAACAGAACCTTTCAAATGATACTGTCATTTTCTTACATGCTGTCTAGCAGTGGATACATCTCTCTAGAATAAGGAAGATACTTGTCACTATGACATTTCAGTGAGAGTGATGGCTTTCAAATATGGCCTTCACCTTAAACTTGAACAAATGGCTTATTTACAGAGGAATGCATTGATGGATGTTTTGCTTTGCTTAGAAGAAGATGGAAGCCTTGTAGCTTCATAGGATAGTTATTGAGTAGGTTTAACCACTTCATTCACTCCTAAGTATTTTCTGTCATTTTCATGAGCTTTAACTTTCCCTTTAGGCCACTTGCATATTCAGATGCATCTTGTCAAAGGAGAAGACCTTGCTGTGAAAACTAAATTCATCGTCCCTTTGAAGGAGTGGTTTCGGCTGGATATCTCTTTTAATGGAGGCCAGGTATCTGTACACCAACTCCATCACTACTTGTCAGCATGATCACTTACAGTGAAGCATTGTAAAGCCATGGCCAGTGGTGGTTCAGTGGTAGAATTCTCACCTTCAATGTGAGAGACTCCAGTTCGAAGGCTAGGCAATGCACCTCGCCTGAAGCCACCAGCCATCTGCCGTTGGATGAGTGCATGCTGTTAGAATGCTGAATAGGTTTCAGCAGAGCTTCCTGACTCAGATGGACTAGGAAGAAAGGCCTGGCATTCTCCTTCTGAAAATCAGCCAGTGAAAACCCTTTGGATCACAGTAGTCCAGCCTGCATCTGATCATGGGGGTGGCACAGGACCAGGCAGCACTTTGTTCCATTGGCATGGGGTCACTGTGAGTCGGGGGCAGACTCTGGTCATATGGCAGCTAGCAACAACATTGTCGTAAAATTAACCCATTACCATTGAGTCGATTCCAACTCATACAGGACAGAGTAGAACAGCCCCATAGGGTTTCCAAGGCTGTAAATCTTTACAGAGGCAGACTGCCTCATCTTTGTCCTGGAGAGCAGCTGGTGGGTTTGAACCACTGACCTTTTGGTTAGCAGCCGAATGCCTTAACCATTGTGCCACCAGAGCTCCTTGTAAAATTCGGGAGCAACAAAATCTGCAAAAGCAAATTGTGGTAAATAATAGACTTTTTACAGTTATGCACTTTCTAAATCAAACTTTTATAGATGGAAGTTTAGAGCATACAAATCCTACCCCATTTAATTAACTTTTAAAGTGCTTCTTTTGACTAGCTTGTGAATGAGTAAATAATATAACCAACTGTATAGCCATAATTATCTGAGCAATTCATTCCTTTCCCTTAGGAAATTTGGCTTTGTGGAGATAAGTATTCAAACAGCATTGGCCAAGTTTATATAGCATCATGAGATCTACAACTTTTTTTTTTTTTTTTTTTTAAGGAAATGCATTAGTTAGTTCACCCAACAAATGATTTGACTGTTTTTGGCAGTTGAAACAGTTGCTTACATTTAGATTAAACAGACAAATTATAGTCAAAAAACATCGATGATAATTCTGATGGGATAGAGAGGTTTTATCTGCTTTGTACTATTAAAACCATGTGCATAACTATTTCACACTCTCATAACGCAGTGTTTATGGGTTATAGCAAGTCTGCTGTTATAATTGGGGAGATTCTGTTTATCGATCCACATGATGCCAGGATCCTACGTTTTCCTGGTTATTTTATTTTCTCACCAGCTTTTGTTATTGATTTGTGTTTTTCCTGCAATAAAACTGGAAGAGACATTTTGTTTGTCTTGTGTATTAGATAATACACAGTCTTCCCTTGGTGCTTTGGTTTATCACATTACCGTTTCCTGAAGACACACGAAATTAGGTCAGTCCTTGTTGCCTCCCTGAGAGACATCTATAAAATGTTAGCTGGTTTTTTTTTTTTTTCATGTTTGTTTGTTTTCTTAAAAAAATAATGAGGTGACATAGCTGGGGTCCATGTTTCAGCTTCCTTTCTGCATGAGATCGTGATGGGATTGTAGCTTGTCTCTGCTTTCTCCTAGAGAGAAGCTGAGCTCAGTGCTACATGTCGCTTTGGCAGTATCAAATCATCAGAGCAGATTCTCGGATCTTATTTTGTGTCTGCTATATCCAAGGCAGGGAGCTCTGGTGGCACAGTGGGGAATGCATTAGGCTGCTAACCAGAAGATCAGCAGCTTGAACCCACCACCTGCTCTGTGAAGGAAAGGTGGGGTGATCTGCTTCTGATTTACAGCCTTGCAAACTCAGTGGAGGTTGCTATAATTTGGAATTGACTCAATGGCAGTGTGTTTGGTTTGGTATGCAAGGCAGGGAGCTCTGGTGGCACAGTGGTTAAGGCATTTGGTTGCTAACTAAAAGGTTGGTGGTTTGAACCAACCAGATGCTACATGACAGACAGATGGGCAATCTGCTTCCATAAAGATTTACAGCCTTGGAAGTTTTATGGGGAAGTTCTGCTTTGTCCTGTTGGGTCGCCATGAGTCAGAATTGACTCAATGGCAGTGGGTTTGGTTTTTTTTTTTTTTTTTCTTTTTTTGGTATGCAAAACACTGTGCTCGAGGAGCTTACAGACAATTTATGGAAATAACATTAAGCAGGTGAAGAGCTGTCATAAGGGAGCATAATTGCCATATGATTCATACTGATTCCTAGAAGGGAGGCAGCACTTCCTGCTGGCATGCAAGGAGAAGCGTTCAGAGAGAAGGTTCCTAGGATGGCAGAATTTAGATGGAGAGGTGGGAGAGGGCTTCTCTGCACAGCCATGGGGGTGAACAGATCAACTAGTTTGACTAGAATAGAAGTTTCTAGACTGTTGCTGAGTGCTATTGAGTCAATTCCAACTTATAGTGACCCTCTAGGACAGAGTAGAACTGCCCCATAGGGTTTTCTGGCCTGTAATCTTTGTAGGAGCAGATCACTAAGTGTTTGTTCTGTGGAGCTTCTAGTGGGTCCTAACTTCCAACCTTTCAGTTAGTAGCCAAGCATTTAACCATTGTGCTACCAGGACTCCTTAGAAAACTAAAAGAAGGAGAATAAACCTCTCTGGGCTGAAGTGGAGAATCTGGAATATCAGGAATTTAGACTTTCACTTGCCAGGCAATAGGGTGTCATGGAAGGTTTGTGAGAAGAAATGTCCAGTCAAAATATATTCATTGAAAACAGAGTACAGGATGGGGTATAGCAAGAGAGAAGAATTAGGGAGACCAATGGGGATGGAAAGAAAGAAGTGGATTTTTCTCTTAAGTAAACTTTTGTCCACTTAAATATCCCCTCCAGTAACCTTTCTTTCCATCCCTCCATGCCTCCTTAAGGAGCTCTGGTAGTGTAGTGCCTAAGGCACTTGACTGCTAACCAGAAGGCTGGCGGTTCAAACCTACCAGCCACTCCTTGGAAGGAAGGTTGGGCAATCTACTTCCATAGTGATACTGCCTCGGCAACCCAAGGAGGGGTTGCTATGAGTTGGGGCCAACTCAACGGCACACAACAACAACAACATGCCTCCTTAATTCAAAAGTAGATCCAAAAGCAGTGCGTATTGCCTGTCCACACAAGTCTATCTCTCTGATGGGACCAACGTATTCCTTGCTTTGACAGAATGGGCAAGTGACTTGAAATAAATGGTTAGTTTAGTGAAACAACTGGTTTGAGTTGTCTTCATTGAATTGACATGTTATAATGGTTGAGTTCTTTTTTATTTTTTTTTAAAGTAATTATTTTGTTGTTTTTGTGATTGAGAATATACACAGTGGGATATGCACCACTTGTACAGTTTCTCCGTGTATGATTCAGTACAGTCGTCAGTACATTGACTGCATTCTTTAGGTTGCACAGCCATTCTCACCTTCCTTTTCAGAATCGTTGCTTCTCCAATGACGAGAACTCACTTCCCCCTCAGTTTTCTATCTAATACTTCAAGGTGCTTTTATCAGCTTGATCCATATGGATAGACCTTAAAAGAGCACAACGCTCAAGGTAGACATTCTTTACTAATTAAGCTAACCTAATGGGCAGCTCTGGGAGCATAGTGCCTAAGGCACTTGACTGCTAACCAGAAGGCTGGCGGTTCAAACCCACCAGCCAGTCCTTGGAGGGAAGACTGGACAATCTACTTCCATAGTGATACTGCCTTGAAAACCCAAGGTGGGGTTGCTATGAATTGGGTCTGACTCCATGGCACATAACCACAACAACAACATTTGCTTTAAAAATTGCAGGAGATATTTCTGGTTTAATGTTTAAAGATTGTCTCAAGGCAACAGTTTTGGGGGTTTATCCAGTCTCAATAGGTACAGAAAGTCTGGATTCAATGAAAATTTGAAATTCTATTCTACATTTTCCCCCTTTTGATCAGGATTCTTCTATAGAACCTTTGATCAAAATGTTCAGTAATGGTGAGTGGGCACCTTCCCACATTTCTGGTGAGTTGGGTTAGTTTTTATGGATTGGTTGGTCTTTCACAGACACAGTGTTGTAGCAATATGTTTGAGAACCGCATGTTTGAGTTCCCTACCACTGGCTCTGTGCTGTTGTTGTTGTTATGTGCTGTCGAGTCGGCCCCCACTCACAGCAACCCCTCCTTGGGTTGCCGAGGCAGTATCACTACGGAAGTAGATCGCCCAACCTTCACTGGGGAAGTAAAAGCAGCCCCTGAATTCCACAGGCTTATGTTAGAGTCAAAGAAATGAAGAGAACATTCATGTGAGACAGCTAACAACATTCATGACAACAACATTGTCACCATCTAAACTGAAGTAACAATTCTCAGTCAGTGCTTTGAGGGACCTGGAAAAGTGGGGTGGAAAACAGCAATGTGTGAAGAATGTGTAATGCTAATCTTGTTTTTCCCCCTAGACTCTAATGGGATCAGAGTAAAAATTTTAAAACTTCTTATAGTATCATACACATTTACACACTTCTCTGTCTTTCTATGCAATAAACTTTTAAGCAGAAATATATCACAAAAAAATTTTGGCTTGGAATTTGGAAGTATCTTAAACCCACTGGGGGAACTACTTTGTAGGTATTTTTATCACATCAAGTTTTTTGGGGAAGTTAAATTTCTCAAGTCTTGAAATATACACAGGGCTACTAAACTGTTAATTTCAGTTTGTACAAACTGATCAGGCAAAAACCTAGCCAGCACATTTGGTGAGTAATTTATATCAAGGATTGTATTTGTGATGTGAGGTATCAAGCATGACTGACCTTTGTGTATCTCTCTTCCAACATAGATAGTAGTAACCACTGGCATTGGTGAGGATTTAAAAAGCTACCATCACCAAACCATCAGGTAAGTATGATTTTTTGCTTTATTTAAAGTTTTTCAGGAAGATGGCTAAGGAACCTTCATGCTTTAGTGCTCAACCGTAATGTTTTTCCCACCCCTCCCCATTCAGCTTTTCCAAGCATGGACTGCTCTCTGCCCTGTAGCTAGTCTTTGTACTTTTCTGGCTTTTTTTTTTCCCTAATAATCCATGAACTTTCCCCACCTCCCACTCCTAACCTTTTTCCAATGCAAAAGAAACCCATTCCCTCTCAGGCTCTTGTAAATTCGCCCTTTCACGGCAGTTTATAATTCATTTTCTTTGAAAATTATCTTCAGCAAAGCCTCCTGAAAAATAAATCAAAATAGTACTGCTGCTCATTGAGAATAGTTGGTAACTTTGGCCCAGTACAAAACATAAAAGCAGACAGTCTTCTTATTTATGCTTATAATCTCAATTTGAAATGTATGCAACTATTGATATTGCTGTAACTTTTCATCCTTGTATAAACATTCTCCATAAGAGTTACAGAAACAGGGAATTGGGTCCCTTGCCTTGTATTTCGTAAGTCTTGAAAATTTGCTTCTACATCCACATATCATCTTGGGTTTTATAGTATCAGACTCATTTTATACTGTCAGTACTGCCTCTGGATACTCAGCCTGCCCTCCTCATAAAAACCAAACTCACTGCCGTCGAGTTGATTCGACTCATTGCGACCCCTCCTTGGGTTTCCGAGGCAGTATCACTATGGAAGTAGATTGCCTAATCTTCCTTCCAAGGAGTGGCTGGTGGGTTTGAACCACCTGCCTTCTGGTTAGCAGTCAAATGCCTTAGGCACTGTGCCATCAGAGCTCCCTATCCTCTTCATAACTAGATAATATAGCTATAAATGAATGCTTAAGAATAAGTCTAAAGAAGAGAAACACAAATTACCAACTTTATATGTATAGCTTTAAAAAGTATCTCAGGACTGCCAAGCACATTGGCTAGGGAACGTCTTGCTCCAGCCTTTGGCCGTTTCACTGCATCAAGCAGAAATCTGTTTCTCCCGATAGGCTTGACCAGCTCAGAGCTCCATACACCAGTTCTCTTGAAATCCAGATATTAAGGGATGTAAAGCAAACAGGGGTGGAGACAAGAACTAGAGGGACAGAAGAGAAGCTCTATTTTTTTTTTTTTTTTTCTCACTTCCTGTTCACATTTAAGTCAGACTGTTTTCTTTTAGGCTCTGGGCACATAGAACAATTCTTATTTTCATAGCTGGATTAAAGGATTAGAGTAATATTGAAAGGCTTAAAAAATATTATTACCTTGCCTTCAAAGAGAAAGTCAGGAGGTGACTTGATAGCTATATTGAAGGATGAAGACCAGGAACTAAAAACAGAGCAGAAGTCATAACACGTATCCATTGGATTTAGACCAGTCAGAAGGAATTCATCAGAAAGGAGATTTGTTCTGTAACCAGTGGCTGTGGAATCTCTGACGAGTTCAAGAGTAGGAGAAGCCTAAGGGTCCCATTTGGAGGAAGAGGTGATCTGTGGCATTTTCAGGAATCTCTTCTAGCACCATGGTCTATGCCCCAGAAATTAAGACCTTGCACTTCCAGACAGGAAGTCTAAAATAATGACTTGCTTCTTTTCTCCTGACCTCCATCCCCAACCCCAGGACATTTTTTGGCAACAGACTGGATCTCATCTAGCCTTCTTTTCATTTGTTTGTGTAGGGGCCCTTTTCCTCTTAAATCCCAGAATCTAGAGGCTGACATGATTGAATCACAGAGAGGTCATAGGGCTGAGGGTGCCAAATTTGGGCGAGCGAGTACCAAAAAACTTAGTGATCAGTATAAATAAGATTTTAATATCTTATTTTAAATGTTTTAAATATTTTAAGACACCAAAATTAATATAAAAAAAATCTATGCTAAACAGAATATCAAAATTTTTAATAAAGGCAGGATCACTGTGATGATATAAGACCCCATGGGTTGGGACTGGTTTTCAGGTATCTACCAATTCAACCTTACAGTTAAAACATTGAAATGATTTCTTTCCTATTAATAGTGGCAGTCTCCAGCCATAAGAGTGCCCCTCATCACTACCTCAGCTGTTCCTCTCATACTTGTGGGACCTCCCTCAACAAGGAGGACAGCTAACAAGTTAAGGCTTTGCCCAGCAGGGGGCACCCAGAACCCTGCTCTAGCCGGTCTCTGTTCTGATTGGTCAGTAACATGGGCTTCCTGTGGTTACCAGTTGCCCTTGAGTGTTTTGAGATTCATGGTGATCCCATGTGAGTCAGAGAACTGTGCTCTACAAGATTTTCGGTGATATTTTTGGAAATAGATTACCAAGCCTTTCTCTTGAGACATCAACCTGTCTCTTAGCATTAGCCACTGAGCATGGTAGCTGTTCCCACAACTCAGAGACTCCCAGGGTTGTGATTAGCTATTTTGAATCTTATCCTTGCCAGGAACTCCATTTGCAGAGTGGGACAAGCCAGTGACCTGAACGTCAAATATTTCTGGTTTGCTGGTTACAGGTGGTCCAAGGAAAGCCCTTAAACCCCTTTTTATTTCTTCTTGTAATGGAAGCAGAGTGATAACTATTATCCTGCAAAGTTGGGGTGGGAAGAGCAGTCGTTAAGTGCTCTGGAGTGAAGTGGTACAGGTACAGACTGAAAAGCTATCAAGAACACCAGGTGACAAGTAATAACTGCAGACTTGTGTACGGTTAGATTCATTCATTCATCGAGCCTTCATTCATCTAACACATTTGTTGGGCATCAGCCATGCAGTAGATGGAGTGCTCTATGCTGGGAATAAAATGATGAACTGAAGGAATACAGTCCCTGTCTTCATGGAGCCAAAAACTCTAGTGAGAGAGACAGCTATTAAACAAATAAATTCACAAATAGATTTAAAACAACAAAGTGTGGTCAAGGCTGTGAAGGAAATGAATGAGTGACCTGAGAGAGAATTACAAAACCAAAATGAATCTCATTGCCATCGAGTCAACTCTGACTCATAGCGACTCTGTAGGACAGAGCAGAACTGGCCCATAAGATTTCCAAGGCTGTAAATCTTTACAGTAGCAGACTGCCTCATGTTTCTGAGAAAGAATTACAAGGGAGTCAGAATTTAGACCAGGTCATGGAGATCCTTCCTGAGGAAGTGACATTAAGGTGATAAATACCACAAGGGTGGGGGACGCAGCTCGTGGGAGGCTCTGAGTCCTCCTACCCCAGAAACCGCAAAGCTATTTCCTGACTCTGAGTGAAGCCTGCTTACCAACATCTGCAGTTCTTTCTGGCTCCTGGTGCCATGCAGTAATAAACCACAGCACTCTTCTGTGTCCAGAGAAGAGCAAAGATAGTTTACCAGTGTCTGAACTATTTGAAAAGGGACCGGCCTGGGCTTTGGAAGAGGCTAGCTCAGCTTTTGTGTCAGTGAAATTGATGCCCTCAACCAGTGCACAGTACAAGGAATCTCTTGCATCTTTGCAGCCTTTCTGCTTTTATTTTTTAGTTCCTTTTTCTGCAGCCATTGAGAATGCTAGGGGGAAAATGTAGAGGCACTGTGTGGATGGAGAATAGTCTGGACAGATCTCCGCAGCTGGTTGATATTAATGACAGTTGAAGAATTACTATCCAGTGACTGAGTCATTTGTTGATTAATTGAAAAATCTGGTTAAAGCAAAGGATCCATTAAAATAATAATAAAACCATATGCATTTTAAACATCTTATTTTAATTATAAAATATGAATGTGCATGCATTTGGCCATCTTTTGAGATAGGACCTTGCCTTGGAGTATGGATCCACTGATTGGAGTGTGGATCCCTTGACTGGGGATGGATCCACTGAGCAGAGTGCAAGTCCACTGACCAACGTGTGCATCTGCTGATGGAGTGTGTGGATTCACGGATCAGAGGGTGGATCCGCTGATCAGAGTTGCATAAACCACAACTAGTTTCATTGTCTTCCAAATGAAAAGAAAATAAAGACAATCAGAGTCAATGACAAAAAGACAAACAATCCAGTTAAATAATGGGCAGAAGACATGAATAGACACT
>NW_006922084.1:488694-492434 GCF_000298275.1 Orycteropus afer afer | reverse complement strand
CCTAAATGCCCATCAACAGATGAATGGATAACCAAACTATGGTACATTCACACAATGGAATACTATGCTACATTAAAGAACAATGAAGGATATGCAAATCATTTAACAATGTGGATGAACCTGGAGGAAGTTATGCTGAGTGAAATAAGTCAATCACAGAAGGACAAATATTGTATGAGCCCATTACTGTAAAAAGTCAAGGAAGGGTTTGCTTAGGGAAGGGAACTCATTTTGTAGGTTACCGAGGATGGGAGGGAAGAGGAGGGGAAAATTTCCGACCAGTTGGGGGCCACATGTGAGTTGGGTAAGGGGAGGGATGGTATGAAAAGAGTCTGTGACCAGTATGATCACGTTGGGGAAAGGGAGGACCCTGAATTGTGCACATAAGGAATAGATGACAGAGGCTAATACCAGTATATCCACAACACTGCAATACCACTAACAACAAACACCAGGCTACAGATAAACACATATACAACTTAGAATATCAGAGGGGGGTCGATGAACAGGATTATACTTTAAACCAATGATAGATTCAGCTGAGGATGATCTTGCACAGATACTAGTGATACAGAATAACCACGATCATTACAGAAGCAGCAGAAGACAGACTTGGAGCAATCCCTCAGAGACAGCCAAACACTGGGAGAGAGAACCACCGGGTCTGCTGACTCAAGGCCATAGGACTGGGGGACACCACACTCAATTCACACAAAATACATAAAAATCTTGTTCCACAGCCTACTGTGGTGAGTAGTGACTAGGGTCTTAAAAGTTTTCAAGCAGCCATCTAAGATGCAGCTAATGGTCTCCTATCGTCAGAAGCAAAGAAGAGTGAAGAAAATCAAGGGCACTTGGAAACAATCAGCTGTAGGATATGATGGACCTTGAGACCAGAAGAACTAGATGGTGCCTGGCTACCAACACCAACCACCCAGGAAGGGATCAAAACTGGAGATCCTGGATAGAATGGGAGGAAAAACATGGAACAAAATTCAAAAGTGCAATAATGACCAGAATTACTGGTCAGATGGAGTCTGGTGGGACCCCAAAGACTATGGCCTTGGGATATACTTCAGGCCTGGGATAAAATCCACTCCCAAAGGCTGGCTCACAGCCCAACAATAATAAGACTTAACATGCAGAATACCCAATCCAGGGCGATGTACCCACCTGCTCTACAGAGATACATCCCTTGGAGCAATCAGGCATAGGGCATCAGAGGGGCAACATTCACATGGAGGAAAAGCTGGACAGACAGGAGTGCATAATTAAGAAGGGCACAGGGATGGGGGGGTCACTGGGAAGGGAGAGGAAGAGAGTGGGTTTGGGTTGGGGATGGTAATTGGGGAGGAAACCATTTATACATGAACTGTTGAATATAAACTTCTGTTCTGTAAAATTGCACCCAAAGCACAATGTTTAGAAAACAAAACAAAACAAAATGTTTGATCCAGCAATCCCATTACTCGGTATATATCCTAAAAAAGAGAACCAGGACAAGCACGTATGTATTCACACCATGTTCATCGCAGCACTGTTTACAACAGCAAAAAGATGGAAACAACCTAGGTGCCCATCGACAGGAGAGTGGATCACCAAACTAGGGTACATACACACAATGGAATACTATGCAACCCTAGAGAATAATGTAGAATCTACAAAACACCGCATAATGTGGATGAACTTGAAGGACTTTGTTGTTATGTGCCATTGAGTCGGACCTGCCTCATAGTGACCCCTCTTTGGGTTCTGAGGCAGTGTCACTACGGAAGTAGATTGCCCAGCCTTCCTTCCGAGGAGTGGCTGGTGGATTTGAACCACCAGTCTTCTAGTTAGCAATCAAGTGCCTTAGGCATTATGCTACCAGCGCTCCTAGGAGGACATTATGCTGAGTGAAATAAGTCAATCACAGAAGGAAAAATATTAGTTCATTATTGTAAAAAGTCAATGAAAGGTTTATGTATGGAAGGAAACTTTCTTTGTTGGTTACAAGGGGTGGGAGGGGAGGGGAGGGAACGCTGCAAAAATGAAAAAAAAAAAAAAAAATCAGAGCCCTAAATCTATCTAGACTTCTGCCATTTCCTTTTTACAACTGGTTTAATGCCACAACCGTTGGAATTAATTACTGAGCAATTAATTAAGGTTACTGAGTCTACCCCAAATATTCAACTGATAGAAAGGATAACTCTTTGTTCACCAACTTATTCCATTGGGTTACATAATATTTAATTAAGTGATATAATTACAACGACTATCCAAACCTCTAACACGTTTGAGAATAGATACATCATCCTCTTACTAAGCATACAACTCAGGAGGTGGGGACAGAAGTCCCACAGTGACTAGATTAATGGTAATAGCCTGAGTAATAGTGTGGCACCTACTATGTGCCAGGAACCATTCTAAATGCTTCATTTATGGATTAATTCTGTCAGTCCTCACTACAGACTTACACGGTAAGTACTGTTACTATCCCCATTCTAAAAATAAAGAGGCTAAGACTCCAACTCAGTTACTTTGGACACATCATCAGGAAAGACTGATAGGTAGCAAAGGACATCATGATTGGTAACAAAAGTGTCTGCGAAATCAACGGAAACCCTCCATGAAATGGGTTGGTGCAGTGGCCACAACAGTGGACTTAAACATACCAGCAATCATAAAGATGGAGCAACCATGATTGATGGACTGTGCAGTGTTTTGTTCTCTTGTACATAAGATCACCATGAGTTAACTCAGCAGCAACTAACAACAACAACAAGACTCCAGAGAGTAGCCTCCAGGCAGCAAGCCTCCGTTGTGGGCATCACACAGTACATTTTACAGAAGATTGGAGATGTGGGGTAAACTTAGTTACGTGAGGGTCATTGAAGAAAGTGTCTACTGCGGAAGCATTGCTTAGTACCCATTCAGTGTCAGGTACTAGCTCATGAGAGGTACTGGAATGGGCTGCAGAAGAAGGTTGTTAAGTCTTGTGAATGGCTCAGAAAATGGAAACAGTTCACAACTCTTAGAGGTAATAACCTTGTGGTCCCACTTGAAGAAAAGGGGGAAGAGATCATTGTCTTCTGAGGCCCTTCCAAGCCTGAGCATCTGAAAAAGAAAGAATCAGATGAAGTATTCCTTTTCCATTTTTGCATTTGTGTAAAGTTAACTTCTAGGTCAAGTCCCTGGATGGTGCACAGGTTAAAGAGCTCAGCTGCTTGCCAAAAAGTTGCAGGTTCAAGTCTACCCAGAGGCATCTCAGAAGACAGGCCTGGCAATCAACTTCCCCCAACAATCAGCCACTGGAAACTGTAGCACATTTCTGTTCTGACACAACATGGGATGGAAGAGTTGGAGTTGACTTGAGGGCAATTTTTTTTTTTTTTTAAATTTGTAGGTGTTTATTCTTGCCGTCGGTTGATGTCTTCACCCTTTAGTGCTTTCTTTCCAACCAAATGCATCTGCAGGGGCTGGCGTTCCCTGCTCACAGAAAGCCCCCTGCAGTGCTCCTCGGTTGCCGGTTTCTCTCATCCGACTGCTGGTAGTTGGCTTTGTCCCCTGCCCACTCCGCCCTGGCCCGTCACTCCCATGCCTCTGTCTGCGGGGGTCTGGCAGCCCCCCTCAGAGTTTATCCTCCTTCCTTCTGCTCCCACCGGCCTTCTGTGCCCCTGGCTCTCTCCTCCTCACCGGCTTCTCACTTGCTGCCTGTCTGGACCCTCCCCCTGTGTTCACATATGCTCTGCTCTCACCTG
>NW_006922084.1:480072-488214 GCF_000298275.1 Orycteropus afer afer | reverse complement strand
TAAAAGCTTGCAAGCAGCCATCTAGATGCAACGATGGGTCTCTCCTCATCCAGAGCAAAGAAGAATGAAGAAAACCAAAGATTCATGGAAAGAATTCGTCCTGGCGACTGGTACACCATGTGATCCACAGCCTATATGACTATGAGACCAGAAGAACTAGATGGTACCCAGCTACCACTGTCAACCACACGGAGGGGGATCTATGTAGGAGATCCTGGATAGAGAGGGAGAACAATGTGGAACAATACTTAAAATCATTTGGAAAAAAAAGGGAGGGGGGCAGTTTTGCTGGTCTGATAGAGCCTGGTGGAACCACTGAGACTATGGCCCCTAGCTGCCCTTCAAGTCTGGAATAGAACCTACACCTGTGACTTCCAGCCAAACAAAAGACAGGCATAGGAGTTGAACAGTTACCTGAGGTAGATAAACTCCTTGGAGAGAACAATCATGGGAGAAAGAAGGGCTTCTTATGCACAGGGAGACAGCTCAGGGGATAGGGGTGCATGGAGGGCTGGACACAGGGAAGAGGTGACTATCGGGAGGAAGTGAGAGGGGAGCTGTTGCATTGTGGTGAATTGTGGTCAGTGTCATGAAACAAAGTGTATGTGAACTGCTGTATGGAACGTGAATTTGCTCTGTAAATTTTCACCCAAATCATAATTAAAAAAGAAAATCAAAACAATATGAAAAAGTATACAGTTAAATGTCTTGCTTCTAGCTCTGCCCCCCTGTACCCTAAACCCTACTGCCCACCTCATGGGGAAATATTTTTATTAATTTCTTGTGTATGCTTTCAGTTCCTTTGTGCAAATACAAAGCATCATTTCTCCCCTCTCTTAGATAAAAACGTGTGCTCTCTGTCCTGCATTTTGCTTTTTACACTGAACCATATATTTTGATCACGTCTTCAGATCAGTACGGAGCCCTTTGTCCCTTATTTAAGCTGCACAGTGAAAAGGTTCACACCCTGGACCTAGCAGATGGATGGTCCAGTCCGTGCAGATGGACCCCTGGGGTGTTAGAGTCTTTGGTGAATGTAAACAGGGTTGCCAGGAATACCTTGTACCTGCTAGCTCATTTTTTTTTTTTTTTCCTCATTTCCTTTTTGATCCTTCATGCTCTGATTCTTCAGGACAATGTGGACTTCTAACACATCACCTGTGTTGACCTCTGGTCTTTGGCCAAGCCCTTAGACCCTGCTGTAGTCTCTTCCTCCTTAACTCCAAATTCAGCCTTTACCTCAGTCTTTATCTAACAGGAAGTGTTTACCCACCACCCCACTGGTCACTTTCTGTTTACTCAGCATTTTTTTGTTTTTCTTTTAAAAGCAAAATAAGACCAACAATTGCAAATAATTTTGATGATTACAAATAATATCAGCAATAATAATAGCACATGTTGAATGTGCCAGACACTCTTTTAGATGCCTTGACGTTAATGGCCATCATGTCGATTTCAACTCACGGTGACCCCATGTGTGTCAGCAGGGTTGTGCTCCGTAAGGTTTCCAAGGTTGTCGCTTTTTGGAAGCAGGTCACTAGGCCTTTCTCCCAGGCCTTCTCTGGATGGACCCAACCCTGTCATTCTTTGGTCAGCAGCTGAGCATGTTAACCATTTGCACCCAGGACCCTTCTAGATGTCTTATATCTTAACCAGTCACTCAGTCCTCTTAATCTGATGAGTAAGGAATTGTCATTTTACAAGAGTCTCTAGGTGGTGGAAACAGTCCCTGTGCTTGGCTGCTAACCAAAAGGTTCAAGGTTCAAGTCCACCCAGAGGTGGCTTAGAAGACAGGCCGAGAGACCTACTTCTGAAAAATTGGCCACAATAAACCTTGTGGAGCACAGTCCTACTCTGACACACACAGGCTCACCTGGTGTTGGAATTAACTCAACTGCAACTGCTTTTTTTTTTAATATTACAATTGAGAACACTCAGTCTCAGAGAGGTTAAGTGACTGACACAAGATCACACAGTTGCTGAGTTGCAGTTGAGTTTAGCCCAAAGCTACCTGACCCCACGGTGGTCTCACCTGCTAGAACCCAGAGTGACAGGGCTTGTAGAAATCTGGGCTAGTCTAGAGGCTTGGCTAGGGCTCCCTCGTTAGAGCCCTCCTAATCCTTTGTGTTGCTCTCTAGCTTCCGGGAGGATTTCCATTACAATGACACTGCTGGCTACTTCATCATTGGAGGGAGTAGGTATGTGGCTGGCATCGAAGGGTTTTTTGGACCGCTGAAGTACTACCGCCTCCGCACTCTGGACCCTGCCCAGGTGAGCCCAGGACTCCAAGGAGACATTTTGCAGACATTCGTGGGTGATGAGTATGCCAAGCCGAGCCACGTAACACCGAGTAAAGAAAACACTTACTCCAGCTAGAGCGCACATGGACTGTCATCAAACATAATTAATATTGAGGCTTTTTCCCAGCAAATGCGATAATAGATTTCTGTTAACGCTGGGTTCATTTAGTACTCATAAAATGGAACCCATTTACTTCCTCTGTTTTAATAACTACTAGCTTAATTATAGAGTAGATTTTTATCAGGCTGTTGCCTATCCAGTGATTAAGCTAATGAAAGGAGGGAGTCGTAGTTATTTGGTAAAGCTTCTTTTATGTGCTTTTATTTAAAGTATCTGAAGAGGCGCTGCTCCAGCAAATTAAAGCCTCAGTTCTGCACACTGCTCTTGTCAGAAATGCAGGCGTGTGGCTCACCCTGGGGTGTACCGGCTGTGAGCATAGCGATCCCTGGGGGCTTTGGTGCACTGTCACAGTGCACGAAACAAAACAAAACAAACTCGATGCCGTTGAGACAATTCCAACTCATAATGAATCCTGTTGGGTTTCTGAGGCCGTAAATCTTTACGGAAGTAGATTGCCCTGTCTTCCTTCCACAGAGCAGCTGCGTGGGTTTGAACCACTAACCTTCTGGTTAATAGTCAAATGCTGTTTGTACTTGGGTACAAACCTAAGATACTGTGCCACCAGAGCTCCTTGTCACAGTACACAGTGGTTCTCAAATCCAAAACCCACCCAGGAATGGAATTTCCACCTCTCCAGGCCACTTGAAGCTAGGCTGATGGGGCAGCGGGTGGGTTCCCCAGGATGGAGCCCTTAACAGTGGTTGTTTTCTTTGCCTTGGAAAGGAGTCAGGACCCCACCCAATACCTAAGAGAGGAACATTCTTTCATTTCCTTTGACCCTGTAGGGTTTGCCCTGGGTGAAATAGGAGTGACTAAGCACACAACAACAACAACAACAAGCAAATGTCATAATTAGGAAAAATGGGGACACCCTGCTCCCCACAAATGACATCTTAGAGCTCCTATTGAGAATCCTCTATGAAAAGGAAAAACAATGAAATTCATTTATTCTTTTGTGCAACAAATAATTATTGAGCACTTGCTGTGTACCAGGGTCTGTTCTAGGTGTTGAGGTGACAATGAAAAATAAGATGGTGGCTTTTATACCTTTTCCTGAAGGTGGTCCACAGTAAGAGATTTAATTCCTATCATGGCCAGTGCATACAAATGGATCTCTATACATTGAGCAATGACATGTATATACTATATGTAACACAAAACAGAAACAAAATTTCTACTAAGAATGCATAACCAAAAATACCAAACTCACTGCCATAAAGTCGATTAGACTCGTAGCGACCCCTCCTTGGGTTTCTGAGGTGGTATCTCTATGGAGGTAGAGTCCTTCCGAGGAATGGTTGGTGGGTTTGAACTGCCAATCTTCTGGTTAGCAGTCAAATGCCATAGGCACTACGCCACCAGAGCTCATGCGTAGCTTTGCTTTATTCAATACAATGTTTTATTTTGTGTTCTACTTTATGTATCTGTGTGTGTGTGTGTGTTTAAGGAGCTCTGGCAGTATAGTGGTTAAAGCATTATGTTGCTAACCAAAAGGTCAGAGGTTTGAATCTACCAGCTGCTCCATGGGATAGAGATGAGGCAGTTTGCTTCCAACAAGATTTATAACCCTGTGGGGCAGTTCTGCTCTATCCTATAGGGTCAATATGAGGCAGAATCAACCTGGTGGCAGGAGGGATTGTGGTTTATATATGTGCGCATACACACACACACACACACACACAGGCGGTTGGTTACAGTCCACTGAAATAATTTCATGGCCCTCTAAAGGGTCACAGCCTGCATGTGGGCAGCCACTGGTGTTCTTGAGAACCTCCCTTTCTGCCTCTTAAGTAAATAAGTCCCAGAAGACTGCAGTGCATGCTTTGATTCAGATCTGAGCAGAGCATTTGGGAGCACAGGGCAGGAATGCCGGCATTTGCCAAAAATTGAATGTGGGGTTGGGGGGACTGTTTGGGACACCTGCCCCCATGCAGTGGCCTTGAATCTGGCTCTGTGAGGTTGAGTAGGAATCTGGCATGCAGAAGGAAATGGGAGGAGGCTTCCTAGGCAGCAGGCCCACCCAGGTAGACTTGGCATCAGTCGGTACAAGATGAAGGGAGGAAAGTGTGTGGTTGTCTAGGGCGAGCATGCAGCAGGAGACAGAGAAGATTGGAGGCCTGGTCTCTGGGACATCCTGACACTTCAGAGGCTCTGCAGACAAGTTGGAGTCCTTAGGTGGTACCAACGGTCAAGCATTTGGCTGCAAGGTTAGAGGTTTGAATCCATGAGAGGCTTCTCTGAAGGATGTGCTGGTGATCTCCTTCTGAAAGATCACAGCCTTTGAAAGCTGGAGCACAGTTCTTCTCTGAAACGCATCAGGGTCGCCGTGAGTCAAAATCAACTTGATGGCAACTAGGGGTGGGTGTTGGTGATGACATGCCAACAAGATGCCACAAAAGGAATCTAGATGAGGAAGAGGTCCCTGAGAGGCACAGACGGTCTGTATTTGGCTAGTAACCCAAAGGTTGCCTGTTTGAACCCACCCAGCTTTACCATGAAGATCCAGGTCTGTTGAGTGGTTTCTGTGAAAACTGTAGCCAACTTGACTCCAGAGTGTACAGAGTCTTTCCAGATGAGCACATAAACGAATCCCTCTAAAAGGAATCCAGAAGGGGAGGTAGTGAGAGCCAGCGTGTCCTTGATTTAATGCTAGCACCCTTTCTTGTGAAAATCCAGAGTGGATGATGTGTCTGCCAATAAGCCACTGGTGATATCAATGGGGGTGTGAAATCAACCTGGACACATCCCTATAGAGATCAATGGGTGTTTGGTGGCAATTGTTCATTCGATTTTCTTGCCTTCTCGTAGATTGTTAATCCCCTCCTTGAGAAGCAACTTGCTGAACAAATCAAATTATATTATGAAAGGTGTGCTGAAGTTCAAGAAATAGTGTCTGTGTATGTGTCCACAGTGCAGCAAGGCAGCAAAAGCGAACAAGCATGTAAGTATTGAGCTCCAGGCGAGCAGTTATAGCCCCATGCATTTGTATTAGTGAATGTTTTGGCTTCATTTTGAAGAGAAGAGCATAGGATATAGGACTTGGCTCTGACTTCCTAGGGGACACGTGTCACCTTCGGTCCTCCACACGTGGCTGTAAGTGAAAATGTGCATTCCACCTGGACTCTAAGCAGACTGGTCACAGCCAGGAAGACCCAAAATTGTTCTCCTGACTTCTACCCTATGCAATCTAGTTTAGAATACATTGCAGTATTCCATGCATAAGAATGCCAGGCCAGTCTAAGAAGATAAAAACAAATTAGAAAGTGAATTAATCATTACAAATGTTTCCCCATCAGTGTACTTCTGTCTTGGGCCATTAATATCTGAGTATTCATTGCTTTTAGAAATGTTGAACAATGACTTTGTTATTTGGGGTTTGGTTTTATTTTTCAAATGAAAAATAAATCCTTGAAATTGATTAATTGTGGAAGACATTGGTAATTTTCAAAAGAAGGAATGGATTTCAAATGGACTGTTTCATGCTTGCTTGTATTTGAGTGGACCTCCTTTTGCCTGTACAGGTATAAAACTTGGTCCCGTCTTTGTCTACCAGGGTTTCAGCTGGGATCTAGCTCTTGTTAGTTTCTCTGTGCTATAGAACTTCTTGTTCGATAGAGTGGCACTGGAGCTAGTCACATATGTTCCTTCTGGAAGAGAAATTCCTGTGGGACATTTGCCATGAGCAAGAGCAAATTGAGTATTTCAGTCCTGCCCACACACCTCCTCCCCATCTCCAGAGCTCAAGTTCTCATTCCCAGCCGTGGAGGGATGGCTGCATCCTGAGCACACTCCAGTCCGGTAGGGCTCCTGTGAAAAGATCCCAGATAGCGATTAGAGATGGTGATCTGTGAGTGTGGAAAGGTAGCACTTCTGCAAATCAGTTTAAGAATAGGCTACCCTGGTCCCCAGCTGCCGCTCTCACCAGTGAATCATCCAGAAAATATGATGCTGTCAGAAGAGGGGAAGATAGATAGGAATAGCAATATCCCAAACAGGAAGGAAACTGATTTGGGAACTGATGTAATAATCAGGAGAGAGACGCTGAGTCAGAAGGCCAGCCGTGCACACTGATCGCTTGGGTGCTGTTCACAAGCTTTTCCTCATGCCTTTACTGCCCTGCCTCCCTGGGGGTCCGTGTGCTTTGCTCCTCAACTCACAGTGCCAAAAGGATGGCCTAGATAGTGGCTCCTGGGACCTGGGCCGAGGCCAGCTGCTCCTTCTGCAGAATTGCTAACCACCCTCAGCAACTTTGGCATGTTTCCCTTGGACTTGGCTCTGAATTTGTGACCTCGAGGCAAAGGCATCATGGCTGATTTTAAATCCCGAAAGCATCCAAACCAACATTCAGTAACGTTAGGTCTGACCTCTATGTCTTGTTCCGCTTAGGAAGAAAGAAAGGGTTTAGAGAGGAGAGACTTTTACTCTTCTAAGGAATGGAAAAGGAGCTCTGGGGGCACAGTGCATAAGGCATTTGACTGCTAACTGGTAGGTTTGTGGTTCAAACCCACCAGCTGTGGAAGGAAGGAAGGAAGACGGGGCAATCTGCTTCTGTAGAGATTTACCGCCTTGGAAACCCAATGGGGGTCACTGTGAGTCGGAATTGACTCAGTGCCAGTGGGTTTGATTTTTTGGTTTTTAAGGAGTGGAAAGCCAGCTGCTGTTTAGTCGACCCTAACTCTTTTTTTAATTTTTATTGTGATGTGGGTGAAAGTTTACAGAGCAAATTCATTTTCCATATAGCAGCTCACATACCCTTTGTCTCATGACATTGACTGCAGTTTCCCGCAATGCAACAGCTCCCCTCTCACTTCCTCCCCATTTACCTCTTCCCTGTGTCCTTCCCTCTATGTACTCCTACCCCCACCCCCAGTTGTCTCCCTGTGCATACACAACCCTTTTATTCTCCCATGATTGATCTCTCCAAGGACTGTATCTATCTAGTCTCAGGGGTTCCACCAGGCTCTATCAGACCAGCAAACCTGGTTCTTTTTTTAAATTTATGATTTTGAGTTTTGTTCCACAATGTTCTCCCACTGTATCCAGGATGTCCTACATAGATCCCCCTCTGGGTGGTTGACAGTGGTAGCTGGGCACCATGTAGTTCTTTTGGTCTCATAGTTGTACAGGCTGAAGAGCACATGGTGTACCATTTGCTTGGACTAATTGTTTCCATGTGTCTTTGGTTTGGCTTTCTTCATTCTTCTTTGCTCTGGACAAAGACAGACCCATCATTGCATCTAGATGACCACGTGCAAGCTTTTAAGATCCCAGTCACTACTCACCAAAATAGAATGTGGAACAGTGTTTTCATGTAGTATGTTATGCCGATTGAGCTTGATGTCCCCTGCGACCATGGTCTCAAGACCATGGTCCAACTATTTGCTCCCTCTGGGTAGTTGGCTGTGGCCAAGATGTGACTACAACCTTGCCCCTTTACAAATCCACTTGTAGAAACATTTCGACCCTAACTCTTGGCACCACATGTGTGTCCCAGTAGAACTGTACTCTGTAGGATTTTCAATGGCTGATTTTTCTGGAAGCTGGTTGCCAGATCTTTCTTCTTAGGTGCCCTTGGGTGAACTTAAGTAACTAACTTCTCCATTAGCAACCACATGCATTCTCACCTTCCATGCAGGGACCTGTTGAAAAAGTAAAAGAGCTGAACAGAAGATTTCAAAGAGCAGCTCGAGTAGACAAAGCCAATTACTATAATGAAATGTG
>NW_006922084.1:469941-478475 GCF_000298275.1 Orycteropus afer afer | reverse complement strand
GGGATCGGGCAGTGTTTCGTTCTGCTGTGCATGGGGTCGCTATGAGTCGGAAACGACTCGACGGCACTTAACAACAACAACAATGCAGGGACCCAGATCCGATTCCCAGTCAGAGCAACTCATATGCAGCCCTCACTTGTCTGTGAGAGGAGGCTTGCATGGTGCTATGTTGCTGACCAGGTTTCAGGGAGCTTCCAGACTAAGACAGACTAGGAAGAAAGCCCTGCCAGTCTACTTCCAACTCAGCCAACGAAAACCCTGTGGATCATGAAGTCACGTCTTCAAGTGACCTGGGACATGGACAGCACTGAGCAGCATTTTTTTTCCTGTTGTGCATGGGTTTCCCATGAGTAGGGGGTTGCTTGATGACAGCTGAGAAGCAACAACAATGAGGGGTGTTTTCCTTTCTGTGTAGGTGACCTCCGGAACCCCTACCTGGACCTCAAGCACAGGTATGGGAGCCCATTGACTTGCAGAGCCTTCCCCTGGCAGAAAGAACTGAAAGACAAACATCCCAGCTTGTTCCAGGTCTTGCTGTCGATGGATCTGTTGACTGGTAAGTGGCTCTTTGCCTTCGGTTTTGGCTCCTGGTTAGAAATGTCCCCTCTTTTTGGTGTTACACTCACCCTCCTTGGCGATTTATGCCTCAAAGTTATTTTTAACTCTAGCGTTCTAGTTTCATTTCAGATTTAAATTCTGCCTTTGTATACCCACAGCTCTCAATGTATCTGTACACATTTCTAAGACTAAATACATAAACTTTAATTTAGAAATCGCTCAAGCAATTATTTAAAGCAAAGGTCACAAAGACACAGCCTTCAGCCAGGTCTGGCCTCCAAATGTAGTTGATTTCAACCTATATTGTCAAACATTTAAAAAAAAAAAAAAAGGGTCTCAGTACTCAAAAATTTGTATTAAAGAGTGAGAATTTCTAGATTTTCTTGAAAAGTCCAAAGATCTGGCCACTCTGGGCCTCATTTCCACATGGCCACAGTCCCTGGAGGTGAGTGGAAGTGCAGGCACACTGTTCATCCACAGCCCCTCCGCTCCCTATTTTATCACCTCCTGCTTCATTCATAAGGAGCTCTGGTGGCATAGTGCCTAAGGCATTTGACCACTAACCAGAAGGTTGGTGGTTCAAACCCACCAGCCACTCTGCAGAAGGACGATGGAGCAATCTGCTTCCGTGAAGATTTTACCACCTTGGAAACCCAAAGGGGGTTGCTATGAGTCAGAATTGGCTTGACTGCAGTGAGTTTGGTTTTTTTGGACTTCATTTATAAGGAACCTTGGTGGTTCAACAGTTAAGCACTTGGCTGCTAACCAAAAGGTTGGCAGTTTGAACCCACCCAGCGGCTCTATGGGAGAAAGACCTGGTGCTCTACTTCCATAAATGTTACAGCCTAGAAAACCTTATGATGCAGCCTGCTCTGCCACACGGGATCTTGGAGTCGAAAATCAACTCGACAGTACCCAACAGCAACAGCTTCGTTCATGTGTATCACTTGCCTTTTGGCATTTGAACTTGAGAGCCCTGAATTAAGGAGACTTTAAGCATCATCTCAGGAATTTCCATACTTTTCCCAAAGGCTGCTAGCTCCTAGTTCAGTCCACCATGATGTGGGTTTGCTTGGGATTTAAGTACACACTGTAGGGTCACAAGAAACCTTGAAGCCATACCTTAGGGATGAGAGAAGAAGCCAGAGATGTTCGGCTTGGAGAAGGAGCTCCTAAGGGGGACTTGATTACCGATGGTGTGGAGGCCAGCCCTGAATCTGCAGTGATGCACAACTGACTTCTGCTTTACCTGAGAACTTCCTAGGAATGGCAGAGTCCAGCAGAACAGACCTGCTTTGCAGACAGAGGCCTTCTGATGCTGGAAGAATTCAGGCCACACAGGGTATCTCATCTTTGGTTCATTTGATACTTGCCGAGTGACCACTCAGTTACTTGATCAGACTTCAGAGATCAGTGAAATAACACAAAGTCCCTGCCTTGAAGGGACAGGCTCAAAAACAAAGAAAAATAGTGACGTATTTTAGAGTCGATGGGTAACTTGGAGCTGCTCTTAAGTGAACAATGTGTATTTAGAAATTTTTACATTTGTTTGAAAGTCACTGTGGTACAAATGGTTTGCACTTAGGTACTAACAGAAAGGGTGATGGTTCAAATCCAACCAGTGGTGCTGTGGAAGAAAGGACTGGCTGTCTACTTCTATAAGATTAAAGGCACTGAAAACCCTGTGGAGTGCAGTTCTGACACATAAGAGGAATTGAGTCAGAATTGAGCCAATGGCAATGGATTTGATTTTGCATTTTGCATTACCTGAATATCTGAGAGGTAGTTATGCATTTTGATGAAGGTGGAAGCATATGGGGAAGGCACAGAGAAACGAGTGATCTGTTCTACCTGGAGGAGAGGGTTGTCAGGGAAGGTGTACTGGGGCTGATTATTAAAAGGTCATAGGTGTTTGCCAAATAAGCAAGGTGGGGCAGGGATTGCAGATCAAGTAGAGGCAGAGACATGGGAACAGCACAGCACGTTTAATGAGGTGCAGGGCTTTGGGAAGCAGGAGAAGTCCCATTGTTGTTGTTGTTGTGTGCCATTTAATTGATTCTGACCTACAGCAATTGTATAGGGTCAAGGTAGAGCTACCAAGGCTATAATGTTTAGGAAACAGACTGCCATATCTTTCTACTGTGGAGTGGCTTTGAATCATCAAACTTTTTGGTTGTTAAACTGTGTGTGTTTAACCACTGTGCCACCAGGGCTCCATGGAAGCCCTGGAGAGTGATGATTCCAACTAGAGTTCAGAGCCCAACTGAAGAACTTGGGCTTTACTTTGTAAGTGACAAGGGCTTCAGGCAGGGAGTGGAGATGTGGATGGATTTGGATTTTTGAGGTCACTCTGGCAGAAGTGAGGGGTGAGGACTAGAGAGGTGTGGAAGTAGAAGCAGCGAGACCACTGGAGCCCACCGCCATGGTCCAGGGAGGAGAGGATGCTGGCCTGCAGTGGGATAGAGTGATGGAGTCGGAGGGAAAGGATGCAGAAGGGTTGACTCTCAAGGACTCTATGGCTTCTTGGCTGTGGGCAAGGAGGACAAAGAGCCTTTTTGTGTCACTGGACAAGCACAGCCTCTGGAGCCAGGAGGCCTGGTGCCAGTTTTAACTTTATCAGGAACTCGCTGTGTGAGCTGGGGCAAGTTACTTAATTTCGCAAAGCCTCAGTTTCCTTATCTGCAACACGGAGATGATAACTATATCTCTGCTCATGTGGCTGTGAGGATTCAATGATTGATTTATTGAAAATACATGGAACAGTATTTGGCATGATGTCTAGCTAGTGTTCTGTGAGCTGTTCCCTCCCTCTGCACTCTGAATAATTTGGGTTGAGTTACCCTTTGTGTGGTGTTGTCTTGTGCATTCTAGGATGTCTAGCTGCACCCCTGGTCTCCATGCACTAGATGCCAGGAGCACTCTACTACCTCTTGTTTTCTTGAACATGTGTTGACTTAATACAATGCTAAAACACACACAAAAAATGGCTGGCATTGAGTCAGTTCCAACTCATGGCAACCCATATGATGTGAAATAGGGTATAAGCTGATCTAAGGAGCGCTGGTGGTGTAGTGGATAAGGAATTTGACTGCTAACAGAAGGTCAGCATTTCAAACCCACCAGCTGCTCTGTGGAAGGAAGATGAGGCAATCTCCTTCCCTTAGGATTTATAGCCTCAAAAGCCCAATGGGGGTGGCTATATGTCAGAATCAACTCGATGGCAGTGAGTATGTTTTTTTTTGTTTTGTTTTCTGTTCTTTCCTCTGCTCGCTCTTCTTTCTGGTTCTTATTCCCACCCCACATCTTTTATGTCTTCATTGATAAGGTGTGATTATGCTCAGTCACAAAAATTCAGTGTCTTTTCCTATGAAAACTAACCAAACCAAACACATTACCATCAAGTTGATTTCAACTCATGGTGACCCCCCTATGTTACAAAGCAGAACCATGTTCCATAGGGTTTTCTTGACTGTAATCTTTACAGAAGCAGATCAACAAAGCTTTCTTCTATGACGCTGCTGGTTGGGTTGAAATGGCCAGCCTTACATTAGCAGTCAAGCACAAACTGGTTCAAAGACTTTACATTTCTGTGACTATTTCAATAGTGTTTAGTACAGAACCAAGGATCGTGCTGGAGTTCCATTCACTTCACTACAGGCTCAGTGTGATAACATTAATGTCACCACAAGAAAACATCCCTGGTGTCAGGTCAGACTGATTGCTCATAAGAGCCCTGGTAGCACAGTGATAAGCACCTGGATGTTAATTAAAAGGTTAGCAGTTCAAATTCAGTAGTCACTCCAAGGGAGAAAGACGTGGGATTCTGTTAACATTAATCTATGACTGGATACATAAGTAGGATAATGAGGTATGTCTAGGCAAAAGGGAATATACCCATGACCATATATAACTTTGGCAGACGATATTTCCACATTCATATTTGTATGTGCTTTAAAATCATTATATAAATAGAACTAACAGGGGCAACGTTATGGTAACTTCTTAGCCACAGCCAACCAACCTGAGAGAGCAAAATGTTGGGCCCATGGGCTCAGGAACATGGTCATGGGGGACGTCAAGCTCAATTGCCATAATATACTACACAAAAACATTGTTCTACATCCTACTTTGATGAGTAGTGACTGGGGTCTGAGAAACTTGCAAGTGGCCATCTAAGATGCAATAATTGGTCTCTCCTCATATGGAGCAAAGGAGAATAGACATATAGAAATAATTTGTCCAAGGGAGTAGTGTACCATGTGAACCTCAGCCTACATGACCCTGAGACCAGAAGAAATAGATGGTGACTGGCTACCACTGTCAACCACTGGGAAGGGGATCTAAATAGGAGATCCTGGACAAAGTGAGAGAAAAATATGGTCAACATTTAAAAAAGACTGGGATTACTGATCTGATAGAGACTGGTGAGATTACCAAGACTATGGCCCCTAGTGACACTTTAGGCCTCACTTGAACTCACTTGCATGACTTCCAGACAAACAATATACAGGCATATAAGGTAGGTGAACATTTATACCAGGTAGATACACTCCTTCGAACAATCAACCATGGGAGATCAGAAGGGCTGTATTTCCATAGGGAGATAGCTCAGAGGGCAGGAATGCATAGGAAAGCAGAGAAAAGGTAACCACGGGGAGGAAGTGGGAAGAGAGCTGTTACATTATGGGGATTGCAATCAATGTCATGAATCAAAATGTGTATGAGCTGTTGTATGGAAAATGAATTTGCTCTGTAAACTTTCACACAGAAAACAAAATAAATGAATAAATAAATAAGCCAAAAAAAGAGAAAGATTGTTGCTGTTATGTGTCATTGAATCTGCTCCAGTTCATAACAACCCAAGACCCAATGGAACAAACACTGCCCAGTCCTGTGCCGTCCTCACGATCTTTGCTGCGCTTGAGGCCATCATCACGGTCACTGTGTCCATCCCTCTCACTGAGGGGCTTCCCCTTTTTTGCTGACTCTCTGCTTTATCAAGCATGATGTGGTTCTCCAGGGACTGGTCCCTCTTTGATAGCATGACCAAAGTATGTGAGACAAACGCTGGCTATTCTCACCTCCAAGGAACACTCTGGCTGTACTTCTTCTGGGATAGATTTGTTCATTCTTCTGGCTGTCCATAGTATTTTCAATATTCTTCACCAACACCACAATTCAAATGCATCAATTCTTCTTCGGTGTTCCTTATTCATTGTCCAGCTATCATATGCATGTATGCATGTGAGGCAGTTGAAAATATCATGGATTGGGTAGGGTGCACCTTCGTCTGCAAAGTGACATCTTTGCTCTTTAACACTTTAACGAGGTCTTTTGCGGCAGATTTGCCCAGTGCAATACATCCTTTGATTTCTTGACAGCTGCTTCCATGGGTGTTGATTGTGGCTTCAAGTAAAATGAAATCCCTGATAACTTCCATCTTTTTGCATTTATCATGATGTTGACAATTGGTCCAGTTGTGAGTATTTTTGTTTTCTTTACGTTGAGGTGTAAACCATAGTGAAGGCTTTCTTTGGCTTTTTTCATAAGTGCTTCAAGTCTTCACTTTCAGCAAGCAAAGTTATGTATGTCATCTGCACATCGCAGTTTGTTAATGTGTCTTCCTCTAATCCTGATGTCATATTCTTCTTCATGTAGTCCAGCTTCTCAGATTATTTGCTCAGCATACAGATTGAATAAGTACAGTGAAAGGATACACCCCTAACACACACGTTTCCTGATTTAAACCATGCAGTATCACCTTGTTCTATTTGAACCACTGCCTCTTGGTCTATGTACAGGTTCCTCATGAGCACAATTAAGTGTTGTGAAATTCTCATTCATCGCTATGTTATCTATAATTTATTATGATCTACCAGTCAAATGCCTTTGCATAGTCAAAGAAACACAGGTAAACATCTTCCTGACATTTCTTGCTCTCAGCCAAGACCCATCTGACATCAGTAGTGATATCCCTCATTCTGCTCCCTCTTCTGAATCCAGCTTGCATTTCTGGAAGTCCCCTGTCAACAAAATGCTGCAACCATTTTTGTTTTATCTTCAGCAAAATTTTACTTGCCTGTGATATTAGTGATATGATTTGATAATTTCTGCCGCTTTCTTTGGAGTGGGGCAAATGTGGATCTCTTTCAGTTGATTGGCCAGGTAACTGTCTTCCAAATTTCTTGGCATAAATGAGTAAGTGCCTCCAACACTGCATCCTTTGTTAATACAACTCAGTGAGCATTCTGTCAGTTCCTGGAGGCTCATTTTTCACCAATTCCTTCAGTGCAGCTTGAACTTCTTCCTTCAATACCATTGGTTCTTGATCATATGCCACCTCCTGAAGTGGTTGAATGTCAACCAATGCTTTTTGGTGCAGTGACTGCATTCCTTCCATCTTCCTTTGCCACTTCCTACATTGTTCAGTATTTTGCCCATAGAATCCTTCAGTATTGCAACTCGAGGCTTGAAATTTTTCTTCAGTTCTTTCAGCTTGAGAGACAAAGAGTATGTTCTTTTCTTTTGGTTTTCTAATTCCAGGTCTTTACACATTTCATTATAACATTTTACATTGTCCTCTCAAACTGCCCTTTGACATCTTCTATTCAGTACTTTTATTTCAGCATTTCTTCCATTTACTTTAGCTACTTTCCATTCAAGGGCAATTTTCCGAGTATCTTCTGACATCCATTTTGGTCTTTTCTTCCTTTCCTGTCTTTTTAATGACCTTTTGCTTTCCTCCTGTATGATGTTCTTGATGTCAGCTCATAATTTGTCTGGTCTTCAGTCGATCATGGTCATTGCTCCAAATCTGTTCTTCAGATGGTCTCTAAGTTCAGGTGGGATGTCATCAAGATCATATTTTGACTCTGGTGGACTTATATTAATCTTCTTCAGCTTCAACTTGAACTTGCATATGAGCAATTGATGGTCTCTTTCACAGTCAGCTTCTGGCCTTGTTCTGACTGATAATATTGACCTTCTCCATTGCCTCTTTCCACAGAAGTAGTCAAATCTGATTCCTGTGTATTCCATCTGATGAAGTCCATGAGTACAGTTGCCATTTGTGTTGTTAGAAGAAAGATATTTGCAGTGAATAAATTGTTGGTCTTGCAAAAATCTATTGTGTGCTGTCCAGTGTCATTTCTTTCACCAAGGCTGTATTTTCCTACTACCAGTGCTACTTCTTTGTTTCCAACTTTTGTATTCTAATCACCAGTAATCATTAATACATCTTGATTGCATGTTTGGTCAATTTCAGACTGCAGAAGTTAGTAAAAATCTTCAATTTCTTTATCTTTGACTTTACTGGTTGGTGTGTAAATTTGAATAATAGTTGTGGTAGTTAAGATTGTGTCAATTTGGCTGGGCCTGGTTTTGTGTGGCTGGGCAGCTGGATATAGTTATTCCCCATGATGAGACTGGTAATCAACTACACGGTGGAATCTACTGTGAGTAGCTGAGTAGCTGCCTTAGGGATGTGGTCTGCTTCCTGTATATAAGCAGAAGCTTTGAGAAGGGTCTTGGAGCTTTTTGGCACATCTGGAGCCTGCATTTGGCTGAGTCTTCATCTCAGTGGCCTGCTGGTCTTGGGACTGTTTTTGAACTTGAATTCGTGGCCTGCCATGTTGCTTGGTAATCTTGGGACTGTGCATTTTACTTGTTGATGTTGGGTTTGTCAGCCTCAGCAGCCAGTAGCTGCCTGAGTTAAGAGATGCCTCCAGCTCGAGGGCTGGAAGCAATAGACAGAGCTGAAGTCCAAGGTTGAGGGGCTTTGAACTCGGGATTCTAGTGTGCCTAAGGCATTTGACTGCTAACCAGAAGGCTGGCAGTTCAAACCCACCAGCCACTCCTTGGAAGGAAGACTGGACAATGTACTTCTGTAGAGATACGCTTTGGAAACCCAAGGAGGGGTTGCTATGAGTTGGATTTGACTCAACAGCAGTGAGCTTGGCTTTTTTTTTTTTTTTTTT
>NW_006922084.1:463045-468396 GCF_000298275.1 Orycteropus afer afer | reverse complement strand
CAGGGATTGTGGGGCTGGCGTGGGATCGGGCAGTGTTTCGTTCTGCTGTGCATGGGGTTGCTATGAGTCGGAAACGACTCGATGGCACTTAACAACAACAACAACAGAGGACCAAAGCAGTAGTATTAATTGGTCTTCCTTATAGGTGCATGGATATTATTCCTATCACTAACAGCATTGTACTTCAGGTTAGATCTTGAAACATCCTTTGTGATGATGGATGCCACGACATTCCTCTTCCAACTGTCATTCCTGGCATAGCATATCACATGGTTGTCTGATTCAAAATGGCCAAAACCAGTCCATTTCAGTTCATTAATGCCTAGGATATCAATCTTTATGCATTCCATTTCATTTTTGACAACTTCTAATTTTCCTAGATTCATACTTTGTACATTCCACGTCCAGATTATTAAAGGATGTCTGTAGCTGTTTCTTCCCATTTTGAGTCATGCCCCATCATGAAATGAAGGTCCTGAAAACTTTACTCCATCCACGTCATTAAGGTCAACTTTACTTTGAGGAAGCAACTCTCCCCCAGTTGTATTTTGAGTGCCTTCCAACCTGAGGGCCTCTTCTTCTGGCACTATATCAGTGTGTCACTGCTTGTCATAAGGTTTTCAGTGGCTGTAAAAGATTATACCCTTGGAAATGCTATGGGACAGTTCTACTCTGTCCTACCAGGTCACTATGAGTCAGAATTGACTTCATGGAAACAGGTTTGGTTTGGTTTTTACTGATTGCTAAAAATCATACCACATTTTGGTTTGCTTAGTATTGTAATCATATGTATCTCTACTTCTTTCTGTAGAGCTTCCCTTTCCTCTCTTTCTTCCTGAAGAACCTCCTAGTATGTGTGTGGCTACCTCAGCTCCAATTATAAAGGAGTTTTCCTTTCCACGTACTGCTCTCTTTTTACCTTTTCAAGGGTCTCTCAGCCTTGGCATTATTAACATCTTTCATCAAAGAATTCATTGCTGTATAGGGATGTCCTGGGCATTGTGGGTTGCTTAGCAGTGTCCCTGGCCTCTGCTCACTTAAAGCAAGCCAGTTATGACAACCAAAAATATCCCTAGACATTACCACATATCCCCCAGAGGACCAAATCACCCTCAGTTAGAACACTGCTATTTAAGTGATACTGTTTTTACTGGTTGAGGAGCTGTGGTGCATAGTGGGTAAGGCCTTTGGCTGTTAACCTGAAGGTCAGAAGTTCAAACCCACCAGTTGCTTTGTATGAGGAAGTTGAGGCAATCTATTTCCATACAGATTTATTGCCTTGGAAACCCAAAAGTGGTTGCTATGCATTGGAATCGACTCGATGGCAGAAGGTTTGGTTTTTCTTTTTTTGTTCTTAGTGGTCAGAGATAACTCATAGGGTTTTGTTGGTTGTCTGGGAGGTGGTGCAGCACCACACAAGAGAGAAAAACACAGGCGGTATCATTGAGGCTAACTGGGCCAAGGTCACATCCACATTCACATAGTTTTTATGAGATTTCTGACCATATTTTAATATAGTTTGGCTGACTGGGAACAAGAGTGAATTATTCTCCCAAAACAGTCTTTATAAAGCAATACACTTAATAAGAATGTTTTCACATTATTTTTACAGTTCAAACATTTTATTTATAAGAATTTAGAATTATTTTATTCTCCACCAAGGCCTGAAGACAGAATCTATTTTTAAAAAACCCATTAGTTCCCAGCCTTAAGACTTTCTAGGTATCAGGGGCCATGGCAGTGCAATATTCCATCTCCAAGAGTGAGCTTTGCTGACCTCTAATTAGCTTCCAGAACCCATGGGGTCACTGGTAGGAGACGTTGATCCATAGCTGAAATTTGTCACTGTGGGACTCACTGCTCGTGCTGAAGTCCCTGAGTGGCATAAAGTTACACACTCCACTGCTAACCAAAAAGTTGCTGGTTTGAACCCACCCAGAGGTGCCTTGAAATAAGACCTGGTGATGTGCTTCTCAGAGTTCACAGCCTTGAAAACCCTGTGAAGCACAGTGCTACTCTGCAACACATGCGGTCACCGTGGGGTTTTTCTGGCTCGTGCTGAACCTGCCAGTCGGGCACTTCCTGTGCCCTTTCTGTTTAGATCAGGATGGGCCCTGGCTCCCCTGCCTCCACAACCTCTGGCACCCTTGGCACACACCATCTTTTCCCTGCTCCTGTCCCTGCCATTTCCCTCAGGCATGGGAGCAGACCTCGATGAATACCAGAAGGGTAGGTGATTCTCTCAGCCCCTCACTCTGCCTCTTGCCCTATTTCCCTGGGTTGCCTTGTCCCCTCCATAAACACTGGGCCTCCTTCTGCAGAGGTAGACATGTGCTCCTCATTAAAATTCATCCCTCTACCTGGTACGCGGCCCTTGCTCGGGGCTATAGCATCCTCCACTAACCTGGGAGAGAGACTGGTGTCATGACTTTTGTCCAGTTTCTTAACTAAGCTGAGAAGAAGACAGAAAATGTGATTTTGTAAATGGAGAGTGAAAAAAAGTCAGTCCACATTTTTAACATATCTTTACTCTGGTCTCTGATAAAAGGAATAGTAGTAAGACCAGTGTTCCTAGCTCCTCAAATACCCCTCCTTCCAAGTGTCTGGCATTGTTGCATCACTTTTGCAGCTGGCGCTAGAATTCTTTGCACAGCTCTCTTTCAAGAATGTCAGACACTCAGGGCAGGGCAAACTGAGAAGGAAGGGTATTTGGGGAAGCAGGAACACTGGCCTTATTCCTACTCTAGTTATGACTTACACCGCTTGCTTGTTGTGGTGCAATGGTGGCTTGCATATTGCCATGAGGCTGGAGGCTATGCCACCGGTATTTCAAATGCCAGCAATGTCATGCACAGTGGACAAGTCTCAGTGGAGCTTCCAGGCTAAGACAGACTAGAAAGAAGGATGTGGCAGATTCACTTTTGGAAAAAAAATTAAAAATTGGCCACTACAAACCTTATGAATAGGATACATTTATCAATGCAATAGTGCTGAAGGATGAGACCTCAGTTGGGGGGCACTCTGAATACACAGTGACTGCATTGATGGGCTCAAGTGTAGCAATGAGGAAGGGTGGCACAGGACTGCGCAGTGTTTCGTTCTCGTGTACATAGGTTCACTGTGAGTTGGAACCAAGTCGACGGCACCTAACAACAACAGTAGGACTTGGGGTTGCCATGAGTCGGAATGGACTTGACAGCAACCAACAACAGTAGAGGAAGGAGTCCCTGGGTGGTGCAAACAGTTAAACTCTCAACTACTAACCAGAAGTTTGGCGATTCAAGCTCACCCAGAGGTGCCTTGGAAGGAAGGCTTGAGGATCTGCTTCCAAGAGGTCACAACCTTGAAAACCCTGTGGAGTATAGTTCTGCTCTGAAACATATGTGGCTGTCATAAGATGGAATCAACTTAACAACAAACAGCTTGGTCTTTTTTAGTTCAGAGGAACTCTGTTTATGGTATATTTTCCTCTGCCGTCCTGCTCTGTCCTGTCCTGTTGATTAATAGATTGTATTAGAACAAGCTCATCACAATTACACATTTTGTGTCTGAGATAAGTTACAAGAAAAGGATTTGGGTATAAGGTGTTTGATGCTTGGAATTCTTGCTGTGGTAGTTGAAAAGGTGTAGTAACAGAGGTAAGGAATTTAAATGGTGAGTGTGTTCTTAAGTAACTCTTACGTCACAACTTTTCATTCATTCATTCACTCAATAGACATGTATTTACTACATGCCTCTATGAACCAGGATAAAACAAAACCAGAGCTGTAGTTTGAACAACAGTCATTTAGGCAGAATGTGATGAAAAATGTCAGCTTCCATAATTCCCACAAAGAGTATTAATTTGTGCAATGATTTTCTTAAAAATAAGTTGGCATGAGACAATGGGCCTGCAAAATTTGGATCTTTAGGAAAGAGTCCTCTTTTATCTTGACAGCACCTCCTCCTATGTACAGTCGACTCAGCTTCCCGGCCGCTGCATATGCTGTCTCTGGCTTGAGAGTGCTTCCTCCCCACGTGAAGTGAGTTTAGGATGGATCATCTGCTCTTGCATTAAGCCAACAACACACTTCAAAGCACAGATGAGAACATTTCAGGGGGTGGAGAGTCAGAGGCTTCAGCTTCATTAGCTACAAGGAGGAAGCACACCAAGAAGTATCCTTAGTCTTCCGCACGGAAACAATTAGTCCCAGGGATTAGTGGACCATGCGAACCTCAGCCTATATGACCATGAGACCAGAAGTACTAGATGGTGACACCGTCAACCACTCAGAAAGGGAGCAGTGCAGGAGATCCTGGATAGAGTAGGAGAAAAATGTGGAACAAAACTAACTCAAAAGTCAAAAAAGACTAGGTTTACTGGTCTGATCGAGACTGTGGCTTCTAGTTATCCTTCAGGCCTGGAATTGAACTCATTCCTATGGCTCCCAGCCAAATAATAGGCATATAGGATGAACATTTACATCGGGTAGATATACTTCTGAGAATGATCAGTCATGGGAAAACAGAAGTGCAGTATTTGCACAAGGAGATGGCTCGGGAAGCAGGAATGCATAGGAAAGAAGGACACAGGGAAGAGAGCTGTTATATTGTTGGGATTGCAGTCAATGTCATGAAACAAAATGTGTGTGAGCTCCTGTAAGGAAAGTGAATTTGCTCTGTAAACTTTCACCCAAATCACAATAAAAAATTTAAAAATTAAATTAAAAAGAAGAAGAAGAAAAAGTATCCTCAGCTTTCCCATCTAGGGAGGCCCGGAGGGCTCACCACCTTCGAGTTGTTCCCAAAAGGAAGATTTGGAATTTTCTACTACAAAAGAGAGAATCACCAAATATTTACACCCTTGTCCCAAAAGACTGGCATTTATTTTTGTGCAGTGTCTTAGTACCCTGGTGCTGCCATAACCAAAAAAATACCATAAATGCGTAACTTTAAAGAACTGACATTTATTTTCTCAGTTCTGGAGGCTGAAAATCCAAATCAGGGTCTCAGCTGTGTCGATTCCTTCTGTGGGCCTCTCTTCTTGTGTCTGGTCTTCCAGCTTTCCTTGGCACTCCTTTGCTGAAGGCAGGCCTTTGCAGGGCATCATCTATCTCCTTCTTGTGTGTCTATGTCTTTAATTATAAGCAAACACTCAGAAATAATTAAGTGTATGACTCACCCTGCTCTGGTATGATTTCATTACCATGACAAAAGAAAACCCCTATTTTCACACAGGGTCTTGTTTACAGGTACAGGTGTTAGGACTTCCATATTTCTTTTTGGGAGACACCAATTGCTCTGGTGGTGCAGTGGTTAAGTACTTAGCTGCAAACTGAAAAGTCTGTAGTTCAAATCCACCGGCTCCTCCA
>NW_006922084.1:458137-459130 GCF_000298275.1 Orycteropus afer afer | reverse complement strand
CAACGGGAGCTCTGGTAGCATAGTGGCTAAGGCACTTGACTGCTAACCAGAAGGCTGACGGTTCAAACCCACCAGCCATTCCTCAGAAGGAAGATGGGGCAATCTACTTCCGTAGTGATACTGTCTCGGAAACCCAAGGAGGAGTCACTATGAGTCAGGTCTGACTCGACGGCACATAACAACAACAACAACAGATATAGTTGCTCTAGTAGCATAGTGGCTAAGGCACTTGACTGCTAACCAGAAGGCTGGCGGTTCAAACCCACCAGCCACTCCTCGGAAGGAAGGTTGGGCATTCCTACTTCCGTAGTGATACTGCCTCGGAAACCCAAGGAGGGGTCGCTATGAGTCAGGGCCGACTCGATGGCAAACAACAACAACAACAACACTGCTCTATCCCCCATGTAATTGCAAGCTTGTTGAAAATAGGGCAAGAAGTATCCTGGTGGTTTTTCTATTTTCACAGTCCTGACCAGTGAATCAATTCTCCCATCTAACCCCACAAAGCACATTTATGCCCCATTGTACCCCATTCTCTTCAAAGAACATACCTCACCCACCTACACTTCTCAGTTCACCTGTCTAGAAAACAGTCTTCAAATCCCACTCAAAGACCATTTTCTGCACTCATCTTTCTTGTCTCCCCAGGCAGTCAGCTCCTTCTCCATTGCTCCCCTTGCCATGTTGTAGGTATCCCACTGATAGTACTTATCTTCCTCCCTTACCATTATTAGTTTACCTGTCTGCTTCCACAGTAGAGCCTAAGAAGTCTTCAAGAGCAAGAAAAATATCTAGGTTTTCTTTGTTGTCGTTAGGTGCCATCGAGATGGTTCCAACTCATATCTTCACAATCACTGCTGTGCTTGAGCCCATTGCCGCAGCCCCTGTGTCAGTCCATCTTGTGAAGGTTTTCTTCTTTTTCACTGACCTTTTACTTTACTGAGCATAATGTCCTTTTCTAGGGAGTGGTCCTTCCTGAAAACACATCCAAGT
>NW_006922084.1:453884-457611 GCF_000298275.1 Orycteropus afer afer | reverse complement strand
GTTCAAACCCACCAGCCACTCCTCAGAAGGAATGTTGGACAATCTACTTCCATAGTGATACTGCCTCGGAAACCCAAGGAGGGGTTGCTATGAGTCGGGTCTGAGTTGACAGCACATAACAACAACAAGAATAACAACATATCCATACTGAAGGCTGTAGTCTTTGATCTTCATCAGTAAATGCTTCAAGTCCTCTTTACTTTCAGCAAGCAAGGTTGTGTTACTTGCATATTGCAGGTTGTTAGTGAATCTTCCTCCAATCCTGATGCTGCATTCTTCTTCATACACCCCAGCTTCTTGAATTATTTGCTCAGCACATAGATGGAATAAGTATGGTGAAAGGATACAACACTCATGCACATCTTTACTAATTTAAAACCACAGTTATTCCCTTGTTCTGTTGGAACAACTGCTTCTTGATCTATGTACAGGTTCTGCATGAGCACGAGTCAGTGTTCTGAAATTCCCATTCTTAGCAATGTGTCCATGATTTGTTATGATCTACACAGTTGAATACTTTTGCTTAGTCAATGAAGCAATCACACAATCTTTTTAGTATTCTCTGCCTTCAGCCAAGATCCATCTGTCATCAATGATAACCTTCGTTTCACATCCACTTCTGAATCCAGCTTGAATTTCTGCCAGTTCTCTATCAATGTCGTGCTGCAACCAGTTTTGAATTATAGTCAGCACATTTTTTCTTGCGTGTGATATTAATGATATTGTTTGATAATTTCAGCATTCCATTGGATCACCTTTCTTTGTAATGGAAACAGATATGGATCTCTTGAAGTTGATTGGCCAGGTATCTGTCTTCCAAATTTCTTGGCATAAATGAGTGAGTGCTTCCAGTATTACATCCATTTGGTATTCTGTCAGTTTCTGGAGGCTTGTTTTTTGACCATGTCTTCAATGCAGCTTGGACTTCTTCCTTTGATACCATTTGTTCTTGATCATATGCTCCCTCCTGAAATGGTTGAACATCAACAAATTATTTTTGGTACAGTGACTCTGTGTGTTCTTTCCATCTTCTTTTTGATGTTGTCAAAGATTTCATTTTACTTGGATCTACGATGAATGCCTACAGAAGCAGCAGTCAAGAAATCAGAGGATGTATTGCATTGAGCAAATCTGCTGTAAACAAAGACCTCTTGAGAGTGTTAAAGAAAAAAGATGACACTTTGAAGACTGAGGTGTGCCTCACCCAAGCCAAATGTGTGTTTGTGTGTGCTTTAGGTGTAAATTTATGGAGCAGAGTTTGTTTTATGTTCAACATTTTGTGTACATTTGGTTTCACGCTCCAATTACCATCCCCAACCCTGATGCACTCTCCTCCTCTCCCTTCCCAGTAACCTCCCCCATCCAATGCCCCTCATAGTTATGCACTCCTGTGTGTCCTACATTTCCTCTGTGCTAATGCTGCCCCTCTGGTGCCCTGTGGTCAATTGCGCCAAGGGATGCATCTCCATAGAGTATGCAGGTGCATCACCCTGGGTTGAGTGGTCTGCGTGTATGTCTTGTTTTCTATTGGGCTGAGAGCCAGCCCCTGGGAGTGAGTTTTATTCCAGGCCTGAAGTATATCTCAGGGCCATAGTATTGCGGGTCCCACCAGAGTCCATCCAAACAGTAATTTTTGTCATTATTGTGTTTTTGGATTTTGTTCCACGTTTTTCCTCCCACTTTATCTAGGATCTCCAGATTTGATCCTTTTCCAAGTGGTTGGCATTGGTAGCTGGGAACCATCTAGTTCTTCTGGTCTTGGGGTCCATTATGTCCTAGGGCTGATTGCTTCCAAATGTCCTTGATTTTTTGCACTCTTCTTTGTGTCCAACAATAGGAGACCATTAACTGCATCTTCTATGGCCGCTTGAAAGCTTTTAAGACCCCACTTGCTACTCATCAATATAGGTTGTGGAACAAGATCTATTTTGTTGTGCCAATTGATTCTGGTGTCAGCCAATACTATGGTCCTGAGTCAGTAGATCCACTGGATCTCTCTCACAGTGTCTAGCTGTCTGTGAGGGATGGCTCTATGTTTCTCTTCTGTTGTTTCTATAAGGATTGTGGGTATTTTGTATCACTGGTATCTGTGCAAGATTAGCTTCAGCTGAATCTGTCCTTGGTCTAGAGTATAATCCTGTTCACTGACCCCCATCTGATCTTCCTAGATGTTTATGTGTTTATCTGTAGCCTGGTGTTTGGTGCTAATGGTAATGCACTATTGTGGATATACTGGTATTAACCTCTGTCATCTATATCTTATGTGCACAATTCAGTGTCCTCCCTTTCCCCAATGGTATCATGGTGGTCACAGACTATTTCCATATCATCCTTCCCCTTGCCCACCTCAGCGAGTGGCCCTCAACTAGCCTGAAATTATTCCCTTCCCTTTCCTCCCCACCCTGGTAACCTGCAAAGTGAGTTCCCTTCCTTAAGCAAACCATTCCTTGTCTTTTTACAGTAATGGGCTCATACAGTATTTGTCTTTCTGTGACTGACTTATCTCACTCATCATGATGTCCTCCAGGCTTATCCACATTGTGAGATGATTCACGTATCCTTCATTGTTCTTCAATGTAACATAGTATTCCATTGTGTGAATGTACCATAATTTGGTTATCCATTCATTTGTTGATGGGCATCTAGGTTGTTTCCATCTCTTTGCTATAATGAATTGTGCTGTGATGAACATAGGTGTGTATATGTCTGTCTGTGTCCTGCCTCTCACTTCCTTAGGACATATTCCTAGTAATGGAATTGCTGGTTCAAATGGTATTTCTATTTTCCATTTTTTTAAGGAAACGCCATACTGTTTGCCACAATTGTTGTGCCATTTTACAATCCAACCTGCAGTGTATAAGAGTTCCAATCTCTCTGCAATGTTGCCAGCATTTGTTATTTCCTGTCCTGTTGAACTTTGCTATTATTGCTGGGGTGAGTTGATATCTTGTCATTGTTTTGATTTGCATCTCTCTAATGACTAAAGATCGTGAACAATTCCTATACAATGTTAAATAGGAGTGGTGATTGAGGGCATCCCTGTCTGGTTCTTGTTCGTACGGGGAATGCTTTGAGTCTTTCTCCATTAATAATAATATTGGCCATTGGCTTTGAATATACACTGTTTATTATATTGAGGAATTTCCCTTCTACCCCTATTTTGCTGAGAGTTCTGACAGGAATGGGTGTTGGATTTTATCAAATGCCTTTTCTGCATCTATTGATATAATCATATGGTTCTTTCCTTTTGTTTTGTTTATGCAGTGCATCACATTGATTGTTTTTCTGATGTTGAACCATCCTTGTATACTAGGTATGAATCACACTTGGTCAAGATATATTATTTTGTTGTTGGATTCTGTTGGCTAGGATTTTGTTGAACATTTATGCATCTATGTTCATGAGGGATATTGTTGGTCTGTAGTTTTCTTTTTGAGTGGTGTCTTTCTCTTGTTTTGGTATTAGTATTATGCTTGCTTCATAAAATGAGTTTGAAAAGTATTCCAACTTTTTCTGTTCTGGAATAGCTTGAATAGTATAGGTGTCAACTCTTTCCTGAATATTTGGTAAAATTCTCCAAGAAGCCATCAGGACCAGGACTTTTTCTTGTGGGAAGTTTTTTTATGATCTATTCAATTTCTTCCTTTGTTATGGGTCTGTTCAAGTATTCTGAGTGGGATAGTTTAGGTAGGTCTTGTGATTCCAGAAACTTGTCCATCTCTTCTAG
>NW_006922084.1:452345-453269 GCF_000298275.1 Orycteropus afer afer | reverse complement strand
GCTAACTAGAAGGCTGGCAGTTCAAACCCACCAGCCACTCCTTGGAAGGAAGATGGGGCAATCTACTTTGTAGTGATACTGCCTCGGAAACACAAGGAGGGGTCGCTATGAGTCGGGTCTGGCTTGATGGCACATAACAGCAACAACAACAGATACTGTAGGATTCGTTGTTCTTTTTCTAATTATTGGAGCTGTTGAGTGAGAGTGTTGATTTTGTTTCTTTCCTCTTTTTTGACATCTGCATTTATTGCCATAAATTGACCTCTGAATACTGGTTTTGCTGTGTCCCATAAGTTTTGGTATGATGTATCTTCATTCTCGTTTGTTTCTAGGAATATTTTTATTTCACTTTTTATTTCTTCTATTACCCAGTAGTTTTTGAGCAATGTATTTTTCAACTTTCACGTCTGATGTTTTTTCCTTGATCTTCCTATTATTAATTTCTAATTTTTTAGCACTGTGGTCCAAGAAGATGTTTTATAGTATTTCAGTGTTTGTGAATTTATTGAGGCTTGTTTTATGTCCTAACATATGATCGATTGTGGAGAATGAACCATGTGCACTGGAGAAGAATGTGAATTGTACTTTTGTTGGGCGGAATGCACTGTATATGTCTATGAGGTCAAGTTGGTTGATTGTGTTGTTGAGTTCTTCTGTATCTTTGTTGTTTTTTTTTTTCTAGTTGATTTGTCCCTACTTAAAAATGGTGTATTAAAGTCTCCTACTACTATTGTAGAGCTGTCTATTTTCCACTTCAATTCAATTAATATTTGCTTCACATATTTTGGAGCACTTTCATTGGGTGCATAGATATTTATTATCATAATGTCTTCTTGGTTAGTTGACCATTTCAGCATCATATAGTGACCTTCTTTGTCTTTTAAGTTGTTTTTCACCTTAAAGCCTATTTGATCAGAAATTAAC
>NW_006922084.1:407582-430361 GCF_000298275.1 Orycteropus afer afer | reverse complement strand
TTATTTCCGAAAGCCTGTGTGCATGCATTAGGGTGTGTTTTTTAAATACACAGAGGCACAAAGAAGACAAAGAATGGCTGATAATTTTCCTGCGTAGAGAATCACGAGTGAAGTTTTGAAAGGAAGGAGAGAGAGAGAAGGAAGAGAAGAGAGGAAGGAAGAAAGAAGCAGGGAGGGAGAGAAGAAGGGAGGAAGGGGTAGGAAGATTACAAGTATCAAGTAGAAAATTTGAACATTATGGAAAGATGCAATTAGTTTACTTTTGAAGGACAAATCAGCAGCTCTTAGGCCTCAGGAGCTGATGGTGCCCCCAGATCAGAATGCAAATGAGGCAAGCGCTGTGTTTTCTTAAAGCAGTAAACTTGTGAAAGATCATTCCTTTTATGGTTAAATGACATTTTCTCCTTTCACTTTTTCCCCTCCTTTCAAAATTCTACTTTGGATGCGTTATACCTTTCGGAAGCTTGAAACTAAAAATGACATTTCTATTGATGTCCCTGTTCCTTTCCCAAAGAATGTGTGTCTTTCTCCTGAATTTGCAATCAGTGCCTGCCCTGGCTGCAGCGCTGGGGCCTTCCTCAAGCTGCCACCTTCTCATTTTCTGTCTTCTGTCTCTTTTACAGATAAGCACACAAAGGGTGACCTTATGACATTATTGTAAAAAACCAGAATGGAGCAAAATAAGTGATGTTGTGCTACTTTGAAAATTGTAGAAAAGCCAAAGAAATGACAACAAACTCTGCCTGTTCCTGGCGACTCTGTGTTGTCAGAGGAGAACTGTGCTCCGTGGAGTTTTTCAATGGCTGAGTTTTAGGAATTAGATGGCCAGGGCCTTCTTCTGAGGTGCCTCTGGGTGGACTCGAACCCCCAACCTTTTGGTTAGCAGCCAAGCATGCTAACCATTTGTACCGCATGGGACTCCTGAAAATACTGAGGGTTAGTTAATGGACTGCTGACAGTATTGATTAGTTCAATGGGAAGACCCTAAATGCGATGGATTGGCACAGTGGCTGCAGTGATGGACCCAAGCATAGCAAGTGTTGTGAGGCTGGTGCATGACGGGGCAGTGTTTCATTCTGTTGTCCACAGGGTAGCTATGAGTCAGAGCCAGCTTGGCAGTACCTAACAGCAACAACAATGGTGGAGACGGATTTTGGTGCAGACAGAAAGAAAACAGGAAAATGGCTTTTCTATTGTTTGCTCATCTTTTCATTGTACGCTACTCACCATAAACAAGACATGATTCTTAGTTACAGATCAACTAGAAAAAAAATACCTAAGCTAAATCAGATGGCTGAAATTAACACTGTCATTAAATTGATTTAAAATTTGCCAGTTTAACAATATCACCAAAGACAATATGGCTTTGACTTTGTGCCACTGTTGGAATTCAAACTTGAGCAGTTTTACCTTAGAATTATTATTTTATTTTCTTCACTCTTGCAGAAAATTGTTCAGATTCTTTCTCGGAGAAAATACTGACGGGTAATATTTTGGGAGCATTAAGAATTTTAATATGTAAAAGAAATAATGAAGCCCTTTCAACCTAACGATATTTAAGTCTACAGTTTTGTGCACTAAGGATTTAAGCTTTGTGAAGAAGTCCTCTTTTCGCTCTTTATTTCCCGTCATCCCGATTGCTGGGACTCTCTTGCTAATGATTTCTGGAGTTCCATGCCAGGGGTCATCAGGCAAATGTTTCCTTTGGGGCTTTATTTGGTTTGGAATCCCTTCCCTCCTTGGAACCTGCAAAGCTGGGGTCTGTAGGAACTCATGCAAAGCATTGTCTCAGGCATTTGGCAGAGCGTGAGGCAAGGATGAATTGTTAACAAAATGTTAATGTTTCTTTGCTCTGAGCATGCACAAGGGGCATCGGAGATGAGTACATATTTATAAGTAAATATATGAATAAATATGAGTAGAATTTATTTTGAAACTTCATCTGAGTGCTGCAGTGCATACTGAATACAGTGGAGAAGGTTCTTATCCTGGTTAATGGTTGAGTAGGATGAGATTCTTCCCTCAGCTATGCCAAGGGAAAATTCAAACTTAGGTGCCTGGACTCCTGGTGGAGAAAGGGTATGATCTTTCAGATGCATCCTGACAGATGAGCAGATAGAAATGTTTCGGGGTGTTGACTGCCATGTTGCTGGTTTTAGCACAACTACTGGAAACAACCCAAGAGTCTAAAAATAGAGAAGTGGTTGAAAAAATGGCAGAGTTATAGAGTGAAATACTATTGAGGTGTTAGAAAAAATGAGGTTCTGACAGTCATGGAGAGAGGTTAATGATGTGCTTAATTGTGAAAAAAAGTTGAGGGTCAGAATCTCTAAAGCATCCTTTGCCATTTTGGGGGAGGGGGCAGAGTGTATACCTCCTCCTCACTTAGCGACATGGGTAGGTTCCAAAGACCAGGTCATTCATTATGCCATTAAATCGGCATTATGTGAAAATGGAGGATGACCACATCAGCTCAGAAAATGGACGATGACTACCTTATTACAGACCTGCCAAACCACTGAGAATCAAGGGCTAGGGAAGTTGACTCATGACCTTGACCATCGCAGCCAATGCTACCCTCACCTTGCACCTTGGCATTCATTACTGCCAGACAAGTGTCATTAATAAGCAAAATAGTCTAATAGTGGATTTTTTACTGTTGTCATAAATGCAAAACGTTTGATAACAAGATAGTAAGTGAGGAGTAGGTGTATATGTAGACAGATGCATATTTGAATTATTGTGTATGTAATGGAAAAAGTCTGGAAACACACACATCAAGTGTTTAGCTGTGTATTTTCACTATTAAAGAAGGATTGGGGGAGAGGAGACTTCTGTTTTTGTTTTATAAAAATCTTCATTGACTTTTATCAAGCAGCTAATTTTTAAACTAGTGATTTATTTTTGGTGGCAATATACATAACCAAACATACATCTATTGACAATTTCTATATGAACGCTTTAGTACCATTGGTTACATCACATTGTATCACCTTTCTATCTTTATGTGTATTGTTGCATCATCATTAATATAGGCTCTCTGCCCCTTTAAAGAACCCTGATGGCTGAGAGGTTAAGCATTTGACTGCTACTCAAGAGGTTGATGGTTCGAACCTACCAGCCACTCCTCAGGAGAAAAATGAGGCAGTTTGCTTCTGTAAAGATTTACAGCCTTGTAAACAGTTCTACTCTGTCCTGTAGGGTCTCTATGAATCGGAATTGACTCAAAGCAATGAGTTTTGGTTTTCTGCCCCTTAAACTTTTCAGCTGTGATTTAGATTCATTGTTTTCAGTCTGCACTCATAATTCTCCATGAGAGTACATGCTCGAGCAAGCATTAGTAATCGGTCTATACTGTTGTTTAGTTTAACTATGCGTCCAAAGGATAGACTTGATTCGACGTTTAAAGATTATCTCTGACCATTAGAAGCAGGGGTTCCCCTAGTAAATCTGTATTCTGTTCCCCTAGTAAATCTATGTTCTGTTTCATACTTTTCCTCTTTTTGATCAGGATCCATCTATTAGGTCCTTGATCAAAATGTTCAGTCATGATAGTCAAGCACCATCCATTTCTGGTCTCGTGGTCGTGGTGGTAGTCGTTTATGGAGGCAATTAAACCTGCTGTCCATTTCCTTCTCTGATTCCTGAATCTCCTTCTTCCTCTGCTGCTCTGGGAGAATAGAGACAAATTGCTGTAGTTTGGGGCAAGCAGCAATGTCTTCAGGGATTGAGAACAATAAAGACATGTGCTATGACGAGGATGAGCCTTGACAACATCATGGAGAGTGGAATTAGTCATTCACAAAAGGACATAGTGTATGATGCCACTTATATGCAACATCTGTAACAGCAAAAGTATCCAGACCTAAGCTTATGAGAGGTTTCCAAGGGCCAGGCTGGGGGAAAGGAGAGAAGGAAACTCACTGCCTAGGAGACACTACACTTATGTTAAGGGTGATGGAAAAACTTGGAAATGGATAATGGAGATAGTTTCACAACCTGATGAACACAATTAATGTCACTAAATTGGACGTATGAAGAATGTTGGGATGTCAAGTATTCTATTACATACATATTTACCACCAAACTCAAAAACCAAACTCACTGCCATCAAGTGAATTCTAACTCATAGCGACCCCCATTGCATTTCCCAGGCTGTAAATCTTTATGGAAGCAGATGGCCCCCTCTTTCTTCTGTGGAGTTGCTTGTAGGTTTGAACTACCAGCCTTTTGGTTGGGAGCCAACTGCCTTAACCACTATATAACCAGTGCTCCTCCACATACACACAGAAAAAGAAAAAGGAGCAAACCCCATTTGTTCAGTAGGATGATAGTAACGTAGTGTGCCATATTTGTAAAATATGTGTATGTATATGCATAAATTGATGTGTAAGGGAATTATTGTAAGAAAAATCTGGAAGTACACATGCTGAGCATTTAGCTGTGTTACCTCCACTATTGAAAAATATCTGCATGAGTGCAGACTGAAAACACTTCAGCACCTACTGTGCCAGTGTGGTAAAGCACTCAGCTGCTAACCAAAAGGTCGACAGCTGGAACCCACCAGCCGCTCTGCAGGAGAAAGATGAGGCGGTCTGCTTCCATACAAATTACAGCCTTGGAAACCCTGTGGGGCAGTTCTACTCTATCCTATAGGATTGCTATGAGTCTGGCTTAAGTCCCAGGGGGGTGCAAATGGTTACGGCACACAGCTGCTAACTGAAAGGTTGGAGGTTTGTGTCCCCCCAGAGGGGCCTCAGAAGAAGGGCCTGATGATCTACTTCCGAGAAAGTGAGCCACTGAGTACCCTGTGAAGTCCATTTCTACTCTGACACGCGGGGGCCACCATGAATTGGAGTTCACTCAACAGCAACTAGTTACGTAGCTTAAAACGACAGAAGTTTTTCTCTCACAGTTCTAGAGACTAGAAGTCCAAGTTCAGGGCGTGGGCTCTGTCTGAAGGCTGTAGTAGAACATCTTCCCTTGTCTCTTCTGGCTTCTGGTAGCCTCTTGCTCCTTGTCTGTGGCCGCATAACTCATCTCAGCTTCCTTCTGGGCATGACCATCATCTCTCTGTGCGTGTCCCTGTCTGGGTCTCGTCTCTTTTGATCAGGAGACTGCTGAGATTGAATTAGGACTCATTCTACTCCAGTGAGACCTCATGTGAATTTTACTAATTACACCAGCATAGGCCCTAATTGCAAACAAGTTTGCTTTCACAGGTACTGGGGCTTAGAGCTTTAATGTATCTTTTTTGGGGGGATAACAGTTTAACCCACAAGATGATAACCCAACCCCAAACCTTCCCTTCTGAGTTTTCCACATTGAAATTTTTTCTCTGTTCATTCTTTGGTGGAAGCTAATAACAGTGAGTTTCTTGTTACCTCTTATAAATAAGTTGGCCATATCTCCTTGTAGTATAAAAATATCTGTGCTATCTTACGTGGTTTTCTGCAAAATGACAACTAGAATAGTACCTTGCTCATAATAGAAAGTAAGCATTTATTGACTGGATTCATACATTAGGACAATGAATAATGCAGACAAAGTAAGATTTTAAAAGACTATAGCACTTATACAATAGGGCAGATAACTTGCTGGTTTGGACGTAAATGTTTATCAGTTTATCTGTTAATTGGAAGGTTATGCGAAAGGAAACATCACAGAGCTTAAAGCAATTGAATATACAGGTCTCTGTGCATGGTTGTCAGTTAATTAGTAAGACAACAGGCTGCCAGTTTATCAGTTGTTGTTGTTGTTGTTGTTATGTGCCATCGAGTCAGCCCCGACTCGTAGCGACCCCTCCTTGGGTTTCCGAGGCAGTATCACTACGGAAGTAGGATTGTCCAACCTTCCTTCTGAGGAGTGGCTGGTGGGTTTGAACCGCCAGCCGTCTGGTTAGCAGGCAAGTGTCTTAGCCACTATGCTACCAGTTTATCAGAAGGTAAGTATAATAGGGTGACTTTTAAAACAGGTTTAAGGCTTACTTGGCTTCTTACCAGTGTTTGTAACCCTAGACAAGTTATTTGACTTTTCTCAGCCTCAATCTTCTCATCTGAAAAGTGGGGATGATACTATTGGTGCCTACCTCATAAAATTATATGAATTAAATGGCATAATCTACATAAAACCTTTAACATTTGTCTTAGGCATCATATAAGCCCTAAGGAGGACAGTTTGACTCTGACATGCATGGGGCACCATGGGTTGGAGTCCATAGCAATTGGTCCTGGTAGACCCTCAATAAAAGTCCACTCTTCTATTTATTGTAGATAGATGCCTGCTAGGAAAACTGGAGGCAAAAGATGACAAGAAAATATCTCAGAATAAGGCCCCTTTGCTCAGCTTTTGAGGGCAGCACCTAGGAACTTATTTCTGAGATAAAACACATTCTTCTTCAGAGAGTCCTGGAGAGAAACAAAAAAAATCTCTGGAAGTTTCAGTGGTCCTAATTTGGTAGTGAGTTTTGCTGAGTAAATTACTCTCTGGAGGTGCTTTCTCAGCTATATAAGGCACATCCGTTTTCCCAGGACACTAGGTTGTCATTTAGTGCCAAAGAAAAAGCTATTTACAGAATGACACCGTGGCATCCCCAAAGGGTTTAATTTATCTCCCCGGAAGGTGGTATATCTCACAGCACTGCAGGCCCAGCCATATCAATAACTCAGGGGCTTTAATTGGCTTTTCCCTTTTTTTCTAAAGCTGCGTCAATCCCATGGTAATTAATTTTGTGCGCTCTGAATTGTGTTATTTACAGTGCCAGGAAACTCGGATGAATCCATATTAGAAATCGGTGGGAGGATATTTGAGAAGGCTGTAAAGAGACTCTCCAGTGTTGATGGGCTTCACCAAATTAGCTCTGTCATTCCCTTTCTGATGGATTCCAGCTGCTGTGGATACCATAAAGCGTCCTACTACCTCACAGTCTTTTATGAAACTGGATTAAGTGTACCCCAGGACCAGCTGCAGGTAGATACTTCATGGGTTCTGGGCACATCTGTCACCTGTGTGATGTTTGCAGAGGAATGCTCTCTTGGCCCTGGTAGAATGGACATGTTACAGCTGCCTGGAGTGTTTTAAAAACCGTTACACTCAAGACAAACATCCTGAGGTTGTGTCGACTACAGGATCTCCTGTGAGTGGAACAAGGCATTTCACCCACTTCTGGACACACATTTTGGTATATTGCATAACCACCACCATAGAGTTTCCAAGGCTGTAAATATTTATGGAAGTAGATGGCCTCATCTTCCTACCATGGAGCAGCTGAGGGGTTTGAACTGCCAACTTTCTGGTTAGCAGCCAAATGCCTTACCTACTGTGCCACTGTGTACATTGGTATATTTATGTATTGATATATTGCCTAAGGAACAGTTGGGGCAGGACTTCTCCAGAATCCCAGTCTTTTCCGGAACTATCAGTTCTTGCAACTGATGTTGGATGTGTGACCATTACCTCAGATTAGTTTTTCACTAAGGGAAACCATTCAAATTTCTAGTCAAGGTATTTTCACACCCATCCTCAACATCAAAATAAAAGCCTTGCCAGAGGGTTTCCTTTTTGGGTTTGAATCTGAGTCTGTCATGCAGCTTGCCTAACATTTGGAAGCACATTTTCTGAAGTACTGCCGAGTGCTCCCTGGTCATGTGTAGTGTCAGATTTGCACACGTGATTATTTATTGTTGGCTTGAGGAGACTCAGACTGGGGTTTCCCCCACAGTATAAGTAGTTTGGGGTTTCTGGGTGGTACAAATGATCTACAAACAGCTGAAAGGTGGGTGGTTCGAATCCACTCAAAGGCACCTCAGAAGACAGGACTGACAATCTGCTTCCAAAAGATCACAGCCTTGAAAGCCTCTGGTGCACAGTTCTGCTCTGCACACACAGAACTGATCTGACTCAATGGCAACTAACAACTGCAACAGTGTGGACAGTTCAGACCTGCCCACAGGGACTGTGTTCAATGACTTGTTTGTGGATGTGTCTGGTTTATAGATACTCCTGATTGGTGAATCCCCGAGGCAGTCCCCACAAGGTGGAATAGTGTGGAAGAACAGAGCGCTGGCTCTGTTGCAGGTGGCTATGTTACCTGGATGAATGGCTTCACCTCTCTGGATCTCTGTATTCCCTCAAATATGAAAGGATGTTGTTGGAGCAGTCAGTCTCCAGTGACCCTTCCAGCACTAACATTCTGAGGCAGGACAGGGATCACTGGAACAGTTGGTGGGTACACAGAAAGATGCTGTAAGAGAAGTCAGGGGATGACCCTTATTTTCATGGAGTAAAGGGCAAAACTCAGGATATTCTAAGCTGTTAGAGATTGCTGTTAGTTGCCTTTGGATCCGCTCCAGCTGATGGCGACTCCATGTACAACAGAAGGAAACGGTGCCCGGCCGTGTGCCATCTTCACGATCCTCATCATGCTCAGGCCCACTGTTAGGGCCATTGCGTATTCGGAGTGCCTTCCAACCTACGGGAATCATCTTTAGCACCATGGCAGACAATATTCCATTAGATCTTAGGGAGCACCAAAAGCTGGGCATTTATAAACCATTAGAAGCTAGGTTGGTCCTTTTTTGATGATTTATTTATGTATTTTTATTTTTAGAAGGGAAGTCAACATGTTTCTGGGTTGGCTGGGCTTATATAGAGAGATTGGCCCAGATGGCCTTTTGGTGTTAGTATTTTATGACCCTATATACACTCTGAGGAGCTCTGGTAGGGCAGTGGTTAAGGCATTTGGCTGCTAACCAAAGGTTGGTGGTTTGAACCCACCAGCTGCTCCATGGGAGAAAGATGAGGCAGTCTGTTTCTATAAAGATTTGGAAACCATACAGGGCAGTTGTGCGCTGCCCTGTAGGGTTGCTGAGTCAAAATCAACTCAATGACCGTGGGTTTTGTTTTGATTTTATCTACAGTCTTATGAACTTTTGGTCCATTTCTTCCTCACAGGGTATGTTGTATAGTTTGGTTGGAGGGCAAGGTGGTGAGAGGCTGTCTTCAATGAATCTTGGGTACAAACACTACCAGGGCATTGATAACTATCCCCTGGACTGGGAACTGTCCTATGCCTACTACAGTGTCATTGCCATGAAGACTCCCCTTGACCAGCACACGCTACAAGGAGATCAGGTACAAGGGCAAAATGGGTGGAGATGATTATGGACAATTTTGTGAAGTGTCTGGACCTGTGGCTAGTTTATTCCTTGGTCTTCAAAGGATGTACATAATCAAAAGAAAAGAAAGATTTTGCTTTTCTTTCCAATATATTTCTGACTGTGATCTCAGGGAATCACAGGTATCATTCTATATCCATGTATGAAAAGCTTTGCAGGAGTGGGAGTTCTGGTATACCAAGGGTAGATTTGGACTTGAACAGATTCTGATTTTGAAAAAAAAAAAAAAAAAACTGCAGCAAAATCATAGGCATCTTGTCTTTGTTCCAAGAGCCTGTGGAGTGATGGGGTCTGGAGATATTAGACAGAATTGAATCCAGTGGGGGCAGTAAGCCAGTGGCTTCTCTCAATATATAATGAGCAGTCAGGGTCTGTGATATGTAGAAGCACGCTCCATACCCCGCTGTGTTTCCACTGTTGGCTGCCTTGAGAGACATCTGTCCCCATCACATGAACCTTGCTAGGCTAGTGCTCCCAGATAGCCAACATGAAGTGATGTTTGAAGTCTCCACCCTATTCTGGATCAAGGACTAGATCAGAGGCACTAACTCCCACCTCTGATTTTGCAGGCTCCCAAATCTTATTGACTCATTGCAGGTGTCAAAGAAATCAGTGGCTCCATCTGCCAAAAAACACTCACATGTTAATGTTAGACCAACAATTGTGTTGTTTCCAGATTTCTTTTGAAGACAGGAACTAATGAGGTATAAGTAAGATACGAATCTCTGGATGATGTAGACAGTTAATATGCTTGACTGCTAACCAAAAGGTTGGAAGTTTGAGTCCACCTGGAAGCATCTCCAAAGAAAGACCTTGTGATCTGCTTCAAACAGTCAGCCATGGAAAACCCTGTGGAGCACAGTTTTGCTCTGACACGCGTGTGGTCACCATGCATCAGTCTTCCCCACAGCATCTGGTACTGGTAATGGAGGTAAAAGGAGAGCGGCCTCCGGATGGTCCCGATCGGTATATGATGGGAGGGGACAATGAGATGGTCGGCTTATTGCAACAATCATGAGGATGGCCCAGGACTGGACAATGTTTCCTTCTGTCATACATGGAGTTGCTATGAGTTGAAAATGATTCAACAGCAACCAACAACAACATCTTTATAAATCCTAACACTGAACATCTGCGGGTGAACATTAGCAAATTAAGCGCTGCAACATTGTATGTAGTACATACTATTAATTAACAATATTATGTACCGAAAAAAAAAAGAATGGTCATAAGTGCATTTCATTGTAACTCGCATACGTTGTAAGTCAGGGACTACCTGAACTTTGATGATCAGAGCACTTGAGGTGGTCAAGTTGAGAAGTGTCACAGTCTATACAAAGGGTCAGCAATATTTTTCTATGAAAGGCAGATAGTAAATATTTTAGGCATTGAGGGAGTATACAGTCTGTGGCACTGTTCAAATCTGTGTGTTGTTGTTGTTGTTAGATGCTGTCAAGTTGGCTGTGACTCATAGCAACCCCATGTACAACAGAACAAAACACTGCCTGGTCCTGTGCCAACCTCACTATCCTTGCTGTACTTGAGCCCATCATTGCAGCCACTGTGTCAGTCCATCTCGTTGAGGGCCGTCCCCTTTTTCGTTGACCCTCCACTTTACCAAGCATGATATCCTTCTCTGGGGAATGGTCCCTTCTGACAACATGACCAAAATAGTTCTGCATGGACAATATGTAAATTAATTGGGTGGCCGTATTTTTGAAGCAATACACAGTGTGTAAATGAATGGGTGTGGCTGATTTGGCCCTCGTCCATACCATAAACTCTTCATATTCTCTGTTTATACTCAGTGAGCCAGCTTGGGATAGGCTTGTCTAGGTCAGGACTATTGAATTTTAGTCTGAGCAGCTAACTGGAACTGGCCACTGTCACCTCTGCTCTGCTCCTGAATTGCACTTGGAAATCAACAGTGCAGAAAACGTGTCCTTTGATGATTGGAGATGGATAGCTTCTGGAAAGGAAAGCTACAGTGACCACTATGCAGTTATGAAATAAATGACTCCAAGATATAGCCTGTTGGGGAACGTTCAACATAAGTCAAGCTGTAACACATCAAAAGGCTGCCTCTATTGGCATCCTAATTCCTTCTGAAAATAATGATTCTTTCTGAATAAGCTTACACATCCTTTACCATTTGTACATTTGTATCCTGTCAGTGTATATATAAGGTATGTGCAGAATTTCACCTGTTTGACGGGAATTAATTTATTAATTGGAAAAAAAATCATGACTCTGAAACAAATACTCATAAAAAATCCAGCTACCAAATAGCATTGCAGTTGTCTTGCCACTAAGCCTGCATGTGTTAATAATGCCCTGTCTATATTATACTTTTAAGAAATTTCATTCAGCATAAATTAGCAATGGGAAATGGTAGGTTGTTAACAAGCTCCTTTTCTTTTGAAGATGTGCCATATGAAATGTTGTGATTATGAAAGAAAATGTTTAATTGGTCAGAGCCAGAAAAGATGAATAGAAAGATCCATCTTGCAGCTGAGATGCCGTGTGATTAAGAATCATGGGCAGGAATTATACAGTTAGGAGACTTGTGTCATAGCTCATTTTCTTAAGAATGTGTAATTAATGGCTTCTTGAGAATTTAAGCAGGTGTCATGTGTTGATGTAAATGTCCTTTTGTTGAGAGATCTGTTAATTCACCAGTATCACGTAGCAAATGAGGAGATACGGAACGCCGACCCCTAATTAACAAAGCAAAGATCCGTCAGCATCTCTTTCTTTGATTCTTGTTGCATTTTCTCTTTCATGTAACTCGTGGTTCACATCGTTTCATCTTCGTTATTAGTAATCTCATTTCACGTCACTTCTTTATGATTCATGAAGTGGGACCCTGCTTCAAGTTCTACAGAAAACACTGGCAAGTTTCTTTTCTTTTTTTTTTTTTAGCTTGTTAGTTTTTGTGACTTTGTAGTAGATGAGTCCCTCTCATTCTGTTCACCCCTTAGATGTTGCTCATCCTCAAGGTCCTTCTCCAGTTTCTGTTCTTCTTCTTCCTCACCTTCTGGCAGGGGAGGCGGGGATCTCATCCACACTCCTGGTTTCAACTACCCTCCACACAATGCTCACTGTCCATGTGAGAGGCGGGGTTTGACCCCTGGACTGTGGACCTCTTGCACAGCCACCAGCTGACTTTGTAGAGGCTTGTGTGTTGCTGGTCGCTCAACCGGTTTCAGTGGAGCTTCCAGACTCAGACAGACTAGGGAGAAACGTGTGGCGACCTACTTCTGAAAATCAGCCAGTGAAAACCGTATGGATCACAGTGGTCCGATCTACGCTGATCCTGGGGAAGGAGCCGGACTGGGCTGCACTTTATCCTGTTGTGCATGGGATGGCCACGAGTCAGGGGCCGACTCAGCAGCAGTGAACAGCCACCACCACATACTGCTGTCACATGAACCTTTATCTCCGGCTGAGATTTCTTTTACAAACCCCACAGCTGCAATCCTAACACACCCCAAACGAAACCATTTCCTCCTCCTTTGTTTTTCCCACAAATACCTTCTATTTATGACACCATTGTCCATGGTAGAAAATGAGGCGTCATTTTCAATCTCCCTATCATCCTATCAAAGGAGCCCTGATGGCACAATGGTTAAGTGCTCAGCTGCTAACTATAAGGTCGACAATTCAAACCCACAAGCCACTCCGTGGGAGAAAGATGTGGCAGTCAGCTTCCATAAAGATTATAGCTTTGGAAACCCAATGGGGTGACCTGTAAGGCTGCTATGAGTCAGAATCTATTCCACAGCAGTGGGGTTTTATAACCCTATCAGTTTACAGCGTCTAACAGCTTCACATGCCAATTTCTCTCTCCTTCTCATCTCCATCCCCGCTGCAACTGCCTAATTTTGTCCTTCATCATCTCTCTCCCAAACTGCTTTCACAGTCTCCCAACCATCACCAGTCTTGGTCCTTTCCCTTCTCTTCTTGCTGAGGTCAAAGTGGGCTGCCTACAGTATAATAACCGTTGGCTGCACATCAGAATCCCCTTCAGGCTTAAAGGCTGCCTCTGTCCAGCCTCTACCTCCAGACTGTGGTTGAAGTCATGTGGGCTGGAGCCTGGACATATGCTATGTGTGTGTGTATAAGGAGCCTTGGTGGCTCAGCAGTGAAGTGCTCAGCTGCTCACTGGATGGTTGGCAGTTTGAACACACTAATGGCTTGTAGGAGAGAAGACCTGGTGATTGTTCTCTCACAGATTACAGCCTAGGAAACCCTATAAAGCAGTTATACTCTGTCCTTTAGGGTCACTATGAGTCAGGATAAACTTGATAGCATGTAACGACAACAACATATGTATAAGTGCATATTTTAAAAACCTCCTCAGATAGTTATAACTTGCAGGCTGAATTGAGAAGTACTGACCCAGAAGAACTAAGCTCAGCTCATTGTGAGGTGTACGAGGTGTTCTGTGCTCTGGTTTCTCACTCCCTCCCCATCCTCAATGCTTATGATCCCTGCCCTGGACTGTTCACTCCACCGCACCAGCCTTTTGGCCACACTGTTTCATACCCCCTGGCCTTGCTTGCTCTCCTCTGCCTGGGTTGCTCTTTCTACACCCACTTCCCTTTGCCTGCTCACTCCTCCTACTCTAACACTTGGCTGTGCCATTACCTCCTCCACCAGGAAGCCTTACAGAATTATTCCTTTGCTGCACTATCACAACACATGGGCACATCTTTGTCCTCTTTTAAGACAGGTGTTGTGTACAGGGTTACAAAGCTGGCTCCCCCACTAAACTACAAGGTCCGTTCATCGGGGACCTCATCTCACTCACCTGGTGACCCCAGTGCCCAGTGCTCAGTGAGTGTTTATTAATGCAATGAGAGGTGTGTGCACAGCGTCCAGGGATGGACAGTGCCCTGTTGACTCTCTAAGGCTTTTTAATTTGACCAGTGTTTGTGACTGACAGCAAGTACTCAGAACACTTTGGCTTTAAACGCTGCCTCTTTGCATTCAGTGCCTCGTTTGTAAGTGACATCGCACATTTGGGGAATCTTGGGTACTTATCTCCCTGTCTCTTCATTGTTACCGCTGATATTTCCCCATTCTTACTCTAAAATTGCTAAAATGCCAAATTTCAACAAAGAAAACACGCACTCCCTATTGAGAGCCAAATATTATAGCTGATTTGAAACACCTTAAGAGGCAGGTTCCTAATGGCGGTTCTGACAAGCCCTGGGGAGGTTAGTGGAGGTGGGCGGTTTAAGTGTAGGCTATGAAATTGCCCATTCTTCTTGCCAGGCCTGCTCCTGTGTTCCCAGGAGAGCTGGCTGAACCATTACATTCCACAACTCCAGAGAAGGCAGATGCTTCCGGAATAAAATGGGGAGTTTGGGAGTCTTTGCTCCCTCGCTGCAGAGGTGGAGGGATTTTTCCCTCCTGTCTTCTGTCTGCTCTCTCTGCCTCCCTCCTTCTCTGTCTTTCTCCCCTCTTTCTATCCTTGCCTCATTTGCTCTCCTCACTCTCTCTCGTCTTCCTCTTTCTCTCCTCCTTTCTTCCCTCTTCTTTTTCTTCCGTCCTTTCCCTCCTCTGTCTCCACCACTTTCCCCATCGCCCATCCTCCTCCCTCACCCTCCTAGCCTGTAATCACTGGCATAGCTGACATCAACGCTGCCTCTCTAGTTTGTAGGCTGACCCAGCCACATCTTTGAATGCTGCCCTCCTGATTCTAAACAGCTGCCATCAGTCCACTCCACCTTATGGCTACCTTATGTACAACAGGATGAGATGTTGCCTGGACCCAAGTCACCTCCTGTTCACCAGAGTGTTCAACTCTATCACTTAGGCTGTTGTGCCAGTCCATCTCACTGAGGGTCGGCCTCATCCTCATTGGCTCTCTACCACCCATACATGATGTCCTCCTCCAGCAATTGAGCTTTCCTGATGAAGTGTTCAAAGCAAGCCAGCTGGACAGTATTCTCTTGGGCATAGGGTTTCCATTGCTTATTTTTCAGAAGTAGATTGCCAGGCCTTACTGTGTAGTCTTTTCATCTGGAAGCTCCACTGAAACTTATCCACCCCACCATGGATGACCCTGCTGGTATTTGAAGTACCAGTAGCATAGCTTTCAGACTTACAGCAAACACCCAAGCCACCAAAGCACAACAAACTGAAAAATGCATGGTGGCCTGATTCTAGAGACATTGATTTTATAACACAGCACCAAAAAGAACCCCTTGGAAGCCACAGAAGAGCCCTCAAACTGGTCAGTCTGGGATTGATTATCAGGACCTGTCAGAGTCCACCCTGCTCTTGTCCCCTGTCCCCGCCATTGCTTCTCTGCAGCTTCTTCCTGGCCTGGTCACCTTTTCCTCTGAGGCATTGTTTCCTGGTCACAAAATCTTATTTGAACAAGTGAACAGCCGAATGCTGTTCCGTTTTAAGGCTTGTTCCTTCATCAGATGTGTTTGCAGTTGGTCAGCTTCCCCAGAAGGCCCTAGGGTGTGGCTCTGATATGATGCTAGGTGACCTTCGAACTTTGGAGAAGCAACCACCTGCTGGGGTGTGGCAGGCAATGTGGTAGAGTGGCCAACAACCACCTGCTGGGGTGTGGCAGGCAATGTGGTAGAGTGGGCATCAGGGCTGGGTTTGAATGGGTTCAGGGTTCTGGGTCTACTGGTCACTGGGTGTAAAATCTTGGATAATTCCCCTTACCTCTGTCTCAGTCTCTCACTTATGAAATGGGCATCATGATGGTCTGAACCTCACAAAATTGTTGCAACTTGAATTAGTTCATCCAGATAACATGTGTCAGTAGAGCCCAGCACACAGCCCAAGCTCTGTAAAATGTTTCTGTCCCCAGCACTGCCACCCCAGATCCTTGTCCTTCCATTTTTTAATGCTTAAAATCTCTTAGATAGAACTGTCTCCAGAGGAGCTCTGGTGGTGTAGTGTCTAAGGCATTTGACTGCTAACCAGATGGCTGGCAGTTGAAACCCACCAGCCACTCCTCGGAAGGAAGGTTTGGCAATCTACTTCTGTAGTGATACTGCCTCAGAAACCCAAAGAAAGGTCGCTATGAGTCCGATCCGACTCAATAGCAGTGAGCTTGAGCTGTCCCCAAGACATAAGGCTTTAAATTGTACAAAATCGCAAATACCAGTAGGAGGGCTAATATTCTAAACTGCTATCAGCCTTTTAACTTTAGAGAACTATAAGCCTAAAAATGATGAGTTCCCATTTACTGGAAACTGGCCATGTGCCATACATTCTGCTAAGTTCTTTATAAACAATCTTGTGTAATTCTTATGCAGCTCTATGAAGCTACCACATGGGTGATTCCCATTTTACAGATGAGGCAAGTAAGACACAGAGAAGTTAACAAACTTGTCCAAAGTCACACAGCAAATGAGAGTAGAGTCTAGGTTTGAATCTAGGTCTTTCTGACTCTTTGCATTATATGGGGGGAGGAATGGTTGATGAGTCTAGTGCTTTTGATAATAGCAAGTGGTGTTCCAAGTTCCATTTTACAGATATGGGAGCTGAGTCTCAGATAAATGAAGCAACTGGTCCATGGCCCACAGCTAGTTAGTGGTGAGTTAGAATTCAGGGTCTGTTGGTCTGATATGACGGATCTTGCTCTTAATGACCCCACCCTGCTGCGAAACTTGATGATACCACCCAGGGGAGAGGGAAGAGAAGGTTAGGTCAAGGAACAGGGACACAAAAGACAAAAACATTTCTTATGCACCATATTCAAAAACCAAACTCAGTGCCTTCGAGTTGATTCCAACTCATAGCAACCCCCATTGGGTTTCCAAGGCAATACATCTTTACAGAAGTAGATTGCCCCATCATCCTTCCCAGGAGTGGCTGGTGGGTTTGAACTGCCAACCTTTTGGTTAGCAGTCATATGCCTTATCCACTATGCCACCAGAGCTCCTTTTCTTTTGCACAGTCACCTCAATTCTTCCAACTTTGCCCGACGCCATATGCTTTGGCCCAGATACATCGAGTCCTTTGCAGGGTTGTGAGGCTGGGATGAAGAGTGTGGGCTTCAGAGCCAGCCAATCAGAGTTTGACTCTTAAATTAAAACACTAAATATATGACCTTAGGCAAGTTACTTAATCTCTCTGGGCCTCAGTGTCCACATACGTAAAATGGGGATATTGATGTGAAACACCTAAGTATAAATCCCTATAGGATGGGGACTGTGTCTCCATTTGTTATGTCTTCCATTCAAGTTTCATGAGAAGGAGAAAGAAGAGGAGGAGAAAACAACACAAGGAGAAGAAAACTGAAAATGTAAACACCCCAACTCTCCAGTTGAACAAAAAGCCTCTGGCTGGTGATTCCCTGTCAGAGCAGCTGCAGTTCCAGACCAGCTCCAGGCTGTCAGAGTATAGAGCAACCTGGCAGTCATTGGTTGTACACTTTGCAAAGGGAACCGAATACAGTGGCTTGTGCCCAGATGGGATTCTGGGCCTTCTCACATCGTGGGGGAGTGGGTAAGAGCCCTGTCTTTGGAGTCAAACTAACCCGACATCCAGTGATAGCTTTACAGATGTGACCTTGGGTTCCATGTTTCACCTTCTAAGCATTGATTTATTTTCCTATAAACTGGGGGCAGTGGTACTTGGGTCAGGAAGTTCTGATGGTACAGTGGTTCAGGCATTCATTTGACTGCTAACCAAAAATGTCAATAGTTTACACCCACTAGCCGCTCCTCTGGAGGGTTTGGAAACTCTGTGGGACAGTTCTACTCTGTCCTATAAGGTCTCTGTGGGTCAAAATTGTCTCAATGGCAGTGAGTTGGTTGATGATTAGTGCTTGGGTCAAAGTCTTGTTTTGAGGATTAAATTAAAAAAACTTAGGTCTTGGAACCCAATCATTCTGATTCGACCCCTGCTGAGAATTTGCATTTCCGTCCTAGATATACTGAATTACAGTCTACATTTTAACAAGATCCCCAGGTGATTCTTACAAATCTTGTTCAAATGTAGATTCTGACTCAGTGTATTTGAAATACAATGGTACAAATACAACTGAAATACAGTGTATGAGAAATACAGTTTCTCAGCAAGGGGTTGAACCAGAATGAATGGGTTGGAAGCCCTGGAAAAAAACCCCATTAAGCACCTGGCTCAGAGGAGGTTTCAGAATGGTGGTGACATTCTTATTCTAACTGTTGGTACCAGGCTGGTGGCTTCCCAAGATAATACACTCAGCAGAAATTGATAGCTGCTGGGTTCTGAATCCTAGCACAGAACCTGAGGCTTAGTCACTGGTCCCATTCCTCTGCTGTTGTAGTCAGTTGCCATCAAGTTGGTTCCAATGCATCACAATTGCATGTGTGCAGAGCAGAACTGCTCCCTAAGGTTTCTAAGGCTCTGACCTTTCAGAAGCAGATCCCAGGCCTGTTTCCCAAAGTGCCTCCCTAATGCCCTTGCAAGGGACCTCTGGCTTCCACATATTGTTGTTGTTGTTGTTATGTGCTGTCGAGACGGACCCAACTCTTAGTGACCCTTCCTTGGGTTTCCGAGGCAGTATCACTACAGAAGTAGATTGCCCAACCTTTCTTCTGAGGAGTGGCTGGTGGTTTTGAACTACTAGCCTTCTGGTTAGCAGTCAGTTGCCTTAGGCACTATGCTACCAGAGCTCCCGGCCACTACACAGGGGGGGAGAAGGCAGTTGAGAGACATACTAAGGAACAGGGCTGCAGCCTCAAATTTGTGAGTCTAAGGACTTTTCTTAAAGAGGGTCAGAAGGGAAATAGGATCTGACTCCTTGTTCTCTGAGGCTTCTTTTCCCAGCAAGCCCTGATCCAATTCTTTGCCCATCTGTGCTGGGCATGGAAGCCCCCTCCAACACCTCCCTACGGCACTGCTAGAATGTAATTTTTAAGGGGAGACAACAAAACAATGGCAGTGGTTTTCCAACAAACATCCAGCATTAATACACTGAAGTGAATCTTATTTTCTTCAAAGAAGCCCGATACCTGGGAGGCTGTGTCTTCAGAGCCCCCAGCACATTCCTTCTTGCCTCCTCAGAGGTAAACAGGCTCTCTACTTTTCAGGGTAGATTTAATTTTTGGAAATAGCCGGAAGTCATTGGAAGCTGAGCCTGCTAACTAAAAGGGATTAGTCATGCAGGATAATAACGCTTTGGGATGAAAAAAATAAGGTTATACTTAAAAAATATTGATTGCCTTTTTTGATGCTGTGTGTAATCTGACTCTGAAATCAGCTGCACCAAGTAGACTTTGAAATGGGATAAAAATGTTGGTCTCCCAAAGCAAAAAGTTTTGACAGGAATAAACATTCATGAGGTGCGATACGTCCATTGACAAAGAAGTGGATCTTACTGTATTGTAGACATGCATTGTATTTCAACTATTCATAGGATTTTTGCTTGAGTAATTGCTGGTTTAAGAATACATAATGTCATGACTTTTGCATGCCCATAATATTTGGGCATCTTTTTCTCTTTCTTTCCTCCCTCCCTCTTTTCCCCCTTCATTTCTTCATTCTTTCATTCCTTTCTTTCTCTTTCAGGCATATGTTGAAGCAATTAGATTGAAGGATGATGAAATACTCAAAGTACAAACCAAAGAAGATGGAGACGTCTTTATGTGGTTAAAGCATGAAGCCACCCGAGGCAATGCTGCAGCTCAGGTTAGAGGACACATCACTCAACTGACGAGGCCATAGTCATAATAGACCAGATATGCTGCAGTAGAGGGTGGTGGTGGTTCAGTGGTAGAGTTCTCACCTTGCACGCAGGACACCTGGGTTCAGTGCACTTTATGTGGAACCACCAGGTCTGTCAGTGGAGGCTCGTGTGTTGTGATGATGCTGAACAGATTCCAGCAGAGCTTCCAGACTGAGTCTAGTGAGGGAAAAAGGCCTGGTCTACTTCTGGAAATCAACCAGTCAAAAAAAAAAAACAAAAACCTGTCAATCACAGCTGTCTGTTGTGCAGCTAATCATGGGGATGGTGAAGGACCAAGTACGGTTTTGTTCTGTTGTGCATGAAGTTGCCATGAGTCAGGGCCTACTCAGCGACAACCAACAACAACCTGCTTTCACTTTCCTAACAATGAACATTTCTTCCTTCATTCAGCAAGTCTTTGTTGAGCAGCTCCTATGTTCCAGGCTGTGCTGGGTGAGGGCAGAGACGGTGGGGCAATGACATATAGCATCTCCAATAACATCTTGAGTAACATCTGGCAACCTCGAGTCTAATGATGGAGTTGGCTGTGTAGAAAAATAATGTGATAGGAGATAAGAGCTATACAGAGATGCCCTAAGAGCTGTGGTGTGTAGAGAGAGCTCCATGGCCTTCCCTGGGCCAAGAGGACAAGGGCTATCTCAGTAAAGAGGAATTTGAGGAGAAAAGAGTTGTGATTGTTGACCAAGTGCCCTCCAGCTCTGGGATATGCACAGTAGATACAGGCACACACACACGCACACACACACACAATCTCCACTGTGTTAATGATTTATATTCGCACAAGTCCACCATCAGGGCTGTGACCCTTACCTGGAAGATGTCCTAGGGTTGCCATTACAAAAATACCACAAGTGTGTGGTGTTAAAGAACAGAAATGCCTCATCTCACAGTTGTGGAGGCTGGTAGTTCAAATCCAGGTCTCTGCTGAGTCAGTTCCTTCTGTCAGTCTCTGTCCTCCTTGCTGGTGTCTGCCGCAATCCTCGGCATTTTTTGCTTATAGGTGGGTTCTTGGGTGGTGTCTCTCTTCCCCCTGTGTGTCTGTCTGTATCTGCATGTTTTCTGCTGTTTTTGTAAGATACCACTCAGGGGTGATTAGGCTCGGGGACCCACCCTACTCTAGTATGTCTTCATTGACATAACAAAACTTTTTTTCCAAACAGGGTCCTGTTTACATGTACTAGGGTTAAGGTTTTCATATATTTTGGGAAAAACATAATTCAGTCTACACCAGGAGATATCTCTAGCTAAATCTTGGTGCTCAGTATAAACATAGACTCAACTAGGTTTTCCCTTCCACCTTTTAAAGTCTGTATTAAGAATTACACAGAAAGTCATTATTCTAAATTGCTGTTGACTTTCAGCAACGATTGGCACAAATGCTCTTCTGGGGGCAGCAGGGCGTGGCCAAGAACCCTGAGGCGGCAATCGAGTGGTACGCCAAGGGCGCGCTGGAGACCGAGGATCCTGCCTTAATATATGACTATGCCATTGTGTTATTCAAGGTAAGACTCAATTTGTGCTGAAATTGTTCAATTCTTATCAGACTTCCTGAGCAGTTTCCTGTGGGCGTGGAGGCAAACAGAGAGTCTATAATTTAAGAAACTTAGTTTATGCTCTGTCACTTCTGATGGATTGGATATTTGCTAAGAAGGCAGGCTCAGAAGCACTTGCCCAGCACCGTTTTAATCATTAATCCCACGTGTGGCACCTGGGTTCTCTGGGCTTTTGCAAGAAGTGTGTATTCTGGAGGACACAACACAGCTATGGGTTGGTACAGGGCCACCAGCCCCCGGACATGCTGCAAGTTTGCCACCAGGCAGAGTTCTCATCCAGTCACCTCTTCAAGTGTATTCTTGGGCTGGGCCCCAACAATGCTGTTGGTCAAAGCAAAGATCTTGGTTGAATGAAGCCCTGAAAATATTACCCTGAGATAAGCTCTGAACTTTAAACCTTAAAACAAAACTATTCCCTGGAATCTTCTTTAGAACTGAAAAATAAGTAATCTTAATGAGTGAAGTACATCTGCTTGGAACATGTGCTTCTTTAAAGAAGTGTCTGTATGAGATCAAATTGACAACAGCCACTCGAAAGGTGGGATGGGAAGCTTAGGGGCAGTGAGTTTATGTGAGTAGTGGGAGGATATTTTGGAAAAAAGAGCGAGAATGTTAACACAACTTCGAGAATATCATCCAGTGTCACTTAATTGTAGCAATAGGTGAAATGGTGTTTCTTTGGCTGTGTATACTTCCATCAAACAACAACAACAACAAAAGATCTTGCTTTAAAGCCAATGAGAGAATGGGAGAAGGGTAGAAAGGTCCCAGGAGACAGAAGGTAGGATTTAAAGTCCCACTTCTGCCACCATTAGCTGTGTATCCTTGGAGTTATCTGATCTCATTTGACAGTGGTAATGACCTCAGATTGAATGAGATAACAAAACAAATGGGCTTTGAGAACTAGAAAATCCTGTGCCTTATACAAAATAATGATGGTCTGCTCTCACTGGTTGAGCACTGCTGTGTATTTCCGATGTATGACCTTATTCTATCCAAACTAGGTACCATACTGCATTATGGCTCCTGCTTTATATAAATTGAAAAAGAGGTGCAGAAAGGCTTTGTAACCTCCCCAAGGTGACACGACTGCTAAATATTAGACCTGGATCCAGGCAGTTGGGTTTTGGGGTCTGTGCACTCCACCCCCAAACACAGAGATAAAAATTCACCACTCTCAGAAAAGTAAAATTCTATTGGCTCTTGGGCTGTATGTCTGTGCTCAAAGAAAGTTCCCCTACTGCTATCAAGTTGATTCTGACTCATTGAAACCCTATAGGACAGAGTAGGACTGCCCCATAGGGTTTCCAAAGCTGTGAATCTTTTTTTTTTTTTTTTT
>NW_006922084.1:399232-404052 GCF_000298275.1 Orycteropus afer afer | reverse complement strand
TATATCCTTCCCTTCAAGGCTCAGGGGTCCAGGATTATCTTCTGTGTCTGTGTTAATTGGTTTCCCTTTTCTTTGTTGAAGAGGGTCTGTGAAGTTTTTCTGACTAGTCTGCCATCTTACTGGAACTCCCCCAAAGCTGTAAATCTTTACAGAAGCTTTCTCCTACGGAGCAGCTGGTGGGTTCAAACCACTGACCTTTTGTTTAGCAGCCAGGCATTTGAACTACTGTGCCATCAGGGCTCCCTTGATGAAAACTGCTGCAAACAAGGCTATAAGCAGTCACATGTTGTTGTTATGTACCATCGAGTTGGACCTGACTCATAGAGACCCCTCCTTAGGTTTCCGAGGCAGTATCTCTATGGAAGTAGAGTGCCCAACCTTTCTTCCAAGGAGTGGCTGGTGGGTTTGAACCTCCAGCCTTCTGATTAGCAGTGAAGTGCCTTAGACACTATGCTACCAGAGCTCCTAAGCAGTCACATAGCCAGGCCCATCTCCTGGACCACAGCATTGGCCATTCATGAAACAAAACCATGACTTTTGCTACATTGCTACCCACTCAGCTCCACCAAAGTAGCTCTGGTGGAGCAATGGTTACAGCATTCCACTGCTAACCAAAGGGTTAATGGTTTGAACCCACCAGTTGCTCTGTAGGAGAAAGATGAGGCAGTCTGCTTCTATAAAGATTTGCAGACTTAGAAACCCTATGGGGCTTCCTTTAGGGTTGCTTAGAGTCAGAACTAACTCAAAGGCAGTGGGTTGGTTTTTTTAAGCCCCATTAAAAGGGAGCTCTGGTAGTATATCCACCAGCTACTCCTAGGAAGGAAGATGGGGCAATCTACTTCCGTAGTGATACTGCCTCGGAAACCCAAGGAGGGGTCGCTATGAGTCGGGGCCGACTCGACGGCACATAACAACAACAACTGGTAGTATAGTGCCATTTGATTGCTAACTATAAGATTGGCAGTTCAAACCCACCAGCCACTCCTTGGAAGGAAGACTGAGCAATCTACTTCCGTAAAGATTTACCACCTCGGAAACGCAAAGGGAGCCACTATGAGTCGGAATCCACTCAGCAGGGAGTTTCGTTTGTTTGGTTTTGCTTTACCTGTACTACACCACCAGAGCTCCTTTTGCATTCTATAAGTAGCTCTTAAGACACAGTGCCTAAGGCATCTGACTGCTAACCAGAAGGGTGGTGGTTCAAACCCACCAGACACTCTGCAGAAAGAAGATGGGGCAATCTACTTCTATAAAGATTTACCACCTCAGAAACCCAATGGAGTTTGCTATGAGTCAGAATTGACTTGATGGCAGTGGGGTTGGTTTTGGTCTCTAAAGCCTTAAATCCTGTTGGTTATTATGGTTTCCAAACTTAGATCCCAGGCCTTCTCTTTCCAATCTTCAAATCAACATAGAAATTGTTTGAGGGCTGACAAAATGCCAGGCTCTGTGCTAGATGGAGGGATATATAGGGGACTCATACACTGAGGGGGGAAGACAGAGGACAGAGATAGGCACAGAGGAGAGGGATCTAACCACTAGTCAGGGCTAGTCACTGTCCAAAGTACAGAGAAGATAAAGGAGTGGATCAGACATTATTCCTGCCCACCAGGAGCTCTCAGTCAAGAGAGATAGGTAAGTACACAAATAAATGTGATGTAATGTTTCTTGGAAGGAGCCCTGGTGGCACAGTGGCTAAGCAATCACCTGCTAATGGAAAAGTCAGCAGTTCGAACACACCAGCCAGTCCACACAGGAAAGATGTGGCAGTCTGCTTCCATCAAGATGTATAGAAATCTTTATGGAACCCCTATGGAACAGTTTTACTGTGTCCTATGAGTCAGAATCAAGTCAAAGGCAATGGGTTTGGTTATTTTGGTTTTACTGTGTATGAGGACTTTCTATTTCTCTCGTGAAATAATTTCTACTACTGCTCAGATTGTGTGTATTGCATTGTCTTCGTATAAGTTACCTCACTTTGGTTTAAATAGCAAGTGTACTGGAACAATCCTGGCCTAGAAATCAGAGTATCTGGGTTCTAGTTCTAGTTCTAGAGACACTTTCCATGTGGGAGACCCAGGTTTGATTCTTAGCCGATGCACCTCATACACAGCCACCACCCGTCACTGGAGGCTTGTGTGCTGTGATGCTGAGCAGTGTCGGCAGAGCTTCCAGATGAGGACAGACCTGGACAAAGGGCCTGGAGAGATACTTCTGAAAATCAGCCAGTGAAGAGCCTGCGGATCACAGTGGCCCAATCCCATTGAGCCATGAACCAGGCGGACTCAACCGCTGCTAACAACAAGCCTTTGCACAAGACAACCTCTCTGGGCTCCAGTTCCATTCCTTCAAAGCAAAGTTGTCCCTAGTTACCCTTCAGGTCTGGAATTGAACTCATTCCCGTGGCTTTCAGCCAAACAATAGGCATATAGGGTGAACATTTACGTCAGGTAGGTATACTCCTTAGAGTGATCAGTCACAGGTCAACAGAAGGGCAGTATTTGCACAGGAAGATAGCTCAGGGGGCAGGAATGCATAGGAAAGAAGAACACAGGGAAGAGGTAACTACAGGAAGGAAGTGGGAATAGAGCTGTTATGTCGTGGGGAACTGTAATGTCAATGTAATGAAACAAAATATGTGGGAACTGCCATATGAAGAATGAATTTGCTCTGTAAACTTCCACACAAATCACAATAAAAAATAAATAAATAAATAAATAAACAAAGATGTTGGAGAAGATAAAGTTTGAGTTGCACCAGGTTCTAATATGCTGTGATTCTGGTCTTCCAAAGCTTTTCCAGAAATCCTAACAGTAGCCTCCCTGCCCCAACCAATTTAGCCTTCTAGGTCCTTGTCTCTTTCCTCTCCCTCTCTAATTAAATGAAGTAATGATGCACTTCTGAAAAATATTTTGATCTTCCACTTGCTTCAGTTCATTGGTTTTATTAAATAAGTTAAAGTTTAGGAAATTTGGTTTATGAAGTTTAGCCTATAGCTGAATTCCTGATTTTATTCTGGGTCTTGAAAATATAAAGATGAACATGGGCTATAGAAGGCGATTATGAATCATTACACTTTCTCAGCATAAAACTGAAATGTCCAGGAGGAAATATAGCATGTTGGTCATGAGCTTGGACTCTGGAATCTGCCTGAGGGGGGAAAAAAAAAGCAATCCATTGAGGTCAAGTCGTTTCCAACTCAGGATAACCCTCACTCACTGCCATTGAGTTGATTCTGACTCATGGTACCTCCACTGGGTTTCCAAGGCTGTAAATTTTTATGGAAGCAGATTGCCTCATCTTTCTCCCATGAAGTGGCTGGTGGGTTCCAACCACTGACCTTTTGATTGGCAGCCAAATTCTTTAACCACAGCACCATCGGAGCTCTTTCAGGGTGACCCTAGGTGTTTCAAAGTAGAACTACACTCCATAGCGTTTTTAGTCTTGTAGAAGTAGAATGTAAGGTCTTTTTTCACTGGCACTGCTGAGTGGATATGAATGGCCAACCTTTCAGTTCATAGTCCAGTGAAGAGCATTTGTACCACCCAGGGAGCCCACTTACCTGGGTTCAAATTCTGTCTACACTACTTAGCTTCTTTGTGACTCTGAGCAGTATTCATGACCTCTAGGTGCCTCAGAGGGGAATAATAGAAGTACCCTTGTATGTGATAGCTGCAAAGATTAGATGATGACATGATATATGAAAGGACAACGTTTGGCCCACATTAATTAACACACGAATGTTTACTATTACAGTCTTCATTTAACATACCACCACAGATTTAAATGGAGGCAGTGGTGGTTCGGTGGCAGAATTCTCGCCTTCATGAGGGAGACCCAGCTTCAGTTCCTGGCCAGTGTACCTCAAGCATAGCCACCCCTCACCTCACAGTGGAGGCTTGATCAGCAGAGCTTCCAAACTAAGATAAGGAAAGGTCTGATGCTCTACTTCCAAAATCAGTCAGTGGAAACCCTATGGATTACTTTGGTCCGGTCCACAACTATCAACACTGATGTGAGCAGCAGTCAAGAAATCAGATGACAAATTGCATTGGGCAAATCTGCTGCAAAAGACCTCTTTAAAGTCCTGAAGAGCAAAGATGTCTCTTTGAAGATTAAGGTTCACCCATGCCATCATGTTTTTAATCACCTCATATACATGTGAAAGCTGGATAATGAATAAGAAAGACTGAAGAAGAGTTGATGCTTTTGAGTTGTTCTGTTGGCTAAGATTACTAAAAGTACCATGGACTACCACTTGTAGTTATTGTTAGGTGCCTTTGAGTTGGCTCTGACTCATAGTGACCTATGTACAACAGAATGAAACACTGCCCGGTCCTTTCTCAGCCTCACAATCCCTGTTATACCTGAGCACATCATGGCAGCCACTGTGGCAATCCATCTTGTTGAGGACCTTCCCCTTTTCTGTTGATCCTCCACTTTACCAAGCTTGATCTCCTTCTGCAGGGAATGGTCTCTTCTGACAACATGACCAAAGTAGGTCAGACGAAGTCTGGCTGTTCTCGCTTCCAAGGAGCATTCTGGCTGCACTTCCTCCAGGACAGATTTGTTCGTTCTTCTGGCAGTCCATGGCAGTGAACACTAACACCACAACTCAAAAGCATCAACTTTTCTTCAGTCTTCCTTATTCATCATCCAGCTTTTACATGCATATGACCAAAAAAGCCAAACACACTGCCATCAAGTCGGATCCTAAAAATACCATGGCTTGGGTTAGGCGCACCTTAGTCTTCAAAGAGACATCTTTGCTCTTTGGCACTTTAAAGAGGTCTTCTGCAGCAGATTTACCCAGTGCAATA
>NW_006922084.1:398037-398649 GCF_000298275.1 Orycteropus afer afer | reverse complement strand
TGGACTAATACAATATTTGTCCTTTTGTGATTGACTTATTTCACTCAGCGTAATGTCCTTCAAGTTCATATGAATCTTGTTATCATTTCCTTTGTTGCTGTTGTTTTAGTATATGCTGAATATTTGTGCTTATCCTCTTTCTCATTGTGATGTAAAGGTTTATCATTTTTCTTTGAGGTTACCCTATGATTTATAATTTTCTCCCCATGTTTAGAACAGTCCATTCTCTCTTGAAACTCTCTTAACTTCCTCACCATTTAGAAGTTCTGTAACTACACAGTCTTTTCCCTCTTTTTGTTTGTAGTACTCACTTGCCAGTTGATGTCTCTGGTTCTCTGTTCACAATCTTGTAAGCTCATTTTACTTTGGATATGTCCATAGCTGTGGTTTGTGGGTTATGCCATCTTGTGTATTAATGGTTGGTTGTTATTTGCTATTTTTGGTTCTCTGTTCAAAGGACTCCCTTTAGCATCTCTTGTAAGGTTGGTCTGATTTTAACAAATTCCCTTAGTTTCTGTTATCTGGCAATCTCCTAATTTCACCATCATATTTGAGGGACAATTTTGCTGGGTATATAATTCTTGGTTGAAAATTTTTCTCTTTCAGGGTTTT
>NW_006922084.1:389130-391452 GCF_000298275.1 Orycteropus afer afer | reverse complement strand
AGATGGATTGACACAGTGGTGGCAACAATGGGCTCTGGTATAGCAAGGATTGTGGGGCTGGCACAAGACTGGGCAGTGTTGTGTTCTGTTGTGCATAGGGTCGCTATGAGTTGGAGCTGATTCAATGCCATCTAACAACAACACAACCCACAACTAATCATGAGGGTAGCACAGGAGTAAGCAGCGGTTGTTTTTTTCCATTATGCATAGGGTCAGGGGTTGACTTTATGGAAGCTAATGACAGCAAGTGTTTACAGAGTTGATAACTATGTACATAGCAATGTGCTCTCACATTCTGAGCCCATGTAACCCTGTGAACTCCTGTGTCAGAGTCCAGGAGCACTCTGTGGGGCACATGGAGAGTGCCTGTCAATAAGAGACTCTACCTGAGTTTGGACACAGCCGGAATTAATTCATCTGGCTTTCCTTGCCTGGCACCTTCATGTCAGACTTATGTCACAATGTCCCCCTTGCACCCCACCCTCAGACCCACCATTTCTCCACATGGACCTCCAGACACCCATTCATGTGATGACACAGGTCCCTCTCTTACTACAAGCTCCCTGAAGCCCATCTCTCTCCTTGTTGGACAAACTGCTTCTGCTGACAAAACTTGATTTTGCTCAGAGAACTTTGTTAGTTTCTGCAGTCTCTGTGGCATCCGATTCTGAGGGGTCCTGTGCCCTTTACGGCTGAGTCTCAAGCTGGCTCCACAGCCATGATGTTCTACCCTGGGGACTCTGCCAGGACGAGCAAGGCTGCAAGTCACAGCCTAATAACTCTTGACTGTGCAATGCAGATAAAGTGATTTATCTGGCTGGAAAATTAGATAATCCCCCAAGGAATATGTTCAGAATGGCCGGACTCATTTAACCTTCCTCACGGCTGCTCCCAGCGGTACCCCTGGACTGACGGAAATGCGATTGAGTCCGTGATAGATGGGGAATGTTAGTTATATCACTGCTAAGCGAGGACTTCTGAGGTTTGTTGCCCCTGTTCCACAAACCTGAGCAAAATAAAGATGATGATGATGATGATGATGGCCATGGCACATGTGGTGGTTATGTTTTTGTGTCAACTTGACTGGGTTTGGTTGAGTGGCTGGGCAGCTGGATGTAGTATTCCCCATGATGAGACTGGTAATCAGCACCATGGTGGACTCTATTGGGAGCAGCTGAGTAGCTGCCCTAGGAATTTGGTCTGCTTCCTGTATATATAGGAGAAGCCTTGGGGAATGGTCTCTAGCTTATGGCACATTTGAACCTTGCATGTGGCCGTGTCATTGTTCAGCAGCCTGTCACACTCTGCCGATCCTGGGACTTTCAATAGACTTGAATTCATGGCCTGCTGTGTGGTTTGGTAACATTGGGACTGTGTCATTTTATTTGTTGACCTTGGGCTTGTTAGCCTCAGCAGTCAGTAGCTGCCTGAGTGAAGAGATGCCTCTAGCTTCAGTGGGCCAGGAGCAAGAGGCAGAGCAGAGCTGAAGCCCAAAGTCAAAGGGCTTTTAACCCAGTCCCTAGAGCCTGGCACTTTGAACTCAGACTTAAAGCCTCCATACTGTAAGAGCATAAACTATTTGTTCAAGCATCTCATTTGTGGTATATTCTTGTTAGAATGGCACTAGGTAGCCAGAACAGCGCATCACTGCATGTAGAATTCTTTTCGTTTGGAAGGCTTGGGTTTTCTCTGAATTTTGCATTGAACACGGAGGTGTCTCTGCTGCTTTTGGGTGCACTCTGGGTTTATTTCCTTCCTCATTCCTGCTGTTTGTCATTGTTTAGGGTCAAGGAGTGAAGAAGAACAGGCGGCTGGCTTTAGAGCTGATGAAGAAGGCAGCTTCCAAGGTAACACTTTCGCATCTTGTCACAGGGAAATATTTCCACCACACACACCCACAAGCTCACAAGTCGAAAAGAGTGAATGGTGGGCCTCCTCCTCTAAGTCCTGACGTGGCAGTGGGGTGGGGAGAGGTCACAGCAGTGCACTGATTAGTCATTTTGAGTTACAGCACAGCCAGAAACCTGCCACAATGGAGTAGGCCAATTTCAAAGGCTGAATTCACCTTCCAGTAAATAGAATCAGGCCATTTTGTTTGAAGGCTAAAATTATAATCACAGTCTGCCCTGATAACAAGCAATGGGGAACCTTGAAATTGAATGGGCTTAAATGCTGTTGCATTAGGAAACCAAAAGCCTGAGTCTTCTTGAAGATTAACTCTTTCATGTCCAAATACCTTTGGCTTCTTGCACTTCAGTAATGGGCCTGTTTATCAAGGTGATTGCAAGCTTTCTGAGCTCTTTTTGCTTTTGTCACTCTTTA
>NW_006922084.1:380381-383330 GCF_000298275.1 Orycteropus afer afer | reverse complement strand
AGGCTATAGATGTTGATAGAAGCAGACTGCCACATCTTTCTCCCACAGAATGGCTGGTGGGTTTGAACCTGTGATCTTTCTGTTGGCAGTCGAACGCTTTAACCCCTGTACTACCAGGGATCCTTCATTAAGATTACAGCCAAGAACACCCTATGGAACAGTTCCACTCAATAACGCATGGGATCACCATGAGTCAGAGTCAATTAGACCACAACAGGTTTGGGTTTTGGTTTTTTGAAACTCTGACTTCCCAAGCCTCACAGGTGCAAGAATGCTATTGGCCCTCCATATCGCCCGCCCCACCCCCCACTTGTTCTTGGTCTTTGGGCCTGGCAGAGGTGAGGAACGAGTGCACCAGGTGCTGGTGCTCAGGTGTGCACACTGTCTGGATGGAGGAGGTTCCCTGAGGTGTCCTCACCCCAGCAGGGCCTCACAGCCAGGCTGGAGGGGGCCATACCGAAGGAAGTGGGAACACTGGCAGAATCAACTCAGCAAGAGCAGGAAGGCTCGAGGCTGTATGTTCATGGGCAGGCCCTTCCCTGGTACCTGACACAGGTTGAGACACAGTTCTGAAGCCTTCTTCCCTCCTTTCGCGCCCCCCCTCCTGCCTCTGTCCCTCTCAGCCTCTGAAGCCCCCGTCAGAACCAAGGATACTTAGTAGTCTGACAGCACTTGTCCTCAGCAAGTAGGCTGTTGCGGCTGCCCCCTCTGAGGGCTGGTTGGTGTTCAGGTCAGAGTAATCAACAGATGGACAGGCGGGTCACCTAGAAACCGTTCCTGGCAGGGCAGGCTTCAGGCCTGCTGTCACAGTCCAGCGCTCATGAATGCATGCATTCCAAGGGCACTGTTGGTACCGCAGGCATTGAGGGCCTTCTGTGGACAAGGGCATCTCATAAGAGTCCATAGGACTGAGTGATGATTGGGGGCCAGCCTCACTGTGGAGCTGGTACTGAATTCTCAGCAGCAGCCAGATGAAATCCATCTGGGAAGACTGTGAGGCAGGTTTCTGTTTTCTAACTTAGCTTTTCTTGAATGCCATCTGCCCCAGACAAGGCAAAGGGTGGGGTTTGCTCAGACTCGGGCAGAGTGGTTTGACAGCAATTGCTTCCAGAGGCTCTTTAGATTTCATTTCTTTAAAATCATAATTTTTTTCTTGTTTTTCTAAAATTCAGGGATTGCATCAGGCAGTCAATGGCCTGGGATGGTATTACCACAAATTCAAGAAAAATTATGCCAAAGCTGCCAAGTACTGGTTAAAAGCAGAAGAAATGGGGAACCCAGATGCGTCGTACAATCTTGGCGTCCTGTATTTAGATGGCATTTTCCCAGGCGTCCCCGGAAGGAATCAAGTGAGTATTGAGACCAGCTCTGCAGCTTCTAGTCAGCCTCCCGGCTGTCAGGCCCTGGCAAAAGGTGAACTGTGTGCCCAGGTTAGACTAGGCACCCTGGGTGGTACAGCCACAACGCAAGCCACAGACTCCATCTTCAAGGAGCTCAAAGGTCCAGTTAGGAAGACAAGTCAGTGAAGAGCAAAGGACGACATGTAATCACGTACCATGCATGTGCTAAATAGCATGATCCCAACAGAGTTCTGAAAAGGAGAAAGAGCTAGGAAGGCTTCACGGAGGAGGAATGCTTGACCAGAGGGGAGGAAAGGGAGCAACAAGGTGAGAATGAGCCTTATCTGTTTAAGCAAGAGATGGTGCACAAAGTGATCTTACAAGAAGCAAAGAGCTGGATCCACATTTAGTGACAATGACGGCAGCAGTGACATGATGTGGTAATTCTGGACTCCTTTATTGTGTGACCCTGTGCAGAGCACTTTACCTGTAGTCTTGGTTAATCCTAACCGCCCTCTGTGAAGGCTGCTGTTATGATGTTCATTTGACAGGATAAGCTCCTGAGGCTGTGAGAGGCTATTTATTTACTCAGGCGCAGGCTTAGTGGGCTCTGGACCTGAACCCAGTGTGAAGTGGAAGCCCTTGTTATTGATAATAATACTGATGGTGGCAATAATAACCCAAGCACCATTACCTTCAACATCATTTATTGATTTTATTCAGTGAACTTATGAAGCTGTCCTGTGCCAGGCACTGTTCTAGACTCTGGGGATACCGCAGCAAACAAACTAGGTAGTCACTACTCTTATGAGGCTTACATTCCAGTAGGGGAGAAAGACAGTAAACAAATAAATACATGCTAGAAGGGGAGGAGGAGCTCTAGTAGTGCACTGCCTAAGGCATTCGACTGCTAACCAGAAGGCTGGTGGTTCAAATCCGCCAGCCACGCCATGGAAGGAAGACTGGGCAATCTACTTTCATAAAAATTTACTGCCTCGGAAACTCAATGGGGGTCGCTAAGAGTCGGATTCGACTCCTGGCAGTGGGTTTTGGTCAGAAGAGGAGGGGGTGATAAGTGTTAAGGGACAAAATAAAAGGATAAGAAAGACAGGGAGGGTGGAGATTGGGTGATACTATCTTTCAAAGGACATCAGAGAAGGCCACTTTGAAATGGTAACATTGTAGAGATTCCTACAGGAAGCCTGGGATCAAACCTTGCGGATACATTGTGGCAGAAGAACATTTTGAAAGGATACAGCCAGCACAAAGTCCTCTTCCTCCCTTTAACACCCCATCCCCCCTCAGGGAGACATAAACAGGCTTGACAAGTTTGAGGAATTGTAGAGGGCCACAGTGACTTGGAGAGAGGAGGAATGAGGGGGAGGGCTGGAAGAGGTCAGAAAGGTATTGGGACCAGGTCATGGCTTTTGCTCTGAGGGAGAGTGGAAGCCCCGGGACGGTTTTTAACAGGAACATGATATCCTGTCTTTCAAAACTAACAATCTGTCCTGGAGGAAGTGCAGCCAGAATGCGCCTTGAAAGCAAGAATGGCCAGACTGTGTTATCTACTTTGATCATGTTGTCAGAAGGGACCATTCCCTGGAGAAGG
>NW_006922084.1:379054-379609 GCF_000298275.1 Orycteropus afer afer | reverse complement strand
TGCTTCAGAAAAGTAACAGTAATTGGTGGAGAGTATGCCCGTATGCATGTTTGGTTTGTTTCTCCCCTCTACCTCTCTCTGAGGATGAGGCTGTGTATTTTTATGCATTGCAAATGTCTGGGAACCCTCCCACACATCTGTGAGCACAGCTTTTTTATTGTCATCTTCTAATTCTCACCTTCCTACTGGAAATGTAATTTTTGCGCATGAGTTTGAAAAAGGGTATTAAGGTTAGGAAAGCAAATACTTGGATTTTCACCTGATGTGACTGCTAATAGAGGTTTGAGTCTGGCTGACCAGGATTCTACGAGGATCGATGAGCTAGCACCAAGATCAACAGAGCAGAAGAGGCAAGGTCACCACATCCCAGAGACTGACTTCTGTGAAGGGTGTTTTTTTTCCAGAAGCATTGTTTGACTAGGGCTTCCAGACAGTTCATTCCAGTTCCACCCCTTGCTGGAAATTTGCATTTCCACCCCAGATCTACTGAATCAGCATCTACATTTTAACAAGATCCCCAGGGAATTCTGATAGCTCCCCAGAGGACTTGGTTTT
>NW_006922084.1:355497-377979 GCF_000298275.1 Orycteropus afer afer | reverse complement strand
ATTGACTAGAATCTCCATTTTAATGAGATCTCCAGGTGATTGTTACAGATCTTGTTTAAAATGTAGAGTTCTTCCTTAAAGTTCTGCTCTGTCCTATAGGGTCCCTATGAGTCAGAGTCAACTTGATGGCAGTGGTTTTATTGGTTAGAGTAAAATCACTTTCAGCCTTTCAATTATTTCTTATGTATTTACCTCTATCTTTAAATACTACTTTTAATGACTATTTCTTGTTATTTTCATCACACCAAAAACCCATTACTGTTGAGTCAATTCTAACTCATGGCAAGCCCATGTATTAGGGAGTAGAAATGAGTTCCATAGGGTTTTCTTGGCTGTAGTCTTTACGAAAGGAGCAGTGGTGGTGCAGTGGTTAAGTGCTTGGCTGCTAACTGCATAACTGAAAGACTGGCAGTTCAAACCCACACAGCAGCTCCACAGGAGAAAAGTCCTGGCAGTCTGATCCCATATGAAGAGGACAGGCTTTAAAACCTCTGGGGGCAGTTCTACTTTGTCATATGGTGTCATTACGAGTCAAGAATCAACTCCATGGCACCTCACAACAACAATCTGTGAAAGCAGACCCCAGACCTCTCTTCCGGGGCCCTGCTGGGCGAGTTCAAGCCTCCATCCCTTCACCTGGTAGTTGAGCACAGACTGCCAACCAGGGAGCATTGTGTAATGAGGTCCCACTGCAGAAGATGTTTTGTTGTCATTTTGCCACCTCCTACTGCCACACACGGGGTTCCCTGGTGGCCATTCAAACCCACTGGCCGCTCCATGGAAAAAAGATGTGGCAGTCTGCTTCTGCAAAGATTACAGGCAGAGAAACCCTACAGGGCAATTCTACCCTGTCCTGTGGGGGTCAGTGAATTAGAATTGACTCAGCAGCAGTGGATTTAGGTTTTTTTGTTTTGTTTTTTTCTTTCTGTTTACTACCATACCTTTATACTCCTACCTGCCTTTCAGAAGCTCTGGTAGCATAGTGCCTAAGGCACTTGACTGCTAACCAGAAGGCTGGAGGTTCAAACCCACCAGCCACTCCTCGGAAGGAAGATGGTGCAATCTACTTCCGTAGTGTTACTGCGTCAGAAACCCAAGGAGGGGTCGCTATGAGTTGGGTCCAACTCCACGGCACATAACAACAACAACAACACCTCCCTCTCATCTTCCCAGTAACCATGTCATACTCTTGGTTAAATTGGCATCAAAGTTTACTTTATTACTTTATTAGAACTATGTAAATGCTCTTCCCAGCTGAGCTTTGTAGAATGCTATGGCTACTTTTTCTTTCTTATTCTTTATAGAATGATATATTTTTATGGTTTATTTGATTAGCTCTCCATGTACTTATCCTTTTCTATTTACTTGACTAAATTCTCCTCCAGTTACAGAATCTCCTCTCAGTATGTTCATACCCATCTGGTATTCTATTGATGTAATCTTCCTGGAGGCTTCTCTTGTGGAGTCGTTCTCTGTCCAGGACAAAGCTGTCATGCTGGGATTAACTTCATCATATTGTCAGGGGTCTTTCCCCTTCATCTCTGACCTGAATTGGTTCTCCTGTTGCTCCTCTTTCTGCATAACTCTACATTTTGCCAGAGCTCATCAGACAGTAGCTGCCTGAAGAATGGTGACCTCCTCGCACATTTTTAAGGCCCTGCCTTTTTGAATATATCTTACAGGGGTTGGCAAATTATGGCCCATCAACTAAATGTGACCTGCTGGCTGTTTTGTATGGCCCCAGGAGCTAAGAATGGTTTTTACTTTTTTAAGCAAAGACAAACCAGTTGCCATGGAGTCCATTCTGGTTCATGGCAACTCCATGTGTGTCAAAGTACAGCTATGTCCCATAGGTTTCAATGACTGTTTTTTTGGAAATAGATCACCAGTCCTTCCCAGGTGCCTTTGGGTGGACTTGAACCTCCAACCTTTTGGTTAGCAGCTGAGTGTAGTAGCCATTTGCATCACCCAGAGACTTTGCATGCTTAAGGGGAGTAGACAAACAAACAAACAAAACCAATATGCAACAGAGACCATATGTGGCCCACAAGCTTAAAGTATTTACTGTCAAGCCCTTTAGAGAAAAAAACAGTTGTATACTTCTGCTTTAGATCACCTTTACACCTGTAGTATGCCTCTCCCAAAAGTTGCTTTTCATGAGACATTTGGTAGCAAACCCCAGACTGACCTGAACTTAGTGGTAAAACTTGACTTGAACTGACTTGAGGCTTTTTATCATTGAATAGAATATTTGTTGTGACTATTAACATAGTCTGAAATTTATTGAGGTGTGTTAAAATCTCCCACTACAAGAGACAATTTTTTGTCTTTTAATTGAGGTATTTAGTCCATTTACTCTTAATGTAATTATAGATGCCTTTAGTTTTAAATATACCACCTTACTGTTTATTTTCCAGTTGTTCTGTCTGTTCTTTGTTCTGTTTTTCTCCTTCTTGCTCATCTTTTGTATTAGCGAAATGTTTTTAGAAATCGTTCTCTTTCTCTCGTTTATTAGCTCATTAGTTATATATTGTGACACTGTTCTTTCAGTGGTCATAAATCCAAAGATCATAGCAGGCTAGCTCATGATTAGCAAATACCTCTGGGATAAGTTAGGGGACAGAAACAAAACAGATGGAACTTTGTAAGAAATTAGTAACACGGTTTAATGTAGAGAGTATTAGAATTCATGGGAAGAGTGTATTTTTCCATCTCGATGGTTATTTTTCAATATATTCTGTACCTACTCTTTGCCTTCACATGACAACTTTTAAGCCTTCACAAAAGGAGCTCTGGTGGCATGGTGGGTAAAGCATTTGTCTGCTAACCAGAAAGTTGGCAGTTCAAACCCACCAGCTGCTCCACGGGAGGAAGATGAGGCAATCTACTTCCATAAAGGTTTATAGCCTTGGGAACCACATGGGAGTCGCTGTGAGTCGGAATCGACTGCATGGCAGTGGGTTGGGATTTTTGCTTTGGTTAAGCTTTCACAAGAAAAGGAACTGAATGTAAAGCTCTCAAAACACATCTTGCTTTACCTTCTTAACATTCAGCTCTGCAAGCAAAATAGTCCCCAGGTGGGATTTATGGAGATCATATGAAGAAAAGGGCAATTATTTAATTTGTCACAGTTGGGATACTTTCTTTTTCCTTTCCTTTTCAGATGGGCAAAGCACGTAGCTGAGAAAAATGGCTACTTGGGCCATGTGATTCGCAGAGGCCTCAACGCCTACCTGGAGGGCTCATGGTAAGCTTGGGATCCACGTTGGACTTTCCCAGCCCTTATCTCGGACTTTCCCAGCCCTTATCTTTTCGTCAACATAATCTTATGAGATGGTGTATTAAAATGCAACTAGAAAAAAGCAATTTGCAGGGAAATCACCTTCTGCATAATGATATTCAGAGTATAAAGGACTGATTTGCTGTTGATTGGAAAACATAGCATTTCCATGTTTAATTATACACAAGAATTACTTCTCTGGGAGGAGGTGAGCATCCACATTCATCAAGTTGAGAAAAACCAACCAAACTCACTGCCCTGGAGTCAGACCCGACTCATAGCAACCCCTCCTTGGGTTTCTGAGGCAGTATCTCTATGAAATAGATTGCTGAACCTTCCTTCTGAGGAGTGGCTGGTGGTTAGCAATCAAATGCCTTAGGCATTATGCTACCAAAGCTCCCATCAAGTTGAGATACACACGCAAATACAATGACTTCTCTTCCTTGCAAGCTTGTCCATCTTGGTTTTGGAGTCTGGAGTTGTCAAATGAGATCTTAGCTGAGACCCTCTGCCAGGCTGCAGAACGTCCTTTTTCCTGGGAAGAAGAAAGGCCAATGTGTTTGGGGATTAGACTACATCCCTCCCCAGATATTTTGCTGCATCTTCTGTGTCCGTAAGCCTGGAACTGCTGGCATTTACTCACCAGACCTCCACTGTCACAGCCAAACAAACTCCCCTCCTTTCCAGTCTTCTGATGGAGTTGGTGAATCTCATCCTATACTCTGTGGATGATACACAGCCCATGAGGACTGACAGATGCCCCTGCTGGTTATCACCTGCTGATTTTACCAGTAAGGGGACACCTCTCCAAACTCTGCTTAACTTCTTCTTTTTTTTTTTTTTTTCCTTCTGTCAGTCCTAGCACTCTATCTTAGTTTTCTCTTGGGCCACATTTTCTTGGCTGGTTGATTGCCTAAATGATCTGGGTATTTCAGTAATAACTAAGAAGGACATGCATATCAGCACATACCCCATCGGTCCACTGCCTCAAAGACATTAGACCCGAGCTAGCTAGCATCAATCACACTCTGATATGAATCTTAATTAGAAATTAAAATAGAAATCCAAAAGAATGTCATTTCTCCTCTGGTCCACTGGTACACAGGTAACCAGCAGATAGCATGGAAGTGAACAAGAATCTTAAATTAGAGAATGCAGGGGAAATGATCTAAATGAAAAAGCTCCATATTGAAATGTTTACTACAATGTTAACATAATCTCATCATAACTTTTGATCATAAATATCTTATGAATAGCCATGGTTGTGCCATTTCTTTCTTCTTTTTTTAGGTTGATTTTTTTTCTGTTGTGGTAAATATGTATGTAACAGAACATTTTCCATTTCGACAAGAACTGTTTATTGTTGACATCATGCTGAGAACACATATTATTGGGGGCCCTACTTTACACAACAGGAAAGGAAATGGCGTAAGAACAGTATTCCTTTCCCACTGATACATCTTATGACTTTTGTGATGTTTCATCTTGCTTCTCAACTGAGCTTCTGTTCACAAACACCCAAATTTGATTCTAAATTATTCTTTATTTCTCACCTCTAAGTCAACTACCCACTGTTCCCCACAAGTGTCTCAGTGTAAATTAAGCATTCAATTAGCAAGGTGTTTATATGTGGGAATTTCCCAAAAGGAAAGCTTTTCTGTCAATACCTTCTACCAAGATGGCTGGCACTTTTTCCCCATAAAGAGGGTGTCTCTGTTAATACTTAACCTGACTTGCTCTCCTTCTTGAGAAATATTCAACCACAGTGTGGGATTTTGGGGGCCCAGGGCAATGACAGTGGGCAGAGACTAAAATGCATTCTGCATTGTGCGTTTTGATTTTGTTCAACATGGAACACTTGTACACTTGAATACAGAGTACCTTTAAAAGCAGAGCACCCTGCCCTACCACTGCAGGGGATGCCACAAGTAGGGCTGGCCCTGTCCTTGAGGAACTTTGCTGCCACATTTCTGCCTTCATGCAGAACTACCTGGAGTTTCTCACATGTCCATATTGTCTGACTTCTGGGCCTTTGCGCTTGCTGTACCCTCTGGCTAGAAGACCTGCCTAACTCCTTCCCCCAGCATTGTTCTTCTGTGTATTGTCATTGCTCTTGCTGATTGCCCTGTGACTCATATCCCATCTCAGTACATGATAGTACCTGGTGAGCACTCAAAAACTGCGGAATGAATGAATGAAGGCAAATAGACCAAATGACCATAACACGAGGGCCATGAACAGTATGTGAAGACATCGGGGATCCTGAGGAGGCAAAGTGCTGTCTGGTTTGGGAACTTAGGACAGTCTTCATGATGAGGTAGCAAATGATACAGCCTTGAAAGATTCCACAGTTTCCACTTAGCCATGCAGGGAATAGCTTTTCCATTGAAGGGAATTTGCAGGAACAAAAGCAAACAGGAATACTCTAGGTGAGTCCAGGAAAGGTTAAGCCACCTGGTTTGCCTGGAAGGTAAGAATTGTCCGTGAGAGTGATATACAGAAAGACCAAAGCTGCTTTGTGGAACATGTGAGTGGCAGGTTACATGCTTTTGACTTGATTTGAGAAACAGTGAGGAGCCATGGACGGTTTGGGAGAGGGAAGTGACATGACAGAGCTGGGTTTTGAAATGAGTAACCCAACAGCTGTGTGTGATGGTGTAGAGAAGGGAGAGGCTGAAAGGGGGAGTCCGGGATCTAGGTTAAGTGGGCTGAGGATTTGGACAGGGCATGTGGAATGAGCCTGTTGAGGTGTTTTTTTTCTCTTATTGTAGTTGATTCATATGAAAGAATATATGATGTATATGGAAGTTCTGATGCATAACAACAGAATGAATGCCTGTAAGCCCACCACTCTTGTTAAGAAAGTACACGTTGCCAGTACTGTTGAGACGCTGCTCTCCCTCCCAGGTCCCATCCCACCCCACCTCCAGTCCCCAGAAGGAGCTGCAGTCCTGAATGTTGTTGATCCACCTTGGATAGTGACTGCATTCTGACTCCTGGCAACCTCGGGTGGCACAGAGTAGAACTGAGCCCCACAGGGTTGTCTTGGCCATACTCTTTGTGGAAGCAGATGGCCAGGCTTTTCTTCCATGGTGCACTAGTTGGGTTTGAAATGCCAACCTTTAGGTTAGTAGTGAAGCACAAAGCATTTGCGCCACCCAGAGACCTTTGCTTTCTTTATACTCGGGGGAAAAAAAAAAAAAAAAACACCTCACTGCTGTTGAGTTGATTCCAATGCACAGTAATCCCTCCTTGGGTTTCCGAGGCAGTATCTCTGTGGAAGTAGATTGTCCAGTCTTCCTTCGGAGGAGTGGCTGGTGGGTTTGAACAGTCAAATGCCTTAGGCACTACACCACCAGAGCTCCTGCTTTCTTTATAGTTTTGTTATATAGAGAGGTATGCCTAAGGCATTTGACTGCCTTTGACAGAAGCCTGACTGTTCAAACCCACCAGCCACTCCATGGAAGGAAGATGGGGCAATCTACTTCCGTAAAGATTTACCACCTCAGAAACCCAATGGAGGTTGCTGCGAGTCAGAATCGAGTCGATGGCACTGGGTTTGGTTTTGGTTTCCTAAGCAATAGATTTGGTTTGGCTTTTTTGTTGTTTTTAGATTTAGAGTCTGAGCTTTATATTATTAGAATCCTATATAATTCTTTATCTACTTTCTTAGCATTTTGTTTGTAAGACTCATGCATTCTGTTCCATGTATCTATAGATCTTTCTTTTCCCACAACGGTGATATATCACCATGTACTTATCTGTTCTCATGATAATGGATATTTGGGTTGTTTCCTATTTTTTTTTAAGAACAAAATGGCCATGAACATTTTTTATGTGGGATCGCTGGGTCACAGGGTGGGGATGTGTTCAACTTTACAAAATCATGTCGATCATTTTCCTAAATGATTTTTACCAATGTACTCTCCTGTCCTGCTCCGTCCTATAGGGTCACTGTGAGTCAGAATCAACTTGATGGCAATGAGTCTTGGTTTTTGGTTACTCTCCTGTCAGCATTTATAAATTTCTGTTACTCCGTCCACGTCCTTGCCCCCTCTTGAAGCTGACTCTTCCTAAGATAAACCTTAATCTGGATTTGAGGCCTCTTGGTGTCAGCAGGAGGAAGTCTAGTATCTGTTACAATGAGAATATCTTTGTCAAAATATGTTGGAGCAGAGCACTGTCTCTCTCCTCCTGTTCTCCAACCCTCCAGCCCCTCTCCAGGGGTTATCAGCGTGACTTTTCTTGGTACAACCTGTATTGCTGCAATTGAACTGAGGCATCAATCAATGGCCCACTTCTGTCCCCTCTTTTTCGTTTTGTGTGAGTGAATTTATTTGGGACGTTATTTTCAAATTACATGTGTCAGTTTGATGACTTTGTGCTTTTCTGTGTTCCAGGATTTATGTGGGATGCTTTAAAAGAGGCATATGACTGAGAAAAGGTCCTTTTGCTGTGTCGGCATAATGTCATGCCCCAGGCTGTCCTCAGACACCATGAGAAGTCGGTGAAGGAAAGGCCGGCTGTCATGGTTCATTTCTCTCCACCTTATCCCTACATGTGTTTTAACTACAAACTGTGTGCATTATTGTCCTTTGTTTTAAATATACCCCCCAAAATACTTCACCCAGGACGTTAACCTGACTTATTATGTAGGCTTGAAGCAAGACAAGTAGGCATGCAAAGTTGAAAGAGATTCATTCACCTTTTTGCAGTAGAGCAGGTGTCCTCAGTTTACTGAGACCCCTGGCTTTTTCTCAGCCTTCTAATTCAAGCTCCTACAGGGATTGGCAGAAAAGAGCACAGAAAAAAATAATATAATTGCTTGGAAAAAAAAATGCATAATACACTCATTTTCACAATGCAAAGCAAGTAGCCAAAAGGTTTGTTATTAAGGCATATCATTATAAAATTCTATAAAAGTATGAGCCGTGTCTAAAATGGGGAATGGGGAGCAAATGTACCCCTAAGCCAAATCTTTTCTCTAAGTCCCTTTCTCTCCACATTCCCAGTCCATTTCCACCAGAACGCCTGTTTTGGAATAATTTTGCTTTGTTGTTGTTGCTAGCTGCCATGGACTTATCCCCCAGCTCATGAGGACCCCAGGCACAACAGAAAAAATGCTGCCCAGTATGTGCCATCCCCATGACTTAGTGTGGACTGGGCCATTGTGAGCCACAAGTTTCTTTGGCTAATTTTTAGAAGCAGATTGCCAGGCCTTTCTTCCTAGTCTTAGTCTGGAAGCTCCACTGAAACGTATTCGGCACCATAGCAACATGCAGGCCTCCCCTGGCAGATGAGTGGTGGCTAGGAATGAGCTACATTGGCCAGGAATTGAACCTGGGTCTCCCACGGGGAAGCAAGAATTCTACCACTGAACCACCGGTTCCCCACCTTCCCCCTTTAAAAACCAAAGCAATTGCCATCCAGTTGATTCCAACTCACGGCAACCCATCTGTGTCAGAGTGGAGCTGTTCTCCTTTGGGTTTTCAATGGCTGTGTTCTTTCAGAAGTAGATCAGCAGGCCCTTCTTCCAAGGCACAGCTGGGTGAATTGGAACTACCAGTCTTTCAGTTAGCAGCTGAGCACTTGTCTATTAGTGCCCTGTTGTTGTTGTTATTATGTGCCGTCGAGTTGGACCCGACTCATAGCGACCCCTCCTTGGGTTTCCGAGGAAGTATCACTATGGAAGTAAATTGCCTCATCTTCCTTCCAAGGAGTGGCTGGTAGGTTTGAACCATCAGCCTTCTGGTTGGCAGTCAAGTGCCTTAGGCACCATGCTACCAGAGCTCCCCATTAGTGCCCTAAGCTGTTTCTTTTCTCTAAATCCCCTTCCTTCCACAACCCCCACTCCACTTCTGTAACAATGACTGTCTTGGAACAGTGCCTAAGGCATTTGACTGCTAACCAGAAGGCTGGCGGTTCAAACCTACCAGCCACTCCTCAGAAGGAAGGTTGGGCAATCTACTTCCATAGTGATACTGCCTTGGAAACCCAAGGAGGGTCCCTGTGAGTCAAGTCCAACTTGACGACAGTGGGTTTTTTTTTTTTTAATGTCCATCTTGGTCTAGAAGCTCCACTCAAACCTATTCAGCATTATAGCAACATGCAAGTTTCCAGTGGCTTGGAACATGAAGCCAAGGTTAGTGCCGTGGAAATAAAGCTCGAAGCTCTGGTCTGCTTCCTGAATCTTGAGAAACTTCTTGGAAGGACAGGTCCATTTTCTGGCTTGTCTTTGAGCTTCAGACACATAGCAAGTGCTCAGTAAATGCTTGTTGCATGGATATGAGTATAGAAATATCTGTAGTTAGTATTCACTTTCCCCTGGTCTCTGTTGAAACAGTTAGTAATTAGCAAAGGTGCTGGGAGGCTTAGTGAGAATCATGTCCCAGTAGCTGCAGTGCACTGAGAAAGCTTGGTGTTGAGTGTTTAACCCCACCCTGTAGTTTGCCTCTTCAATATGTGAACATGCATGCGGTGCCTTCAGGGTGCATGGGCATCTCATGATGAGTCCCACGAGGTGGAGGATGGAGGCAGATTTCTGTTCAGTCCTGTTGGCGTCAGTTTTCAACCTCCTTTTTTGATGGATGTCAGTGCTTCCTCAAAGGAAACACTGGAGAATTCTATGAGATTTCTTCCCAGTTTATACAATTATTGGACAATGAAAGTCTCATATAATATTGTTTTTCTCCCTCCCTTCACCAGCAAGGTAACTTTAGAGACAAGATACTGTCTTTATGAAATTTATCATATTGACTCTATTCTTACAGGGAGTGTCAACCACATGGGACCCTCAAACTTTAACCAACCCCCCCAAAACAAGCAAACTCATAGCCATTGAGTTGATTCTGACTCATAGCACCCCCCATTGGGTTTCTGAGGTAGTAAATCTTTATGGAAGTAGATTGCCCCATCTTTCTTCCATGGAGTGGCTGGTGGGTTTGAAAAGTCAACCTTGGTTAGCAGTCAGAATGCTTTAGGCACTATGCCACCAGGGCTCCTTAAATTCTAACAGCCATACTGATTTTTTGCTGCCCAAGAAAAGCTCACTTTATCATATTTTAATAGCATGAGCCACAGTACAGTGACCTTGGGTGGTATGTCCTGAAATGTGGTCCCCACCGTCTCCTCCCTCGTCAACCCCTGGGGAAAGTGAGGTAGCGGTGCAAGCCTGAGTGTCTGAAGAAACTTGAGATGATGACACCTTTGGAATGATGGGGACTTAATGCTGGCTTCCTTCACATGGCCGGGGGGCCGGGGGCCAGGGGCCAGGGTCTTCCCTGAGGATTCTTGCGACAAGCATATTTACGCAGGCTGTGTAGGAAAACGGGCGGGCATCTTCTGTGTTGCTGTGGCTGCTGCTGTGGTCTTGTTAGCTGGACAGCCTTCTGCAGGGTACACTACTTAGCCAGCCTCATCTCTCTTTGTTGTTGTTGTTGTTGTTATGTGCCGTCGAGTCGGCCCCGACTCATAGCGACCCCTCCTTGGGTTTCCGAGGCAGTATCACTACGGAAGTAGGATTGCCCAACCTTCCTTCCGAGGAGTGGCTGGTGGGTTTGAACCGCCAGCCGTCTGGTTAGCAGGCAAGTGTCTTAACCACTATGCTACCAGAGCTCCCAACCTTAGTCATGGCTAATTGGTCGGCTGCCTCAGGTGCCTGGGAGGCCAAAAATCGGCTCAGTCAGCAACCGTGTCTGACTGAAGGTTCGGCTGTCCTGATTTGATCCCCAAACACCTCCTTGTCTCCAAGGATGCTCGGCTAGCAGCTGCCTTTAGCAAGTGAGATAGGATAATTTCAGAGCCTTCACACCCAACTTCCCCGACCCTTCCCTCAGCCAGTTTCTGGATGGGACTAGAAAGAAGAAAGAATTATTAAAAGCAACTACTTAAAATGAAAAATAAGCTTTCGAAACAACTATTTACAGTTAAGAATCAATTTTTACCCATAAACTGGGTGACACAAAAAATATAAGAGATCAGAAGGGTAAAGAAGAAGAAAAAAAATAACTTACATTCCCACCAACCAGAGACAAACACTGTTAGCATTTTGGTAAATAGTTTGTCGAGTTGCTTTCTCTGTGTACATTATCTGTGTGTGTTTTTGTGTGTATTCTGTTTTATATTTGTTTTACAAAAACAGGATTGCATTGTTTTGTAACCTGCTTTTTTTCTTTTTCTCCATTGAATGGAACATTCTGCATAAATATTTTTGTATGTTTTTGAATACTCTTCCACAACATCATTTTAATGGTCACATCTGAAAGTGGCTGCACCACGGGATAATTTAACTAGTCACTGATTTTCAGATATTAAATTTGTTTCTAGTCTTTCGTTCATAGGCACGGTTTTACCATGAACTCCTTGGCAGCAGAATGTTGCACATGTCTCTCATTGCTTCTTGGTCAGAAACCCCTGCAGGAGAGAATTGTTGGCCCAAGTAGTCTGTGCAGGGTCGGACTGTGACATTCCTGCAACCACATTGTCCTCCAGAACCACTGTGTTGATTGACTCTCCCTCTAGCAATGCTTGTAGGAGCTGGGCCATCTCTCCAAACCCTTGCCAATACTCCCCTTTTATCAATCTTTTGCCAGTCTTTCAACAGATGAAAAGTGATCTCCCATTGTTTTGGAACTGTTACTATTGTTGTTGGACATTTATTTTGTTCATAAATAAATAAAAGTCAAACTTTTTTTTTTTTTGTCATGTTTTTGAGCCGTTTGTATCTAACCCCTTATAAACTGCCTCTCCTCTGCCAAACTTCTAATGTACTCCAACAGCTCTTTGTTAATTACCATAAGCTGGTTCAGAATCCTAAGCCCCAGAAAGCCTTTCACAAAACACAGGGCTCCAGAGCACGAGGTGATTTTGTTAATACCACTTATCCCCTTCTAAGGAAGGGTGGAAGGATTCAAAGAGCAAAGTACTAATAACCACCTCGCAGCCAGCCTGCTACACACCATTCAGCCAGTAGAGGTAGCTGTTGCATCAACTGGCTCCCCAGCCTTATCTGTGAGTTCAGCCTTTAAAATAGAAAATAAATCCATGCCTGCAGTATTTTTACAACAGTATTTATTTATTTTTTTAAAAAATCCATGATTTTGTAGGTTTTTTTTAAACTGCTTATTTTGTGCCTTCCTGTGTTTGAATATAATGCTCTCTGTGAACATTAGTAAGAGCCACTATCTGAAATTTATTATTAATCATCTATTTTTAGGCATGAAGCTTTGCTGTATTATGTTTTAGCAGCAGAAACTGGAATTGAAGTGTCACAGACAAATTTAGCACACATCTGTGAGGAGAGGCCAGTAAGTAAATGTATAATTTCTCCGAGTAGGCGCTCTAAGGTTAAGGGTAATTGAGTTTCATGGAGAGAAAGATCGTCACTTGGCTGAAATATTAATGAATTACCTTTTTCTCCTCCTTTCGCCCCCTTAGGACCTGGCTGAGAGATACTTGGCTGTTAATTGTGTTTGGAGATACTATAATTTCTCCGTTTTTCAAATCGATGCTCCTTCATTCGGTATGTATAAGAAAACTAGCGCTAATTGAACCATGGGAGGCTTTCAGTGTTTGAGAACAGGAAGTATCTAACAGCTTTGTGTGAAATGTGATATTTCTCAACAATTAGGAAGGGGAGTGAAAAATCTCTACTATTAAAATCATGGTGACAACTCTGCCCTCAGCCTCACACAGTGCACTTCTCGCCATTTGTCCTATGCTTGGACCCCACATTTCTCCAAATCAATGAGAATTCAAAAGAAAGGTATTGTGGAGGCATTTCCTGGACCAGTCCTGTGCCTTTTTTCCTTCAGATTGATTCCTTTCCTTCCTCTGTTCTGCTTTGTATGGGAAGGGGCTGACCCGGATGAACTACATTTCCCAGACTTCCCTGCACATGGGGCTTCTGCTTAGTTTCTGGGACATTGCAAGATGGGAGAAGAGTAGCTCCAGCCCTGCCTGGCAGCCCCGCCTTCTTTGGTCCTGCTTCCGCCAGGCTCCTTGCTCTGGTGGCATCATGACTAGACTCTACCCCGCCCTCCCCACAGCCCTAAGGGTAGTAGTGGCTTCCTGTATTGCCCATCTCTGGGTGGCCTGCTGTGTTTCATTTGCCTTTTCAGCTCTTGGGACACCCTGGTAACCCTTTCCCCATGTTAAGCTTCCTCTTGGAACATGGATTCTATTTTTCTGATTGGACGTTGACCAATAGCCGTAAACCAGTTGCCGTTGAGTCACTTCTGACTCATAGCATGCCGTGTGTGTCAGAGTAAAACTATGCTCCATGGGGTTTTCAGTGGCTGATTTTTAGAGAAGTAGATTGCTAGGCCATTCTGAGACAGCTCTGGGTGGACTTGAACCACCAATGTTTCAGTCAGCGACAGAGTGCACCAACCTTGTACCACCCAGAGATGCCTGAAACCTTGACTGATAAATACCCTTGAGCATAAGTCTTTCCTCAGGGGAAAAATTAAATAGATGGCTCAGAGTAAAGAAATACCCACCAGAGACATCAAAGGTGGTCAGCAGAATTTCAGATGTGAAAAAAAGGGCCATAAATAACCTTGGCTGATTGGGCTGAGATCCTCATCAACAGACCCAGTTAGGAGAGCTACCCAGCAAAACTCGAAGATGTGTACAAGTAGGGGTGCTCAGGGTAGAAGCCTCTCTCTCACTCTCTCACACACACACTCTTTCTCTCCTGATGCACAAGGAAAACAAAAATGGTCTGTGTTTAGAAACTGGTAGGAAAAACTTTCAGTCATGTGAATGGGCCTCTAATCTAAACTGTTGGGCTGATAAAACCATGTGACAGATAGCCTGTGCTTTTTCTTCTGCAGCGTATTTGAAAATGGGAGACCTTTACTACTATGGCCATCAAAACCAGTCACAAGACCTAGAGTTGTCTGTGCAGATGTATGCCCAAGCAGCATTGGATGGAGACTCCCAGGTAAAAAGCAACAGTAACAACACCGTGGCTCCTGGTGAGGTTGCAGGGTCCCAACAAGCCCTCCCATCTGCACGTTTCACAGTTTACAGAGTCATTTCCACTGTCACATGACCTTCACAACCACGCTATAAAACCACTGACCATACTGCCCAGCCTTTATGGAGTCCTTCCTGGGCTCCACAGGCTGTTCCTATTGGGAATGACTACATGTTTTATAGTCGAGGAAATCAAGACCAGGACAAGGTGATGCTCAATGCCAAACGATCAGTAAGGGAAACAGGCAGAGCCTGAAGCTGGACCTTCTGGCCCAAGCCCGTGGGTCTTTATATCAGTTTGCATTAAACTAACTCACCAGATGGAAACTCGAGAAATGTGGTCACAGTAGGAAGTGGTTTGCTTGTACAGTTGGGCCAATATGTCAATGACAACATTTTTCTTAGTGATTGTTTTTAAACTTTTTTATTTGAAATAATAGTAGATTCATAGACAAGTTACAAAAATAGCACAGAGAATTCCTCATACCCTTTATCAAGCTTCCCCTAATGTTAAATATCTTACATAAACACAACACCATTTTATCAAACTAAGAAATTAACATTGGAGCTATCAGACTATTTCCAGATTTCACTAGTTCTTCTACTAGTGTCCTTTTCTGTTCCAAGATATCATGTTTAGTTTTCCTATTTCCTTAGTCCCTTCCAATCTGTGACAGTTTGTCATTCTTTTCTTGTCTTTTGTGACCTTGATACTTTAGAAGAAGACTGGTCAGGAAGTCTGTAGGGTGTCCCTCAATCCAGGTCTGTGTGCTGTTCTCTTATGAGTAGATTGAGGTTATGCATTTTGGGGAAGAATAGCACAAAAGGGATGTATCTTTCTCAGTGTATCATTTTGGGGCACATGATGTCAATATGCTTTATTACTGATAAGGTTGACCTCAATCACTTGGTTAAGGTGGTTTCTGTCAGGTTTTCCCACTGTAAAGTGGGTGTTTTCTCCTTGTATTTTACCAACATCTTAGGGAGACATTTTGTGACCATGACTTTATCCTGTTTCTCCTCCAGTACTTGCCTGGTAATATCAGTATCCTTCTAGAGATCTTGCCTGTAACAGTTATTACTCTTAGAACCTACTGGTGCTCCATTGCACCTCCATTTATTACTTGGAATTCTCCCATGAGGGTCTCGGGGTCATTTTCATGATGGAAGGTGGAATGGTTGACCCTCTTACACAATGGTTTCTGGTGTTGTAATTGGGGGTCAGATCATGAGGCAAATTTGAAGCTCATCCCTACCTCAGTTTTTTTTTATTTTTTTATTTAAGGAGGTACCTCAGAGTGTGTGTTTACCTGGGTTAGTGTCCTGCATCCCTTCCATTTCATAGCTGTTGGTGCAGTGGCAAGTCATCTCAAGTCTCAGTTTTCTCATCTATAAACTGGGGATCATAATAGCATCAACCTCGTTGGTTATGAGAATAAAATGAGATGCCTGATGGAACAGCTGAGCTCAGTGCCAGTACACTTAATTGATGTGATCCAGTATCCTTTCTTCTGGAGCAAAGGAGGAGTCGGTGCTAAAGAGATTTGCTGCAGATCCAGACTCTAATAGAGGATATCGACTGTCTTTCAGAATTAACCCTAGACCATTCATTTCTTTTTCAATTCTGATTTTTATATTTTGTATTATTATAATGTAATAATGTTAAAACACACTTTTAAGAGAAAAAAAGAATATACCCACCGTAATCATTCCATGACAGAGGTTTTTATTCCTTCATGTCATCAAATTCCCTTCCAGTCTTAGCTCACATGCAGATGTTCCCCTATAATGTAAACTATGAAGCCATTATCTGGATGGTTCAAGTAGTGCACTGAGCTGCTAACCTAAAGGTTGAAGATTGGAGTCCATGCCATTCTTCTTCGATTTGTCATTCCCAGCATAGTACATCATGTGGTTATCTGATTCAGAATGGCCAAAGCCAGTGCATTTCAGCTCATTAATGCCTAGGATATCAGTCTTTATGCATTCCATTTCAATGTTGACGACTTCTAATTTTCCTAGATTCATACTTTGTGCGTGCCACATTCTGATTATTAATGGATGTTTGCAGCTGCTACTTCCCATTTTGAGTCATGCCACATTAGCAAATGAAGGTCTTGAAAGCTTTACTTCATCCGTGTCATCAAGGTCAACTCTACTTTGAGGAGGCAGCTCTTCCCCAGTTGTATTTTCAGTATTTTCCAATCTAGCTCATCTTCTGGCACCATATCAGTGTTCCAGTGCCATTCATAAGGTTTTCACTGGCCACTTCTTTGAGAAGTGGGTGGCCCCTTCTTTCTTCCCGGTCTGTCTTAGTCTGGAAGCTCTTCTGAAACCTGTCCATCATAGGTGACTCTGCTGGTATTTGAAATACTGGTGGCATAGCTTCCAGGTTCATAGCAACACACAAGCCACCACAGTATGACAAACTGACAGACTAGTGGTGGTAAGGAAACATACTGGAGTGGAAATCTTTGCCAAGAGATTGATCATGAAGGGGAGGTTTTCCGCACTGGCCATAGAGAAGCTGAGAGTAGTGCCTATATGTACATAAAACCAAAAACAAACCAAACTCACTGCCTTAGGCCCTATGCCACCAGAGCTCCACATAAGGGAGATACTATATTAGTATGTCCACCCACCCCTAACTACAAAAATGTTGAGTCAGGTCTCTGGCATGCTGTTGGTGACTTAGAGCATGGGCTGTGAGTGATGGCATTGCCTTGCTTTGCTATGCAGGTTTGTTGATGATACCAGGGACATGCTTTCCAGCGAGTTCTGCTTTGAGAGTGAGCAGGAAAGGACAGAGCCCCGGTTCACTGGTTTCTGAGCAGATGGGACCCTGCGTCCTCTGAAAGCTTTCTGGTTCTGCTGCAAATAAATTTCTCAGATGCATGGATTTAGGGAAACAATTCATCAATAAAGATGACAAAACCATCTGGCTCTAGGGACTGAAAAAAAAAATAGAGGTTGTAAAAGTTTACAATGGATGAAGGGTGTGTGTCTGGGTTTTATGATGAGGAGTTAATGAGTTTGTTTTGTGGCTTGATTTCAGGGATTTTTTAACCTGGCCCTGCTCATTGAGGAAGGTGCTATAATCCCACACCATATTTTGGATTTCTTGGAAATTGACCCCACCATCCATTCTAGCAATTTTTCCATCCTCCAGGAACTGTACGAAAGGTAAGTTCACAGCCTCCTGGAATGTGGAATCTTAGGGAATCCAAGAACGTGATATATGCTTGTTGGTTAAAGTTAACCTTACCCTTATTTTGTAATGTCAGTTGGTATAGGGGAAAAAAAAAAAAAAACAACTGTAGAATTTTCTTCTATCTAAGAACATTCAGCCAGACCCAAATTTATTTCCTTTTTCTGATATCTGATATAGATACAATGTGCTTGATCTGAAGTTAAAGTGCTGACCAGGTTTTTCCACAAGAGTGGAAAAAATAACGTGTCTGATTAGGCTAAGCTTTTCTGAACGAGAGGGAGGTATCTTATGTCTGGACTTTGGACAGACACTGGGACAGAAATACTGCTCTGGCAGTCCCATGCTTCCTGGGGTCCTGTTTGACCTATTAATTTTTATTATTGTTTTTATTGTGTTGTAAAAATATAGATAACACACATCGGACAATTCAGTGTTTTTCACGTACACAATTCACTGAAACCAGTCGTTATCAATCAATCAGGCTGTGTCACCATCACCAACATCCATTGACACATTTTCTGTCACCATAAATAGAAACTCAATGCTTCTTAAGCAGTAATTCCCTCTTTCCCCTTTCTTCCCACCCCAGGAACCACTATCAGACTCTGATCTCCATATATTTATTTACCTGTTGTCCATATTTCATATTAATGAGGTCATACGGTATTTGTCCTTTTGTGAAGATGGACTTATTTCACTCAGCATAACCTCTTCAAGCTTCATTCATGTCGTGCTGTGTGTCAGGACTGTTGTCTTCTTTTAGATTAGGAAAAAAATTAAAACCTGTTGCCATGGAGTCAGTGCCGACTCATGGCGCCCCTGTGTGTTACACAGTAGAACTACTCATCAGGGTTTTCTTTAACTGCGATCTTTTCAGAGAGGAGCCCTGATGCCACAGTGGTTAAGCACTGGCCTGCTAACTGAAAGGTCAATGGTTCAACCCACCAGCAGCTCCATGGGAGAAAGATGTGGCAGTCCGCTTCTGTAAAGATTCTGCCTTGAAAATCCTATGGGACAGTTCTACTCTGTCCTATAAGGTCACTATGGGTCACAATCAACTTAATGACAAGTTTGGCTTTTATTTATTCTTTCAATCTTTATGGAAGCAGTTCGACAGGGTTTTCTTCCATGGAGAGGATGAGTGGGTTAGAACCGCCAACCTTTAAGTTAGCAGATGATAGCAATCTGCTTGCACCACCCAAACTTCTAGTTAAGGGAACACTGAGCTTCTGAGATTTCTGCCAAGATCCTAGGATTTCAGCTCAGGTCCAAACCACTTAGAACTGGTTCTGTTTCTTTGGTTCTTATCTCAAGTATGTTCTCTTGTCCAAAAGCCGAAGAATATGGGTTTGAGAACCTGAAAACGTCAGTCATGAGTAACACCATCCCATGTAGCTGAAACATCAACATGCCGTGTACTTTCTTTGAAGGTGCTGGAGCCACGGTAGCGAGGAGTCATTCAGCCCCTGCTCCCTTGCCTGGCTTTACCTTCACTTGCGGCTTATCTGGGGCGCCCTCCTGCACTCTGCCCTGGTAGGTACCGTCTCCCCCCAGCCCTGCCCTCGTGGCCGCTGCCCTTTGCCAGTCATCTGATGCATGCTTCGGATATTTTCAGATCTACTTTCTGGGCACCTTCCTGCTGTCTGTGTCGATCGCCTGGACTGTGCAGTATTTCCAGTCTGTCTCAGGTAAAGATTTATATAAAGCAAAGGCAGTATAAAAATGTAGGGATTCTCTTTTTTCCCCACCAGAAATATTATACCATGAAACCTTGAGAGCCAGAACTCCATGAGACTGCTTTGTTTTCCCGGGTCTCACAAGTTTTTCTATTGCTCTCTAGGCGTAGAAAATATTTTCGTTTCCCTGCTCTGACAGGTTTCCACCTTTCACAGGTTATGGCTTTCACAGGTTTCACTGTGCAGGCAGACCCTGCATTAGAAATGAGTTCCATTCCTAAGTCTGTCTTTAAGTCAAATTTGTACATAAGCCAAACAGTTAGATAGGTTTTGTATCTAACTCAGTCAAATCTTTGTCTTAGTGTCTGCTAGACACTCTACCTTCCTGTACTGTTGTACTTAGTAGGGTTGCTACGAGTCAAAGCTGACTTGATGGCACCTAACAACAACAACCACATACCTCTCTGTGCATAAGAAATCTTAAACAAATACACATGCACTGAAACATCTATAACAAAATAATACAATAATAATGTTTTGATGTGTGGCACAATGTGGCACCTGTTTGTTATTGTGAACCATTGTGTATACCTTGAACTTTTAATATAACAGGCTTTACAGGGTTGGTTCCTAACTGCTATTGTACCTGCGTAAGATGTTCATAACCCGGGGCCTCCCTGTATTCTCCTTCCTTAAGCCCTGGATCATGTTACTTACTTTCTTAGGATGGTCATTCACTGGGTGAGGGTTAGAGTTTTCCTTAGGGCTGTAACATATATCTGGCTGGTAGGAGGCCACAAAATTATTGTATTTTTCCAAATGAACATGAGTTCACTTGGAAGAAGAATAGGTCTGTTTGCCAAGGTCACCAGGGACATACAAGAGGCCAACAACAGGAAAGGAGACAGGTGATGAGTGTACAAGTGCTGTCAGCTAGTGAATAGAGGAGCACAGCACAGTACCCTACTTGCATAGATAACATATAAACAAAACAAAGAAAATGAAAATCATGAGCAAGTCACTCCAACATACAATCACCAATTAAATATAAATACAAAAATGTCACAATGCCTCAGAGACAGCAGAGCATCACAGTCCACACAAAGAAGCAAAATAAAGCAGGAGAAACAAGGGACCAGGATACAGACCCAAAACACATCCCTGAGGAAGACGCAGCATTGGAACTCCCTGATAAGGAATTAAAAATAATTATATATAGGTATCTTCAATGAACTGAGAGACAGATCAAGGAAAACACTGACAAAATTGAGGAAAACACAGAGAAGACCCTACAACAATTTCAAAAGACAATACAAGAACAAAATGACAAAATAAATGAAAAATTAGAAATGAGACAAAATCTACGCACAGAAATCCAGAAGATTAATACTAAATTTTCAGAAAGAGATAACACATTGAATGGGCAAAAGAGCAGAAATGAATCAATGGAAGACAGAATTAGGGAGATTGAGGGCAAAAATCTGAACACTTCTTTGGAAAGGGATAGATCAGAAAAAAGATCAAAACAAAATGAAGAAAGCCTATGGTTCATGTGGGATACCATCAAAAGGGATAATATACATATAATCAGAATTTCAGACAGGAAGAGACAGACAAAACCACAGAGAAAATTCTTGAAGATTTGTTGGAAGAGAATTTTCCTGGTATGATGAAAGATGAGAATATATCCATTCAGGAAGTCCAATGAACCCCAAACAGGATAGACCCCAGAAGAAAATCACCAAGACATATCATCATCAAACTCATCAAAACCAAAGACAAGGAAAGAATCATGAGAGCAGCAAGGGAAAATGAAAAGTTACTTACAAGGGGCAACCAATAAGACTAAACTCAGATTTCTCAGCAGAAACCATGCATGTGAGAAGACAATGGGATGGTATATATAAAACTGAAAGAGAAAAATTTCAAACCAAGAATTATGTACCCAGCAAAATTGTCCTCAAATATGATGGTGAAATTAAGACATTTCCAGATAAGCAGAAAGTAAGGGAATTTGTTAAACCCAGACCAACCTTACAAGAGATGCTAAAGGGAGTCCTTTGGACAGAGAAGCAACAACAGCCAGCAACAACTGATCATTGACACACATAATGACATAATCCAGAAACCAACCCAGCTGTGGAAGTATTCAAAGTAAATAAGTCTACAAGATTGTAAACAGGGAACCAGAGACATCAGTTGACAAATGAGGATAACTACAAACCTAAAAGAGGGAAAACAACTGTGTCATTATAGAACTTCCAAATGGTGGGGATGTCAAGACAACTACAAGATAGAATGGACTATTCTAAACTTGGGAAGAAAACTATAAATCACAGGGTAACCTCAAAGAAAAATTATAAACCTTCATATCAAAATAAAAAAGAGGACCAACACAAATATTTAGCAAATACTAAAACAACAGCAACAAAGAAAGTGATAACACAAATCATAAACAAAATGAGCTCAACATAGAAAATTACATAGAACAAAGAAATCAACACCATGAGAAAGCACGTAACCAAAATGACAGCAACAAATTCATATTTGCCAATAATTACATATCTGGCAAGGAACTTAGCTCTAAGATTTATAGAAAACTCCAAAGCCTCAACACCAAAGGAATTAAAGATATAATTGAAAAATGGTCAGAAGACATGAATAGACACTTCACCAAGGAGGATTTTCAGGTGGCCAACAAATACATGATGAGATGCTCACAATCATTGGCCATGAGAGAGATGCAAATCAAGACAACAGTGAGATACCGTCTCAACCTAGCACTGATGGCAAGGTTCAACGAGACAGAAAATAACAAATGCTGGTGGGGATGTGGAGAGATTGGGACTCTCATACACTGCTGATGGGACTGTGAAGTGATACAACCACTATGGAAAGCAATATGGCAATTCTATGGCAATTCCTTAGAAAGCTGGAATTGGAGATACTGTTTTACCAGCAATCCCATTAGTAGGTGTATATCCTAGAGAGGTGAGAGCCAAGACAAGAACAGATGCATGCACACTCATGTTCATCGCAGCACTATTTACAAGAGCAAAAAGATGGAAACAACCTACGTGCCCATCAGCAGAAGAGTAGGTGACCAAACTATGGTACATACACATAATGCAATATGCTATGCAGCACTAAAGGATAATGTAGAGTCTGGAAAACCCTACATAATATGGATGAACTTGGAGGACATTATGCTGAGTGAAATAAGTCAATCACAGAAGGACAAATATAGTTCATGTTATGGAGGATCAAGGAAAGGTTTATGTATGGAGGGAAACTTTCTTTGTTGGTTGCCAAGGGTGGGAGGGGAGGGGAGGGAA
>NW_006922084.1:353384-354372 GCF_000298275.1 Orycteropus afer afer | reverse complement strand
ACAACAACATCCTCTGTGCTATTCCAACAACTGTCTCTTGGTCTATGTACAGGTTCCTCATGAACACAATTAAATGCTCTAGAATTCCCATTCTTTTCAGTGTTATCCATAATTTATTATGATCCACACAGTTGAATTCCTTTGCATAGTCAATAAAACATAGGTAAACATCTTCTGGTGTTCTCTGCTTTCACACAAGATCTATCTCATATCAGCAATGATCGCCCACATTCCACATCCTCTTCTGAATCAGCTTGAATGTCTGGCAGTTCCCTGTCGAGGTACTGCTGCAGCCCTTTTTCAATTATTGTATACATTAGTATATCTTATATATTATATTACAAATATATTGTCTACCAAATTCAGCCCATGTGCCTTAATGGAGTCCTGGGTAGTATGAATGCTCGACCACTAACCTGGAAGTTGGGGGTTCCAGTCCACCTAGAAGCAACTCAGGAGAAGGGCCTAGTGGACTTCTGGAAAGCCCGCTGTGGAGAACCATATGGAGTATACATGGGCTCACCATGAGTCAGAGTTGACTTTTACTTGAGAACAGGTTTTTGCTGGTTTACCTTGAAACCCAGCTCCATGGCCTCCTCCAGTGTAAAGTGTTCCCAGTTTACTCCAGTCAAGCAATCACATATGTGGGAAGAGAAACAAGCATTGTTAATGAACAAACTTTCCCAGCCACCTGTATTCAGAAACAGGAGCCAGGGAGGAATACATAGCAAGCTTCAGTCTAGTGCAATTTCTACTAATTACTATTATTTTTCTGAGCTAGGATTGTGCTGTAGTTAAAGTGATAGGCATCTCAGTCACTTATTTGGGCTTAAAACCAAAAAGCCAAACCCACTGCCATAGAGTTGATTCCAACTCAGCCATAGAGTTGATTCCAACTCATAGTGACCCCCATTGGGTTTCCAAGGCAGTAAATCTTTAAGGAAGTAGAGTGCCCAGTCTTCCTTCAGCAGAGTGGCTGATGGATTTG
>NW_006922084.1:340932-342178 GCF_000298275.1 Orycteropus afer afer | reverse complement strand
GTCTCCACTTCTGCCTTGCGGCGAAACTTTCCCTGTGGCCAGAAGCAAGGAGCCTGGCTGGCTGCCCAAAGGAAGAGAGGTGAAGGGAAGAATCAAGAGAGAAAAACACAAGTTACTGTTCCAAAGAAAGAGTCCTACTTGACTAGTATTAATGTAAATAAACTTGACACCGGAATAGAATATACACTACAGAGTGGGATCTGCAGAACTGCCAGCTCCTAGGTACAACTAATGTTTGCCTTCTCAAAACATTGAGAATTTAAACCAGCTCATCCTCTCTGGCTAAGTGGTTCGCCTAGTGTTCTTTTAAAAAGAGTAAGATGATGTGAACAAGATTAATTAAGCATTGTTCTAATCTTTTCCTGTCCTCTACATTTCCAGTTAATGAGGTTTCTACCAAAATTACAGTAAAATGTCGCAAAGTGGTGTTCATGAAAAAAGCAGTAGCCTTACAGTCAGGGAGATTTAATGGTGAGGTTTTACTTTTCTCCTATCTCATTACCCTTGGCACCCTACCAGTATCTCCTCTTAAAAGAAATATTTAAGTGACTTGAATTTTGTATTTAATATCCATATCTAGAGGCCCAAATAGAGGAGGCTAGATCTTATTTATAGCATATGGTTTCCAGGGTCTCAGTCATCCTTGTACTTCATGTGTCCAAACATTCTATCTCCAGACTAAAACCAGTTGCTGTCAAATCAACTCCAACTCATGGCAACCTCATGGGTTGCAGAGCAGAACTGCTTCGTGGTGTTTTCAGTGGCAGGTGTTTTCAGAAGTAGATCACCAGGCCTTTCTTCCTATGGTGGACTCAAACCTCCAACCATTTGGTTATGTCCTAAAGTGAAACACATACTCTGTAAAAGTAAAATAAAGACATTATTGCAAGTCCAAAGACGGTCCACACTGGGAGGATGTCCGTGTTCACAGAGTGAAAATAGTAACTCCACTGGACAATGAGAAAGGGAACATTCTTGTACAGTTGAAGCAGGAACTAAAAGTTACAAAATCATAATTGGCTGAAAGACAATCAGAGAAGTCAAAGGCAGGGTATCTAAAAGTGGGGATTTAGCAGGGATAGATACATAACACATTGGTGGAAATTACATGATTGATTGAGGGTTTATTACCGTTTATGACAGGATAGTCACAGCACAATGGCAAGACAGGTTTTTCTGGTACCTTGGTATTAAAATTGCTTTCTTAATCATGCCTGTTCCTAGGGGTCTGTTGTAAAGATTTATC
>NW_006922084.1:329097-340327 GCF_000298275.1 Orycteropus afer afer | reverse complement strand
ACCTGCACCACCAGAGGTGCCATCTCATTGAAAAAATGAAATGAAACTCAGTGCTGTCGTGTCGATTTGACTAATAACGACCCCTCTGGGTTTCCGAAGCAGTATCTCTATGGACTTAGATTGCCCAATCTTCCTTACTAACCCAGTATATTCCCTCATGTTCACTCTTTTATGCCCCCATCTTATCAGCTGGCAAGCAGATGTTTTCCCTACAGAGGTCAGCAAACTTTTTCTGTAAAAGGCTAGAAAATGATCTTTGATTACTGATATTCTCCTTTAGTATGAAAGCAGCCGTGGACCATATGTTAAAAAATAATAAATAGACATGGCTGGTTTCCAATACAACATTTCTCTGCACACTAAAATTTGAATTTCATATATTTTTCACATGCTATGAAATGTTATTCTTCCTTTGATTTTGGTTGAACTGTTAAAAAATGTCAAAACCATTCTTGGCTCACGGGCCATACAAAAGTAGACTGCAGGCTCCATTTGGCCCAGGGACTACAACCCCTGTCTCCGCCACTCCAGGACAGTGCTTGATTATTCTCATGACTGTGCAGAAAATGGTCACCCAAGCAGCAAGTAATCCCAAAACCACTTCTATTGGATTGTAGAATGTACTCTGTAATTTTTAAACACTTATTTTTTGGTTACCTTGATTCTACCCTAGTAATAAAAATAGCAGACATTCCAGGTGAGCGAGACAAAGAGGCCCCTTTAAAATGATGATGAGCTGTGTGGGGCTTGTCCAGTGGTTGCAGACTCCCCAGTAGAAGGGGGAGAATGCTCACACGGATGATAAACTGGAGAGACAGTGAGCATGTTTGTGCTGCTCTTATGGGAAGATTCAAATACGGGCAGTGCGAATCGTGCATTCTTTCTACACTATTTTTAAAATCAGAAAACTGCTGATTTACTGTGCTCCCATGGATTTAAACACTTCCTGGGCTTGAAAAGGAAAAATATGTGCCCCTTAGTCCTTGATTGGGAGCTCTGGTGGTGTAGTGCCTAAGGCATTTGACTGCTAACCAAATGGCTTGTGGTTCAAACCCCCCAGCCACTCCTTGGAAGGAAGATTGGGCAATCTCCTCTGTAGAGATACTGCCTCAGAAACCTAAGTAGGGGTCGCTATGAGTTGGATCAACTCAATTAACTTCCTCAGAGGTCATTGGAAATAAAAATCTTATAGCCAAAAGGGTTTTTGCACACCATCTAATCCAGACAACTCATTGATGGGGAATGGAGGCTGCTGTAGGAGATTCTGCCATTCAGTGTTTATTCCAAGGTCACCTGTTTGTCAGTGGCAAACATGAGCCTTGCCCAGGGCCAGATCTTGTGATGCCAATAAAATGGTTCTGTACTGCAACCCTGGCCTTGTCTTCCCTGCTGTGGTTAGATCATCTGCCACCTGGTGGCTTAATGGCCCTAGAGACTCACATCACTGGACAACACTTCGTCTGCCCCATTCTTTCAGAGAGGTCTTCTGGATCTGTAAGATCTGTAGGCATCAGAGGAGGACCAAGAAAACATTCCTCCTGGTATCCAGAGAAGCCATTCCTGAATGGGACCCATTCCTGAATGCCCCAAAATGACCCCTTGGAGATGACCATATAGGTACTTGGTGATGAAACTCTTGAAGGGTTTTATCTAGGAGTCAGATTGTCAAGATGTGATGGCGTCTTCTGCAAGTTGATACATTTCATGTTAGATACTTGGGAACCTTTTGCAATGGTCCCATCTACTGAAAATTTTCTAAAACTAAAATTTTTCTGAGCTAAATTAAAACCACCGCTTAAAGACAAGGTAACAGTTGTTTTGTACAGACTAGGCCACTGCCCAAGCCACACATCACAGAACCCTGCAGATTACTCTGCATTTTACTAATGAAGCAACTAAAGCTCAAAGGAGGTAAATAACCTGCCCAAGATCCCCCAGATGGTAAATGTCAGAGCTGTTGGATGCTGACTTCAAAGTCATAGGCTCCGTACCAAACCAAGCCAGCTGTTAAGTTGTATCAGTTCTGGACTGATGGGACTGTGTTTGTTTCTGGGTTGCCCAAAGTCCTCTTTTAGGCCCCAGTAATCTGAAAAGAGGCCTTGGGTGGTGCAAACATTGAACATGCTCAGCTGCTAGCCAAAAGTTTGGAGGTTCAGTTCTACACAGAGGCACCCCAGAAGAAAGGCCTGGCAATCTACTTTACAAAAAAATCAGCCCTTGAAATCCTGAGGAAGCCCAGTCCCCTCTGACACTCATGGGGTTGCCATGAGTTGGAATCAACAACAACTGTTTTGGTTTGACTTGGAGCCTATTTAAACAGCGGTCTTTGAAGTCAGAAAGTGCAAGCATCCCACAAGCTCTGACATTTACCATCTGGGGGATCTCGGGCAAGTTACTTACCTCCTTTGAGCCGTAGTTTCTTCATCTGTGAAATGGGGAGTAATTTGCAGGGTTTTGTGATGTGTGGCTAGTGCGGTGGCTGCCGTAGTTTGTGAAAACAGCTGGTAGCTTGCCTTTAAGTGGTGGCTTTAATTAAGCTCAGAAAAACTTTCAGTCTTAGAAAATTGTCAGTAGATGGGGTCACTGTGAAAAGTTCCCAAATGTATCAATTTTCAGAAGATACTACCACGTGTTGACAATCTGACTCCCAGATAAAACCTTTCCAGAGTTTCATCACCAAGTACCCATGGTCATCTCCAACGTCTGCTGATCCCCTGTGTGTCACAGTGGAACTGTGTTCTCTGGGGTTTTTCAGCGGCTGATGTTTTGGAAGTAGATAGATGGCCAGGCCTTTCTTCTGAGGTGCCTCTGAGTAGACTTGAACATCTAACCTTTGGTTAGCACCTGAGCGTGTTAATCATCGCACCACTCCTTCCATAGGCTGTTATTGTTATGTGCCGTTGAGTCAGCCCCGACTCATAGTGACCCTTCCTTGGGTTTCCAAGATGGTATCACTACGAAAGTAGATTAACCAACCTTCCTTCCAAGGAGTGGCTGGTGGGTTTGAACCACTGGCCTTCGGGTTAGCAGTGAAGTGCCTTAGACACTATGCTACTGGGACCTAAAAGAGAACTTCAGGCATCCCAGAAACAAATATACCTCTTCCATCAATCCTGTGAGCCACGCACCAGAAATTAATACATCTTAACACATTTCCATGGTAAACCAGGTCACTAGTGTTAATAGGTAACATTTCTGGAGTACCAGCTAGCATGAGACACTGTGCTTAGTATGTTATGTGTATTAACTCATTTGATCCTTATAATAACTCAAAGAGATGCAATACCTTTATTTTCCCCATTATTTAGGCAGAAGGAGGGTAACTTGCTCAAGGTCACACAACTGTTAGGGAGCAGGACATGTAGTTTTCGGAGCCTACAGTCTCAACCAGGACACTTCCTAGTCTCCGTACCTACAGCAGGGGTCATTGACCTTTAGGACTAGATCATTCTTTGTTTCAAGGACTGTCCTGTGCATTGTAGGATGTCTAGCAGCATCCCTGGCCTCTAATCTGTAGGACCCCTTTTCCCCTCCCCCACAGTTGTGACAACTGAAAAAATGTCTCAAGACATTACCAACTGTCCCCTGAGGGTCAAAATCACCCCAGTTGAAAACCACTGACATAAAGTGCAAAACTTTATAACTCACTGAACTCACTGCCATCGAGTCAGTTCCAACTCATAGCGACCCCTCCTTGGGTTTCTGAGGCGGTATCTCTATGGAAATAGATTTCCCAGTTTTCCTCCTGAGGAGTGGTGGGTGGGTGTGAACCACTAGCCTTCTGGTTAGCAGTCAAGTGTTGTAAGTCTCCATAAATGTTTTGGTAGTTTAACTTTCTTACTAAAGGTAGATTGATTAGTAAACCTACTAATTATGTTTTCCAGACTTTTACACACGTTCATTTAAATCATTTAAACTAAATTTGGTGCATCATCTAAATGGAATAAGAGCATGAGGAAAACCAGTACTTCTTTCTAGTTGATTGATACAGTGTATAGCTTGCATTGCATCAGCACCTTGGGAGGGGAAAAAAAAAAAAAAAGATACGACCACAGCCCACAGATCAGAAGAGGTTTTTAGTTTTTGTTTTTAATTAAAATATTTAGCTGGTAGGTCCCTGGGTGCAAAGCAAATGGTTTGTGCTCAGCTGATAACCAAAAGGTTGGTGGTTTGAACTGACCCCCTGGCACCATGCAGGAAATAGGCCTGGCAATCTACTTCTTTAAAGATTACAGCCAAGAAAACCCTATGGACAAGTTCTTTTCTGTAACACATGGGCTCTCCTAAGTCACAACTCAACCACAAAACATTTAGCAGTAAGTCACCACAAAAATGCAGTAACTTACGGGTTCACAGGCTGTAAGATCATGAGAGATCCTAGAACACTGCACGTCTATTCCAACCTGCCATTTTACAGAAGGGGCCACGAAACCCAAAGAACCCAGAGGGTGACTCCACTATGGCCTGTCTAGTTCATCACAGAGCGACCCGTCTAGAAGCATCCTTTCTCGGCTTCTAGGATCTAGGTGTGGGAGGGTGCCCAACATGCTGTTGTGAGTATTCAGCACCTGTCTCGCACGTGTGTCTCTGCAGCCCACGGTTCTTCTCCAACACCAGCCCGGACCTCCCCAGAGCCTGCTGCTTCCACTTCAAGTCCAGCTACGACTTCAGCTGCACATGCCTTGGATCAGGGCCAGCCGACGGTCACTAATAACCCAGAGCCACGGGGGTGAACTGTACGCTCCAGGTCTCTTTAGATGAGATCCTCCCTTCATCAGCTGGTATTGGGAAGCTGGGACAGGGCATTACACTGGTAAACTCCTTAACAGGTCTTGTCTACTGGATGCAAATGTTGCACTTGGTGTCATTTTTTTCTTTAATCAAATTACAAGGAAGTACCCACAGCAGACAGTGGATATACCAAAGGTTATGAAACACATACAAGGAACATCCTGACCTTAGGGGCATGTGGGGAGCTTAACTGGGTCACGGTGAGTTCTCAGTCCTGGTGATTGTGTGTATAGGCTGTCCTAGTTTGACCTGTGACATATCCAGATCCTTATACACTGAGATGCATTTTAAAAATCTTAGTTCCTCGTTGATTCTTTTTTATTAGAGAACAGAATAATGTGGCTTGCTTGATAAGTTAGGTAATATTTTACTACATGTGTTTGCCACAGCCCTGCTTCTCCAAGCACCATGGACAGGCTTCTCTTTGACTTCCCAACTCCAGCAGTTGTAAGGCACCTGGGAAAAAAAAAAACAGGACAAGGCTGAGAATGCAGGGAAGGCCATGGCTTTGTAAATGGGTTTCCATTTTCCTCCTTGACTTTTTCTGGGGTCATAGTGCTTCTGAATCATTATTTGATGACATTGTTGGAGATTGTTTACTTTTCAATTGCAATCCTTAAAAGAACATTTTAGAAAATTCTTAGTATTTAAGTGTAGTCTTCTACTTTTCCCATTAGAATAGAACGGCAGCAATGGAATATGCCGAAAACAAGCCTTTAGCGCGTAGTCTCATCCTGCCCCGCACCCCCATGCCTGCCTGGGGCTTGCGTTTTCAGAGGTCTGAGTAGGGTGTGTGTGAGCGTGTGAATGCGTGTGCAAGTGTGAAAGAGGAAGAGAAGAAAAGCAGGTGTGTCTGTACACTGTATGCTGCTAAGGTAGTAAATAAATCAGTAATGCAATATTGTGGGTCCAAACTACTCTTTGCACTACCTTATTTACAGTAGTAAATAAAATTATTTTTATACAGTTGACTACTGGGAAGTCTCTTTTTTGGTATGTCTTCAAGACTGTTGTTATCACACAAAGTCCTAAGGTCCATGCATTCTCCTTGAAGAGACTGAAAAAAAAAAGTCCTCTTTTATGGGAGGGATTAGCGTTTGTGGATGTGACAGTGGCAGGAGGCCCCTCCCCAGGAATCCTAAGCTCAGGGTCCGGCCTCTGGTATTTGCTTAGAATCCACCGTAGTTCCGAGGTTGCTCGGTGCTGCTTGGGAGCTGCGCTTTGTATCAGCACACGGTGAGTCTGCTCTGTGGCCCCTTTCTCCTGTCTGTGTCCTGCTCTTGCTTTAGCAAAGCTGTCCTTCCTGGTTGAGAAATAACCAGACTTTGGTGTCTGACAGCCCTGGATTCAAATTCTAGCTCCACCAATTACTAGCTCAGTGACCTTGAGTTAGTCATTAACCTTCTGAGTCTCAGGCTCTGATTGTATAAAATGGGGGTCATAAAATCCACCTCTGCGCTTTCCAGGAGGCATAAATGAGATAATGTATGTCAAGCCCAAGGGCAGTGACCTGAACGTGATTAGTTATTTTATTAGAACGTCTGAAGGGCCAGATAGAGGACTTCCTGCTCTGCTTAGACTCTCTTCGAGGAGCCCTGGTGGCACAGTGGTTAAGCGCTCTGCTGCAAACTGAAAGGTCAGCAGTGTGACTCTACAAGTTGCTCTGTGCAAGAAGGATGTGGCAATCTGGTTCTGTAAAGATTTACAGCCTTGGAAACCCTTTGGGGCAGCTCTCCTCTGTTCTGTAGATGACTGTGAGTTGGAATTGACTCTACAGCAACGGGTTTGGTTTTGTTTTTCGGGTCCCTCTTTAAGGCAAACACACTATTGTCCATAAGCTCCTGGCAGCTCACAGCTACACCTCACTGGGAATCTTGCTAAGCCTCAGGGATTGGCCCACAGGACAGCCATGGCCCATGACTTGAAGCTTGGCATTTTGAGCTGGATAGTTCTTTGTTGTTCCAAGCTGCCCTGTACACTGTGGAATATTTACCAGCCTCTGTTCACTAGATTCCAATAGTGTATCCTTTTCTCCCCCAGTTGTAACAGCCAAAAATTTCTCTAGACATTGCCAATTGTCCCCTCATCCTCCACCCTTCACCTTGAGAGTGACTGAGACAGGATAAAAGGCCACGTGCCTCAGTTTGAAACAATCCTGAAGGGTCATCCCAGCTCCAGAACTCCATCTTGGTTGCAGCCTCATTGTAGTTCAACTTCTCCCTCTGCCCAGTTCTGCCTTCCTCACTTTCTTACAGGGTTTCCTGACACGGCTCGGTCAAAAACCTTCAGTGCATCTCTCCGCCTTAGAGTCTGTTTCCAGGGAACCTGGTCTAAGACACCATGGGAGACTGGTTTAGGGCCAGGATATGGACTCTCTGGCACCATCCTCATCTGAGTTGGTTAGCCGCAAACACTGCTCCACTCAAGGGGACAACAGGAAGAGCTGGAGTGGCTCCAGGGCCAAACTAATTCAAGGGAACTGGTAGACCACTTTTCAGTCCACTTAGACTGCTGGTCCCTTGGGCATTCTCAAGGCTTTATGAGCTGGGTCCAGCCCACACCTCTCAAGACTCAACCTTCCTTTTCTTTTCCCAGTTTCTGAACTCACAAAGCTGGAGTCCAAACTGGCTGCAGTGGAACCCAACCAAGTGAAGTTAACATAGGGTAGGGGGTGGAGAGGAGAAAGGGATTAGGAGGGTTGGGTACACAGCTGGCATGCAGTTACTTCTCTATTGTCCCCTCTGCCTGAGATCTTCTTAGACTAGGAGGTACAGACAGATTATGAAATAAATCCAGCGCACAGAAGTAACTCATTTGGTCCACCCAATCCTTTTACAAATTGGAATTCATTGTCAACATCTTACAATCAAGATTTATTTTACCTGTAATATGAGTTGTGGCCTTCTCCTAAAATATCTAAAGAGAAGGGGAAACTGGGCTTTCATTGCTGCTTGGCCAGAATCAACTGAGACTGAGTAGCGTCTAGGGAGGCCTGTGTTTCCAGTTGGCCCTGTTGCCCGCCATTCCCTACTGCAGGCTAACCCACTCTTCCTTTATGCAGGTAATTCATGCTTTGGAATTCCTTCTCTTCATTCTTAATCTCTTCATTTTGGCAAACATGAGCAAGATCCTCAAATTTAGTGCCTTTTTTTTTTTTTTTTTATCTAGTGCTTTATTGCGGGAGCTCTGGTAGCATAGTGGCTAAGACACTTGCCTGCTAACCAGACGGCTGGCGGTTCAAACCCACCAGCCACTCCTCGGAAGGAAGGTTGGGCAATCCTACTTCTGTAATGATACTGCCTTGAAAACCCAAGGAGGGGTCGCTATGAGTCGGGTTTGACTCGACGGCAAATAACAACAACAACAACAGTGCTTTATTGCACTATCCAAGCACCCTGATCACCCAGTTCTCCCAAGTACAAGCACACCCTGGGAACCAGTCAACTTGGGCACACAAGGAACCTCAGGACAAAGAAACACCCCCAGGCCCTCCTTATGTAACCATTGGAAAGCCTCCCACACCATTCAAGAGCTATAGGAGCTCTGAGGTTTCACTCTGTTTCAAAATCCCAATTAGGCCCAGGGCAAGGGACTCCACCAGCTAAGTAGGGCTTAGATCCCAACCCTCAGGCTCATAGTGTCAGAGGAGGCCAGGTCTGGCATCCCTTGTGACTTAAAGGTCTCCGTTTTGCAATAAAAGTTTGTTTTTTTTCCTGACTCTGGCAGGGCCTCAAAAACAAACTCACTGCCATCGAGTTGATTCGACTCATAGTGACCCCTATTTGGATTTCCAAGGCGGAATCTCTACAGAAGTAGATCGCCCAATCTTCCTTCAGAGAAGTGGCTGGTGGGTTTGAACTGCCAGCCTTCTGGTTAGCAGTCAGGTGCCTTAGGCACTACGCCACAAAAGGTGGAAGCTGGAGAGTGGTCAACTTCCTTTCCCCTCTTTGATGGAGGGAGATACCAAGATGTGCATTGTTTGGAGTCCTGATGGAGGCTCCAACAAAGCTATGAATAAAATAACAATTAAAAAAATCAATACTGTTTTTCTAATTAGAATATTAAATAAAGTTTCATTTACAATAATTACCAACCAACAAAAAACCCACTGCCATAGAGGCAATTCTGACTCATAGTGACCCCCATTAGGTTTTCAAGGCAATAAACCTTTACAGAAGCAGATTGCCCCATCTTCCTTTCACTGAGCGACTGGTGGGTTTGAACCTCTGACCTCCTCATTAGCAGTCAAATGCCTTAGGCACTGTGCCACTAGAGCTCCTTACCATAGTTACACTGTCTACTAATTAACCTAACAATGAATTTGCTACATCTTTACAAAGAAAATTTGAAAATTCTATTACAGTACATAAAAGAGTATAAATAAAGTAATACACTACGTTCATGGATTGAAGAAAAACATACACATATGCTGATTTTCCTCAAAATGATTCTATAAATTTAGTGACATTCAATCAACTTCCTGACTACAGATGGTGAGGAACTGACAAACTAATTTTAAAATTTGCATGGAAGAATAAAAGTCCATGCACAGCTAAGGAAAGTTTGAAAAATGAAGAGTAAAGGGAACTTACCTAGCAGATACTAGTTTTGTTTTTGTTTTGCCTTGGGTATTGCCCTTTTTATTTTTATTGTGATGTGGATGGAAGTTTACAGAGCAGATTCATTTTCCATCCAGCAATTCATACATATTTTGTTTCATGGCATTGACTATAATTCCCCACAATGTAACAGCTCTCTTCCCACTTCCTCCCTGTCATTACTTCTTCCCTGTGCCCTTCCTTCCTATGCATTCCTGCCCCCCATACACACCCGAACTATTTTCCTTTGAAGCACTACCCACCCTCTGTTCTTCCACGATTGATCTGATCACACCTGATGTAAATGTTCACCCTGTATGCTAGTCTATTGTTTGTCTAGAAGCCACGGGACTGAGTTCAGTTCCAGACGTGAAGGGTAATTAGGAGCCATAGTCTTAGGGGAGTCTCACCAAGTTCTATCAAACCAGTAAACCTGGTCTTTTTTTTTTTTTCTTCATGATTTTGAGTTTTGTTCCACATTGTTCTCCCACTCTGTCTAGGATCTCCTGCACTGATCCCTCTCTGAGTGTTTGACAGTGGTAACCAAGCACCATCTAGTTCTTCTGGTCTCATCGTCACATAGGCTGAGGATCACATGGTCTACTAGTCCTTGGACTAATTGTTCCCGTGCATCTTTGGTTTGATTAATTGTATCCATGCATCATCTTGGTTTTCTTAATGCTTCTTTGCTGTACATGAGGGAAGACCCAGTGTTGCATCTAGATGGCCACTTGGAAGCTTTTAAGACCCCAGTCACTACTCATCAAAGTACCTACCAGATAGTGTTATACTACAAAACCATAGTAAAAGAAACTGTGTGGTAATACAGGTATAAACATATAGTTCCAATGAAAAGAATAGAGTGAAGAAGCAGATCAGTTATAGATGGAAAGTTATGCATGATAAAATGGCATCACAGTTCAGTTGGGCTAAGAAAGGAATATTTGGTAGACAGAGTTAAGAGAACTGGCTAATCATATGTAGGAAAATAAGCCTAACACTATAAAAAACCAAACTCCTGGTCATCAAGGCGAATCTGACTCATAGTGACCCATACTGGCTTTCCAAGGCTGTAAATCTTTATGGAAGCAAACTGTCCCATCTTAATTCTGTGGAGCAGCTGGTGGGTTCAAACCACCTGCTTTTTGGGTAGTGGCCAAATGCCTTAACCCTACACACCAGAGCTCCTTGAAAGTGTATCATGTACTTTATTTTAAGAAGAAACTCAGAATGAATTAAAAACTTAGCTGTAAAAGGTAGGACTTCAAGGGTAGTCAGAGAAAATGTAGGAGAATCTTTTGCAAGTTTTGAATGAGAAAAGATTTCTTAAACAATATACAAAGAAAAAAAAGGAAGATACATTTTTTTTTCTTTAAAATGAAGGATTTTCTGTTCAAGAAGGATATCATAGACAAAGATAGGTGCCGGACTGGAAGAAAACATTTGCAATATCTGACACCATAAAGGATCAATGTCTGGAATGTACAAGAAATGTATGCTAATCCAGCACAACAAATGAATGGAGAACCCAGTGGAAAAAAATGTGCAAAACATAGTTGTTGTTAGGTGTTGTCGAGTCGGCTCCTACTCATAGCAACCCTATTTACAACAGAACATGTTGCTGTGAGGCTGGAGGCTATGCACAGTCATATTTAAAATACCAGCAGGGTCACCATGGTGGATAGGTTTCATTGGATCTTTCAGACTAAGACAGACTCGGAAGAAGGAAGGAGCTGTTCTGGTTCCCTAGTGCCACTCTGACAAGAATATACCACAAATGGGATGGCCTTAACAAACAGGAGTTTATTCTTACAATTTGGAGGCTTTAAGTCCAAGTTCAA
>NW_006922084.1:325685-328562 GCF_000298275.1 Orycteropus afer afer | reverse complement strand
ACTTACAAGCAGATGAAGTACTGCTCAACCTAACCTGAAATCAAAGACATTCAAGTTACAATCAAAATATATCAATTCACATCCACCATGTTCGTAAAAAATTAGAAAAACCAGATAATACCCTTAGGCTGTGAGGGAGCAGAAACTCTTCTGCCCGATTGGTAGGAGAATAAACCAGTGAGCAATATGGCAGTAAAGTGCTTGGTGAAATAGTTTATGACCCTGCAGCCCCGCTCCTGATGGTGGGCTTTACAAACTGCTCAGGTCCAGGTGGGGGGGTGTGTGAGGGAGGATATTCACTACAGCTGTTTTTGAAAGAGGAAGGAGGCAAAGCAGCCTGGAAGTCCATCAGTAGGAGAATGAGTGTGGTAGATGAGCATAATGGAAAACAGTGCACAGTCAGAAGGTAAGGAACTAGATTATGGACAGCAACATGGAAAGATGTTGAAACATTGGTGAATGAACAAGTAAACATCTGTCTCACATGATGTGAATCAGATCTCTATTTCAATAGTAGCCCAACCAAACTCCACAGAATAGTACGTATATGTGCATGTATAACATATATGTATATGTTCATATATGTACACATATGTTGTTGTGTACTGATGAGTTGATTCTGACTCAGAGTGGCCCTATATGACAGAGCAGAACTGCTCCATAGATTTTCCTAGCCTGGAATCTTCCCAGAAGATTGCCAGTTTTTTCCTCCCATGGAGCCATTGAACCACCTTCCTTTCAGTGAGCAACCGAGCACTTAACCATTGTGCCTCTGGGGCTTCTTCTACATACATATAGATGTGTATGTGTGTATGTATGTGTGCATGGATGGATTGACACAGTAGTTGCAACACAGGGGCTCAACAGAACCAGGCAATGTTTTTTTCTATTATACATAAGAGTGCTATGAGTTAGAACCAACTCAATGGCACATGATAACAACAACATACATGTGTGTGTTTCAGGTTACACATATAGTTCTAAATTAGAGTTTCTCAACCTTGGGACTATCCACATTTGAGTTCTTTGTTGTGGGAGCTACTCTGTGCACTATAGACTGTTTAGCAGCATGCCTGGCTTCTAATTCTATCGATTAGATGCTAATAACACCCTTTCCATTGTGACAACCAGAATACCTCCAGACATTGCTAAATGTCTTGAGGGTGGGACACAGCAAAATTGCCTTGGTTGAGAACTACTGCTTTAAATCATATATCAGATACATTAGAATCGCTTGTTAGGTATTTAGAGGCTTGGATTGGGAGAGGAACTATGTGAGGAAGAGGAAAATAGTGAGACAAGAACAGGGTCTTGCCAGAACAATGGGGGTGGTGTGTTATGAATTGAAGAGAATGGTTAACTCAACTGTATTATTCTTGAGGTCCAGATACAAGAAAAATAAAACAAAACTCGTTGTCATCAAGTCGGATCCAACTCACAGTGATCCCTACTTGGGTTTCCGAGGCGTTATCACTATGGAAGGAGATTGCCCAACCTTCCTTCTGAGGAGTGGCTGGTGGGTTTGAACTGCCACCCTCTGGTTAGCAGTCAAGTGCCTTAGGCACTACACCACCAGAGGTCCCAGATACAAGAAAGAAGGAAAAAAAATCAAATTAAAATTAATCTTAGCATTCAGAATTGGCAATCATTGGAGTTTAGATAGCCACTCTTTGAGTATCATAGGAGGCAAAGAAATTTAGTGTACCATATAGTCTCTTGGGAACTCTAGTGGCGTAGTGCCTAAGAAAATGCCTGCTAACCAGAAGGCTGTGGTTCAAACCCATCAGCCACTTCTCAGAAGGAAGACAGCAATCTACTTCCATAGAGATACCACCTCAGAACCCAAGGAGGGGTTGCTTATGAGTAGGGATCGACTTGACAGTGGTGAGTTGTTTTTTTGTTTGTTTGTTTGTTTGTTTTTATTTTTTTAATAGTCTCTTGCTTTTTGGATTTGACTGTCACTTAAGACAGAATGAAGAAGCCTTGGCTTTTCCTTAGTGAGTCTATGCTAAAGCATCCTTTGAAGTGTACACAAGCTCTGCTGTGTCAGGAATACTGTTAGATTAACCAACTGACAGGCTACGTATGGGCTAAGGACATCAGCAAAGCAGGGAACCAAACATGGGTGAGAAAAGTTTAGCCCTGATGAGCTTACTTGAGTCTGCAACTAGAAAAAGAAGAAATTAAACCTCTGAAAACGTGAAATCTTTTCTAACACGTGTTCGTGGCCATCAAGTCGGCTGTGACTCATGGTGACACTGTGTATAACAGAACAAAATGTGCCCAGTCCTGCACCGTCTTCATGATCATTGGCATGTTTGCGTCCACTGTGGTGGCTATCGTGTCCATCCACCTCATTGAGGGTTTCCCTTATTTCACTGACCCTCTACTTTACCAAACAAGACATCATTTTCTAGGGATTGGTCTTTCCTGATGACATGTCCAAATAGCATATAATTAAAAAGTCAAGTGGTGGAAAAAAGCTAAAGGGGTTTTAGTAATACCAGATAAAATGGATTTCAAGATTACAAGTGTTACAAAAAACAAAAAGGGACACTTCATGATGGTTAAAAGTCAATAATTAGAGAAGATAGAACAATTAGAAATATAAATGCACTTACAAACAGAGCATCAAAAATATATGAAGCAAAATGTGACCAAACTAAGGAGAAAGAGAAGTTTATAGTCAAAATTGGAGATTTTAACATATTTCTCTCAGTAGTGGAACAATTAAAAAACTTGATCAGTAGGTATTCTGAAGATCTGAATGACAGTTTAACCTCCTTTACATTATAAAGCACTATACCCAACAATGAGCTCTGGTAGCATAGTGGCTAAGGCGCCTGACTGCTAACCAGAGGCTGGTGGTTCAAACCC
>NW_006922084.1:303260-304916 GCF_000298275.1 Orycteropus afer afer | reverse complement strand
CTCCAGGGAATGATCCCTTCTGACAACATGACCAAGCAGATGGGATGAAGTCTGGCCATTCACACTTCCAAGGAGCATTCCAACTGCACTTCTTCCAGGACAGATTTGTTAGTTCTTTTAGCAGTCCATGGTACTCTCAGTATTCTTCACCAGCACCACAACTCAAAAGCTTCAACTCTTCTTCGGTGTTCCTTATTCATTCTCCAGCTCCCACATGCATATGAGGCATTGAAAGTACCATGGCTTGGGTTAGCTACACCTCAGTCTTCAAGGAGACATCTTTGCTCTTCAACACTTGAAAGAGGTCTTTTGCAACAGATTTCCCCAATGCAATACGTCTTTTGATGTGACTGCTGCTTCCATCAGCATTGATTGTAGAACCAAGTGATGTGAAGTCTTCGACAACTTCAATCTTTTCTCCATTTATCGTGATGTTGCTTATTGGTCCAGTTGTGAGGATTTTGTTTTCTTTATATTGATATGTAATCCATACTGCAGACTGTAAGCTTCAATCTTTATCAGTAAGTGCTTTAAGTCATCCTCACTTAAAGCAAGTAAAGTTGTGTCATCTGCATATCGCAGGCTGTTAATGAATCTTCCTCCAATCTTGATGCCACATTCTTCTTCATTTAGTCCACCTTCTAGATTATTTGCTCTGTCTAGGTTATTTGCTCAGCATACAGATTGAACAAGTATGGTTAAAGGATACAACCTTGATGCACTCCCTTCCTGATTTTAAATCATGCAATATTCCCTTGTTCTGTTCGAATGAAGGTCTCTTGGTCTATGTACAGGTTCCTCATGAGCACAACTAAGTGTTCTGAAATTCCCATTCATTTCAATGTTGTCTATAATTTGTTATGATCCACACAATCAAATGCTTTTGCATAGTCAATAAAACACAAGTAAACATCTTTCTGGTGTTCTTTGCTTCCAGTCAGGATCCATCTGACATCAGCAATGATATCCCTCATACCCCATCCTCTTCTGAATCCAGCTTGCATTCTGGAAGTTCTCTGTCAATATACTGCTGCAAACATTTTTGAATTATCTTCAGTAAGATTTTACTTGTGTGTGACATTAATGGTATTTTTTGATAATTTGCACATTCTGTGGGATCACCTTTCTTTGGAATGGGTACAAATATGTATCTCATCCAATCAGTTGGCCAGGTAGCTCTCTTCCAAATCTCTTGGCATGACTGAGTGAGTGCCTCCAGCATGGCATCCAGTAGGTATCCCATCAATTCCTGGAACCTTGTTCTTCCCCAATTCTTTCACTATAGCTTCAACTTCTTCCTTCAGTACCATTACTTCTTGTTCATATGCCACCTCCTGAAATGGATGATCATTGACCAGTTCTTTTTGGTGCAGTGACTCTGTGTATCCCTTCCATCTTCTTTTGATGTTTCCTGCATTATTCAATATGTTGCCCATAGAATCTCTCAATATTGTAACTTGAGGCTTATTTTTTTTCTTCAGTTCTTTCAGCTTGAGAAATGCTGAGTGTATTCTTCCCTTTTGTTTTTCTAACTCCATGTCCTTGCACATTCATTATAATAATTGACTTTGTCTTCTCGAGCTGCTCTTTGAAATCCTTGGTTCAGCTCTTTTATCTTGTCATTTCTTCCATTTGCTTTTGTTGTTGTTGTTGTTA
>NW_006922084.1:300956-302816 GCF_000298275.1 Orycteropus afer afer | reverse complement strand
ACATACACTTTGTCTCATGACATTGACTGCAATTTCCCACAATGCAACAGCTCCCCTCCCACTTCCTCCCCATAGTTACCTCTTCCCTGTGTCTTTCCCGCCCATGCACCTCTTCCCCCCAAGCTGTCTCCTTATGCATACACAATCCTTCTATTCTCCCATGATTGATCTCTCCAAGGAGTGTATCTACCTAGTGTAAATGTTTACCTCAGATGCCTGTCTTTGGCTGGAAGCCACAGGAGTGGGTTCAATTCCAGACCTGAAGGGCAGCTAGGGGCTATAGTCTCAGGGGTTCTACCAGGCTCTATCAGACCAGCAAAACTGGTCCCCTCTTTTTTTTTTTTTTAATGATTTTGAGTTTTGTTCCACATTGTTCTCTGACTCTATCCAGGATTTCCTACATAGCTCCCCCTCCAAGTGGTTTACACTTTTAGCCAGGCACCATCTAGTTGTTCTGGTCTCATGGTTGTACAGGCTGAGGACTGCATGGTGTACCAGTTCCTTGGACTAACTGTTTCCATGTCTTTGGTTTTCTTCATTCTTCTTTGCTCTGGATGAGGAGAGACCCAACGTTGCATCTGGATGGCCACTTGCAAGCTTTTAAGATCCCAGTTGCTACTCACCAAAGTAGGATATGGAAAAATGTTTTTGTGTAGTATGTCATGCCAATTGAGCTTGATGTCGCCTGTGACTATGGTCCAAAGCTCACAGGTTCAACTACTCTCTCCCTCTGGGTAGCTGGCTGTGTCCAAGAAGTCACCACAACCTTGTCCCTTGTCAGCTCTACTATATACCTGGAATTCTTACAGGACATACAAATACATTTGTAGAAACATTGTCTGCCAACTCTATACATGATCATGGGCATACTCCCCCTTGCATAGACGCACCTGATAGTTCAGCTTGTCCACCCATCTATCCACCTATAGATCAATGTTTGCCTTCATGGCAATGCAGTACTGTATATGCAAAAGGGTTCATCTTTGTTGTCTGTACCTCCTATGCACCTCTCTGTGTCTTCCTCTTCCTCAATTCCATTGTGTTGATCAGTCACCTTTGGTACATTGCCCTTCTCTTCACCCAAGTCAATACTTGTCTCTACCTATCTAACAGTGTTCCCTCCTTTCCCTTCCCATCCCAGGTAACCAGCAAAGAAAATTTCCTTCCATATATGAACCTTTCCTTGACATTTTACAATGATAGACTAATACAATATTTGTCCTTCTGTGACTGACTTATTTTATTCAGTACAATATCCTTCAAGTTCACCTATGTTATGTGGTGCCTTTCCTGTCTTTTTAATGATCTTTTGCTTTCTTCATAGATGATATTCTTGATGTCATCCCACAACTCCTCTGCTTTTTGCTCATTGGTGTTCCATGCATCAAAATCTATTCTTTAGGTGGTCTCTAAATCCAGGAGGGATATAATCAAGGTCATATTTCAACTCTCGTGGACTTCTTTTAATTGTCTTCAGCTTCACCTTGAACTTGCATATGAGCAGTTGATGATCTGTTCCACAGTCAGTTCCTGGCCTTATTTTGGTTGCAGATATTGAGCTTCTCCATCACCTCTTTGCCACAGATGTAGTCAATCTGATTCCTGTGTACTCCATCTGGTGAAGTCCACATGGATAGCCACCATTTGTGTTGTTGAAAAAAGGTATTTGCAATGAATAAGTCTTTGGTTTTGGAAAATTCTATCATGCAATCTCCAGCATTATTTCTAATACCAACGTCGTATTTTCTAACTACCAGTGATTTTTCTTTGTTACCAACTTTTGCATACCAATAACCAGTGATAATCAATACATTTTGATTGCATATTTGGTCAATTTCAAACTGCAGAAATTGATAAAAA
>NW_006922084.1:297115-300521 GCF_000298275.1 Orycteropus afer afer | reverse complement strand
CTCTCTGACCTGAGGGGCTGATATGCTGGCACTACATAGGACAATGTTATTGAGCTATTCGTAAGGTTTTCAAGTAATAGACAGTGTTTCACTGCTATTCATAAGGTTTTCACTAGCCAATTCTTTGAGAAGAAGAAGGCTTCTTCCTTCTTCCAAATCTGTCTTAGTCTGGAAGCTCTGCTGAAACCTGTTCACCATGGGTAATCCTGCTGGCATTTGAAACACTGGTGGCACAGCCTTCAGCCTCAGAGCAACACTCAAGCCACTACAGTAAGACAAAAACTGACAGACAAGTTTGTCTCCCTTAGTTGTGCCAAACTGCTCTGCTCACTTCCTAGTCTCCCTCAGCTGTTTGAACTGCTCCACTCACTTCCTGGTCTCCCTCTGCTGCTCAGAACCACCACCTGCCCCACTTCTTGGTCTGTCTCCTCCCTCAGCTGCTCTGAACCCCACCACTATAGCCCCTGGAAGGCTTCCTGGTTTGTCTGTCTCCTCCCTCAAGCTTTTCTGAACTCCACCACCACAGCCCCCGGTTGGCTTCCTGTTCTTGAAGCACTTAGTTATATACCTTTATAATATTGTTTAGGTCTTATTTCTTTGGTATTTGCTTTGGCTCCACAATTAGAATGTTGAATTATTAAAGTTGGGGCCCTTCTGGGTCACCCCTCATATGTGCACAGTGGTGGCACAGAGAAGACACACTGTGATTAATTGTAAAAGAATGTGTCAGATGTATTTTCCCATCTTCCTACAAGGAATCCTACAATAAGTGCCACTGTGGGCATCCTAGTAAATTATGTAAAAACAAGTTCAAAAGAACTGAATCTATAACCATGGCCCCATGGTGCTAGAAGAGTCTGACAACTCTTTGTTATTTGGCAAGATCTTCCACCAGTGGATGGATCTCGATTAACCAGCACTGTAGCATCCTCACAGACTTATTAGCAAGAACCTGTCAGAACTCAAGGAGCTCTGATGGTGAAGTGGTTAAGGCATTTGGCTGTTAACCGAAAGGTCAGCAGTTCAAACCTACTGGCCACTCTGCAAGAGAAAGATGAAGCAGTTTGTTTCTGTAAAGATTCACAGCCTTGAAAACCCTATGGGACAGTTCTATTCTGTCCTATAGAATGGCTAAGAGTGAGAACTGACTCGATGACAGTGGGTGGTGGTGGGTGTCAGAACTCAGCTTCTCATTTGCAGTGTAGTAAATTACTTAGTGTGGCTTTTCTACCCATAAGTCTTTGTAAACTCCAAGGTGGGATTTGCTATGAGCAACTGAGGATTGCTAAAGTTGTCTACCTGGAGTATTTCTGTTGGTAGTGGCACCAAACAATGTTCTGGGAGGTTCCCACTCTCTCTCAGGTGCTTAGAGTTCTGATGCTATGATTGGCTAGTTTGGCCACTCTGCCAGGCTCAAAAGGAGGCCTCCTAGAGGCAGAACTCTCTCTGACTGCTGGTTGAGGAAGATGTGCTGCTAAAAGAGATACATGCTCCTGAAAGAGACGTGCGCTGCTGGGAAAGAGATGCAAGAGACAGCCATTGCTGAGACTCCAAGGGACATGCACTGCTGGGGGAGAGACTGTGAGAGACTTGGCTGAGAGACGGTGGGCTGGGAGAGAGACTGAGCATTTTTTTCCTGAACTTGAATTGTAGCCTGGTGCTTCCCTAATAAATCCCATAACCTGTGAGTTCCGTGTGGCCACTGCAGCAAATTATCGGACCCAGGAGAGAGGTGGTGGGTGCTTTGGGAGGAACGGTTGGAGAAAGGACTGGAGGGAGGCAGCATATCTGGCCTCACAGGAATAGGCCTTGGGCTATTGATGGTGATTCTGTCTTCCTCTTGTGGGGTTACAGGAGGTCAGAAGATGTGGCCTCCCTGCCCTTTTTGCATCATTAAAACCAGACTTTTAAAAAAAAAAAAACTTCACGCTTATATCCTTATTTTCAGTTACTTTTCATCCACACTAAGACCAAGATTTCACTCTAAAAACAGTCAAGACATGACAGCTAAATTGATTCAAGAATGCTCTTCGCCATTCATATGGAGCTGATGATAATACTGGTTAACACTGATCATTTACGATACACCTAGGACCATGCATACACTTAATCTTATTTAAGCATATATTTACCATAATTATACATATTTTGAACCTTTGGATTTGAAGCTTAGAGATATTAAAAGACTTGACCAGGGTCACAGAATGGAGAAACAAAGCCTGGCAAAATATCCGTGTACTTTAGCTCTCTATGCTAAATCCCTATTATGTTCTTTTTTCTTTTAATGAACTATTTCAAACATATAACTATAGAAAATACTGCTTGTATGCCCACCACCCAGCTTTATAAGATGCTAACATTTTCCTTTTGTCTTTCAATAATTATTATTAAAAGGACCAAACAGTACAGACACAGAAACTGTCCCACAGGCATCCCTCCCTGATCCTATCACTCTTCCTATAAGCCCAGAGGTAACACAACTTACATTTAAAACCAAAAACACAAATTTACTGCCATCGAATTGATTCTGATTCATAGTGACCCCCCACTGGGTTCTGAGGTGCTAAATCTTCACGGAAATAGATTGCCCACATTTAGTGTTACTAAATCTAATATCCACCACTTGTCTGTCAGTTTCTCATACTGTGGTGGTTTGCATGTTACTGTGAGACTGGAAGCTCTGCCACAGATATTTCAAATACCAGCAAGGTCACCCTAGGTGGACAGGTTTCAGTGGAGTTTCCAGATTAAGGTAGCCTGGGAAGAAGGATGGGGCCATCCACTTTTGGAAAAATTTGTCACTGAACACCTTATAAATACCTGTGGACCACTGTATAGCATATTACTGGAAAAGTTTATGAAAAACAGTGAAATATTGTCTGATATAGTGCTGGAAGATGAGTCCCTCAGGTTGGAAGACACCCAGAATACAACTAGTGAGAAACTATGTGATAGTTAAGGTTGTGTATTAACTTGGCTGGGCCTGGTTGAGTGGCTGGGCAGCTGGATGTAGTATTCGCCATGATGAGACTGGTAATCAACTCCCATGGTGGACTCTACTGTAAGCAGCTGAGTAGCTGCCTTAGGGATATGGTCTACTTCCTGTACATAAGGTAAAGCCTTGGGGAACCGTCTCTAGCTTATGGCACGCTTGAGCCCTGTATGTAGCCATGTCATTGTTCAGCAGCCTGCCATGCTCTGCTGACCTGGGGAATTTCAATAGACTTAAATTAATGTTCTGCCATGTGGTTTGGTGTTCTGGTTTTAGTGCTGCTCTGACAAGAAATATATACCACAAATGGGAGAGTCTTAACAAACAGGAGTTTATTCTTACAATTTGGAGGCTTTAAGTCCAAGTTCAAAATGTCAGGCTCTAGGGGCTGGGTATAAGCCCCTCAACCTTGGG
>NW_006922084.1:295950-296695 GCF_000298275.1 Orycteropus afer afer | reverse complement strand
TTGTGGTAGATCCCACCATGGAGTTGATTACCAGTCTCATCATGGGGAATAACTACTACCAGCTGCCCAGCCACTCAACCAGGCCCAGCCAAGTTACACAAGTTACACACAAACGTAACTACCACATTTGGTAACATCGGGACTATGCCACTTTACTGACCTTAGGCTTATTAACCTCAGCAACTAGTAGCTGCCTGAGTGAAGAGATGCCTCTAGCTTCAGTGGGCCGGGAGCAAGAGGCAGAGCTGAAGCCCAAGGTCGAGGGGCTTTCACACAGTCCCTAGACCCTGGCACTTAGAACTTGGACTTAAAGCCTCCAAACTGTAAGAGAATAAACTCCTGTTTGTTAAAGCCATCCCATTTGTGGTACATTCTGGTCAGAGCAGTAGAGTCAACCTTAACAATGTGGATGGAGTAAAGCTCTTAGACCTTCATTTGCTTGTGTGGCATGACACAAAATGAGAAGAAACAGCTGCAAACATTAATTAATAATTGGTATGTGGACTGCACTGAGTATGAATTGAGGAAAATTGGAAGTTGTCAAAAATGAAATGGAACACATAAAGACCCAAATCCTAGGCATTAGTAAGCTGAAATGAACTGGTATTGGCCATTTTGAATCTGATATTCATATGGTATACTATGCTGGAAATGACAAATTGAAGAGGAATGGTGTCACATTCATCATCCAAAAGAAGTTTTCTAGATATATCCTGAAGTGCAATGCTGTCAGTGATAGAATAAT
>NW_006922084.1:294658-295529 GCF_000298275.1 Orycteropus afer afer | reverse complement strand
ATGCAAGTTCAAGTTGAAGCTGAAGAAAATGAAAACAAGTCCATGAGAGCCAAAATAGAATCTTGATTATATCCCACCTGAATTTGGAGACCATCGGAAGAAGAGATTTGATGCCCTGAAAACCAATGACTTAAGTCCTGACCAATTGTGGGATGACATCAAGAACATCATACATAAAAAAAAAACAAAACATCATTGGAAAGGCAGGAAAGGAAGAAAAGACCAAAATGGATGTCAGAAGAGACTCCGAAACTTGCTCTTGATAAAGCGAGTGGAAGAAATGATGAAGTAAATGAGCTGAACAGAAACTTTCACAGGATGGCTCAAGAAGACAAAATAAAGTATTATAAAGAAATGTGCAATGACCTGGAGTTAGAAAACCCAGAGGGAAGAACACACTTGGCATTTCTTAAGCTGAAGGAACTGTAGAAGAAATTAAAGCTCAAATTGCAATACTGAAGGATACTATGGGCAAAATATTGAACAATGCAGGAAGTATCAAAAGAAGATGGAAGGAACACACAGAGTCACTGTACCAAAAAGAATTGATTGATGTTCAGCCATTTCAAGAGGTACCATATGATCAAGAACCAAAGGTATTGAAGGAAGAAATCCAAGCTGCACTAAAGGAATTGGCAAAAAAAAAGAAAAAGAAAAGAAAAAACAAGGCTCCAGGAATTGACAGAATACCCATTGAGATGTTGCAACAAACAGATGTAGTGCTGGAAGTGCTTACTCACTGTGGTGTACTAAATTACATAGTGTGACTTACAGAGACTTATGGCTATAAGTCTTTGTAAACTCCATGGTGGAATTTGCTGTGAGCAACTGAGTAGCTTCTGATTGTTAAAGTTATCCACCTGGGGTATTT
>NW_006922084.1:292887-294558 GCF_000298275.1 Orycteropus afer afer | reverse complement strand
GATTGGTTAGTTTGGCCAATCAAGGAGCCCTCTTAGAGGTGGAAGGAGTCTCTCGGACTGCTGGCTGAGAAAGACATGCTGCTGAGAGAGAATCTCTCACTGCCGGCTGAGAGACATGAGAGACACATGCTGCTGAGAGCAACACTCACTGCTGAGAGAGACATCAAGAGATAAGCACTGCCAGGAGAGAGACTGTTGGCTGAGAGATGGTGGGCTGAGAGAGACTGAGCATGTTCTTGACTTTGAATTGTAACCTGTTGCTTCCCTAATAAACCCCATAATCTGTGAATTCTGTGTGGCCACTGCCTCAAATTATTGAACCCAGGAGAGAGGTAGTGGGTGCTGCGGGAGGAATGGTTGGTGTCAGGGTTGGTGAAAGGGCTGGAGGGAGGCAGCATGTCTGGCTTCACAGGACTAGGCCTTCGGCTACTGAGGGTGATTCTGTCTTTCTCTTGTGGAGTTAGATGAGGTCAGAAGTTGCGGCCTCCTTGCCACTTTGGCCCTTGTTTATGCCAGGAAATTTGGAAGATAGTTACCTGGCTAACCTACTGGAAGAGATCCATATTTGTGTCCATTCCAAAGAAAGGTAATTCAAAAGAATGTGGGAGTTATTGAACAGTATCATTAATATCACATGCAAGTAAGATTTTGCTGATGATACTTTAAAAAATTATTGTAGCAGTATATTGAAAAGAACTTTCAGAGAATCAAGCTGAATTCAGAAGAGGATGTGCAATGAGGGTTAGAGTAGGAGGCTGTGGTTCAAACTGAACAAAAGGATATGGCATGGAATCAGAGAGAATGCATTGTTGTATTGTTTCACCACACTTATTCAATCTGTATGCTGAGCAAATAATCCAAGAAACTGGATTATATGAAGAAGAATGTAGCATCAAGTTTGGAGGAAGAATCATTAACAACCTGTGATATGCAGATGACAACAACCTTGCTTGGTGAAAGTGAAAAGAACTTGAAGCGCTTACTTATGAAGATCAAAGACTACAGCCTTCAGTATAGATTACACTTCAACACAAAGAAAACAAAAGTCCTCACAATGGACCAATAAGCATCATCATAATAAACAGAGAAAAGATTGAAGTTGTCAGGGATTTCATTCGACTTGGATCCACAGTCAACACCCATGGAAGCAACAGTCAGGAGATCAGGCATTGTAGTCAACTGGGAAAATCTCCTTCAAAAGACCTCTTCATTTATTTTTCTTTTTTTGCAATGTCCAATCCTAACCCAGTCTCCTCCCCTCCCTACCCTGCAACCCTCCCCCTGTACACCTTATAATTATGCACTCTTGTTTGTCCTGCATTTCCTCAGTTTGAATGTTGGTCCTTTGGTGTCCCATGGTCTATTGTTCCAAAGGATGTATTACCATTGAGTATGTGGGTGTGGCATCCTGGGTTGAGTGGTCTGCGTGTACATTTTGTTAACTATTGGGCTGAGAGCCCACCTCTGGGGGTGAGTTTTATTCCAGGCGCCATAGTATTGGGCATCTCACCAGACTCCATCCGGCCAGTAATTCTGGTCATTATTGAGTTTTTGGATTTTGTTCCATGTTTTCCCTCTCACTCTTTCCAGGATCTCCAGATTTGATCCTTTCCTGAGTGGTTGGCATTGGTAGCCGGGCACCATCCGGTTCTTCTGGTCTCAAGGGCCATC
>NW_006922084.1:291233-292388 GCF_000298275.1 Orycteropus afer afer | reverse complement strand
GTATTGTAGACACATTGGTTGGTTTCAGCATCTGTCATTTATCTCTTATGTGCACAGTTCAGTGTCCTCTCATTTCCCAATGTTATCATGGTGGTCATATATCCTTCCCATATATCCCTCCCCCTACCCATGTCAACATGTAAGCCCCAACTAGCTCTAAATTAATCCCTCCCATTCCCTCACCATCCTGGTAACCTACTAGGTGAGTTCCCTTTCCCAAGCAAACCCTTCTCTGTCTTTTTACAGTAATGGGCTCATACAGTACTTGTCCTTCTGTGATTGATTTAGTTCACTAAGCATAATGTCCTCCAGGTTCATCCACGTTGTGAGATGATTCGCGTATCCCTCATTGTTCTTTAATGTGGAATAGTATTCTATTGTGTGGATATACCATAATTTGGTTATCCACTCATCCATTGATGGGCATTTAGGTTGTTTCCATATTTTTGCTATGGTGAATTGTGCTGCAGTGAACATAGGTGTACATATGTCTGTTCATGTGCTATCTCTCACCTCTTTAGGATATATTCCTAGTAATGGAATTTCTGGGTCAAATGGTACTTCTATTTTCAGTTTTTTAAGGAAACGCCATACCATTTGCCACAATGGTTGTACCATTTTACAATCCCACCAGCAGTACATAAGAGTTCCAATCTCTTCACAACTTTGCTATTATTGCTGGGGTGAGATGATATCTCATTGTTGTTTTGATTTGCATTTCTCTAATGATCAATGATCGTGAGCAATTTCTCATGTGTTTGTTGGCTGCTTGTATATCTTCTTTGGTGAAGTGTCTATTCAAGTCTTTTGCCCATTTGTGAATTGGGTTATCTTTTTGGTGTTGAGGTGTTGAAGTTTTCTGTAGATTTTAGAGATAAGTCCTTTGCCAGATATGTCATAGGCAAATATTTTCTCCCAGTCTGGAGGTTCTCTTTTTACACTTTTGATGAAATCTTTCGATGTGCACAAGGATTTCGTTTTTAAAAGGTAATCTAGCTTCTCTTCTATCTCCTACACATTCTGGGTTATGCTTGACAGTCTATTTATGCCATAAATTAGGGCTCCTAGATTTGCCCCTATTTTATCTTTGATGAATTTTATAGTTTTGGGTTTTACATTTAAGTCTTTGATCCAGCTTGAGTTTGTTTTTGTGTA
>NW_006922084.1:289446-290553 GCF_000298275.1 Orycteropus afer afer | reverse complement strand
AAAGATATCACTTTGAAGACTAAGGCACACCTGATACAAGCCATGGTATTTTCAATTGCCTCATTTGCATGTGAAAACTGGACAATGAAAAAGGAAGACTGAAAAAGAGTTGATGCCTTTGAACTGTGGTGTTAGTGAAGAATACTGAAAACACCATTAAAACAGGAAAAAAAAAAAAATCCTCACTGCCAGAAGAACAAACAAATCTGTCCTGGAATGCTCCTCACCTACTTTGGTCATGTTGTCAGAAAGGACTTTTCCCTGGAGAAGGATATCACGCTTGATAAAGTAGAGGGTCAATAGGTAAAGGGAAAACCCTTAATGAGATGGATTGACACAGAGGCTGCAACTATGGACTCAAGCAGAGCAAGTATTTTGAGGACAGTTCAGGACCGAGCAGTGTTTCATTCTGTTGTTCGTAGGGCTGCTATGAGTCAAAGCTGACTCAGTGGCACCTACAACACCAATTCCAATGTATGTTTTTATACTTTTGTTACACATGTTCCTGTTGTTTGTCCTCCATTTGACTCTAATTCATTGCTACTCTGTAGGACAGAAGAGCAGAACAGCTCTATAAGCTTTCTTAGGCTGTAATCTTTATGGGAGCAGATCACCAGGTCTTTCTCTCATGCAGAGCAGCTGGTGTAGGGGGGTTCAAACTGCCAACTTTTTGGTTAGCAGCTGAGTGCTTTAATCATTGCTCCACCAGGGATCCTTCATTACACATGTCGATATGTAAAAACAACATACAGAGTTCTTTAGAGCAGTCTCAAACTTTTTTTTTTTAATTCTTATTTGAGTGAAGATTTACAGAACAAATTCACTTTCCATATACTTTGTCTCATAACATTTACCACAGTTTACCACAATGCAACAGCTCCCCTCCTACTTCCTCCCCATAGTTACTACCTCTTCCCTGTGTCCATCCCTCCATGGACTCCTGCCCCCTGAGCTGTCCCCCTGTGCATAAGCAGCCCATCTTTCTCCCATGATTGTTTTCTCCCAGGAGTGTATCTACTTGAGGTAAATGTTGAACTCATATGCCTGTCTTTTGTTTGGCTGGAAACCACAAGTGTGTTCAATTCCAGATCTGAAGGGCAGCTGGGG
>NW_006922084.1:277053-285801 GCF_000298275.1 Orycteropus afer afer | reverse complement strand
AGCAAATAGGGATAGTTTGACTTCTTCCTTACCAATTTGGATGCCTTTGATTTCCCTTTCTTGCCTTATGGCCCTGGCTAGGACTTCCAGTACAACATTGAATAGAGGTGGTGATAGCAGGCATCCTTGTCTGGTCCCTGTTCTCAAGAGGAATAGTTTCAGTCTTTCTCCATTGAGAATTCAAACTTTTTTAGAATAATATTCTCCTAAATTTACTTTTTCCCTCCACTGTGTATGTTTCATATATATATTTTTTTAAGTTGAAAAATAGAAACAGGATCAGTAATAAAGTTGCCTGTTACTTTAATATTTACATTCTTCCTTGCTAAGCATTTCAGCAATGGTCTGAGTTTTTTTCTTTTTTTTATTGCTTTCCCCTTCATCCAAGTTAATAAGTGTCTACCTCTCATTAGTGGTTTACCCTCCATTCCCCTCCTACCCTTGGTAACCATCAAAGAATATTTCTTTTATGTGAAACACTTTTTGTGACTTATTACAATGGTGCTTTCATAAAGTATTTGTCTTTTGTGATTGACCATTTTCATTCAGCTTAATGTCCTCTAGGTTCATCCATGTTATAAGACATGTTTCAGATTTATCCATGTTGAAACATACAGAAATATAGAAATATTATATATTTAACCAGTTCTTTCCTGATTAATGTTTAGTGCTTTCCCATCTTCTGCTTTCACAAAAAATGTTGCACTGAATAACCTTGTTCTTTTATCATTACACATGTACGTGTGAATGTCTATGGGCCAAATGCTTAAATGTAGAGTTGCTTGGCTGAAAAGAACATTCATATGGAGTTATATGTAATTTTGATATACACTGCCAAATTCCCCTCATACACGTTGTAAAAATTAGCCCTTCCACAGCTCTGTGGTGTTGATGCTCTTTGTCGAGTAAGCTCTGAGTCACGGCAACTTTACGTACAACAGAACAAAGTGTCCTCTGGTCCTGTTCATTTTTGGAATCACTGTCATGTTTGAGTTCATTGTCATGGCTATTGTGTCAACCTATATCATTGAAGGTTTCCCTCATTGTCACTTTACCATATATGGTGTCTTTTTATAGGCGTTGGTCTTTCCTGACCAGAGGAAGAGAGTCAAAATCTTGCCATCCTCACTTCTAATGAACATTCTGGTTTTATTTCTTCTAAGACTATTTGGCGGTCCTCAGTATATTCAATATTCTGTGCCAACACCACAGTTCAAATGCCTCCATCCTTCTCTCTTCCTTTCTCATTATCCATCGTTCACATGCATATGAGGCAATTGGAAAAACCAGGTCTTGAGTCTGATGTACCTCAGTCATCAAAGTGACATCTTTGCTTTCAAAAAAGAGGTGCTTTGCAGCAGATTTGCCCAATGCAGTTCATTATTTGATTTCTTGACTGCTGCTTCCACGGGCATTGATAGTTGATCCAAGTTGAATGAAATCATTCACAACTTCAATTTCTTTTCCACACAGCATTGCAAGAGGGCCATTTTCTGTAACATGGACAATACCATAGATTAGACTTCTGGATTTTTACCAATATGATAGGTGAAAAATAGAATCTCAATGTGGTTTTAATTTGTATTTGTGATAGTATTAGTGCAATTGAGTTTATGGTACAGAAATCCAATATCTTTAGTTTTTTAAGATAACTTATATATTTTTTTCTGTAATCTGCATTTTTCATATTGAATGATTAATTCTTTAGCTATTTGCAGAAGCTCTTTATTATTAATGAAATTAGTTTTTTGTCTGTCATATGAATTGTTACTATTTTCCCCAGATAGTTCATTTGACATTTGACTATACTCATTGTGGTTTTTTTCCTTGTATTGTAGTCAAATTTATTTATATTATGTTTTGGTTCTCTAGTGCTGCTCTAACAGACATACCACAAATGAATGGCTTTAACAAACAGGAGTTTTATTCCCTTATAGTTTGGAGGCTAGAAGTCCGAGTTCAAAGTGTCAGCTCTAGGCGCTGGGTGAAAGACCCTCAACCTTGGGCTTCAGCTCTGCCTCCTGCTCCAGGCCCACTGAAGCGGGAGGTTTCTTTTAGTTCAGGCAGCTGCTGAAGCTGACAAACCCAAGGTAAACAAATAAAATGGCACAGTCCTCAGATTACCAAACAATCTAACACGACAGTAGTTCAAGTCCAGAGACAGTCCTAAGATCAGCAGGAAACATCTCAGGCTGCTAAATGAAGACTTGGCTACATTCAAGATCCAAGCATGTCAAAAAGCTACTGAGATCTTTCTCAATGCCTCTTCTTATATACTGGAAGCAGACCACCTCTCTAAGATAGCTACTCAGCTACTACAATAGATTCCACCATGGAGCTGATTACCAGTCTCTGCCTAGCCACTCAAAACTAGGTCTGGCCAAGTTGACACATAACCATAACTACCACAAATTATATTTAAGGCGCTCTGGGGATTTACTGCTTCAGAAACCCAATGGGGGTCACTATGAGTTGGAATCAACTCAATGGCAGTGGGTTTGGTTTTTGAGTTTTGATGGTGTAGTGGTTAAGGCATTTGGCTGCTAACCAAAAGATCGGTAGTTCAAATCTACCAGCTGCTCCTTAGAAGAAAGATGAGGCAGTCTGCTTTTGTAAAGGTATACAGCCTTGGAAACCCAATGGGAGTTGCTATGGGTCAGAATCTACTCAATGGCAGTGAATTTGGTTTTAAGTTTGGTTTATGATTTGATCTTTTTCTGCCTCTAATAGGTTTTTTCCCCTATATTTTCATTTTAAATTTTATAATATTTTGCCTTTTACATTTAGGTCTTCAGTACATCTGAAATTGACTGCTGTGTGAAGTAAGGAAAAAAATTTATTTTATTTTCCCATATACATAAAATAGATGTGCCATTTGTTAAATAGTCCCAACATACAGGCAATGACAGACTTTTAGAGATGATAAAATTTCAGTGCATGTGAGGCTCTGTCTCCGAGTTCTCTATGGTAAACCAGTAGTCTATCTCAGCACTTTGTGACCTTTTCACATCATGAACACACGGAAAATAGAAATCTGTGTACATGGCACACTGGAGTAGATGGAGGAAGCTGATGGTCCCCCAGGGACTTTGGCTGCTCCCAGTCTTCCCTTACAGCATTGATATCTGATGGGATCAATATCCCAGCACATTTTTAGTACAATCAAGGAGAGTCAAGTCCTTTTACCTTAATTCCGAACTATTTTATGTCTATAATAATTAATAAATCTTGGTATTTTTCTAGTAAGTCAGATCACTCCTCTTTGTTTTTCATCAAAATTATCTTAACTATTTTTTCTTCCTTTGTCCTCCTCCCAAAAGGACTTTAAAATAATATTAATTAATAGTTTAATTTCAGAGACTTGAAATCTTTATGAGAAGGAGTCTTTCAATCCATGAACAGGGTGTACATCATTTATTAATCACCTTTTAAAGCTTTCAATGAAATTTTATAATTTTTACCCTAAAAGTTTAACAAATCTTGTGTTAAATTTGTTCTTAGATGTATTAGAGTTTTGTGGACTTTGAAAATTGTATTTTGTTTTCCTTGTTTAAAGAGTGAGGGGAACAAATTGATGATAATGACAATAATAATATAATAACAAATAGTTACCACTTATATAGCCAAAGGGAGCTCTGGTAGCATAGTGGCTAAGGCACTTGACTGCTAACCAGAAGGCTGGTGGTTCAAACCCACCAGCCACTCCTCGGAAGGAAGTTTGGGCAATCCTACTTCCATAGTAATACTGCCTCGGAAACCCAAGGAGGGGTCGCTATGAGTCAGGGCTGACTCGACGGCACATAACAACAACAACAACAATATAGCCAAGAGGAGGGTTGGTAGCATAGTGCCTAAGGCATTTGACTGCTAACCAGAAGGCTGGTGGTTCAAACCCACCAGCCACTCCTTGCTCCTTGGAAGGAAGACTGAACAGTCTACTTCTGTAGAGATACTTCCTCAGAAACCCAAGGAGGGGTTGCTATGGGTCAGAATCAACTTGATGGCAGTGAGGTTTTTTTTTTTTGGTATATAGCCAAGAATGATTTTAAGGCTTTACATATCTTAACTCATTTGATCTCCAGGAAAATCGCTATTAAGTAGTTCTAATATTATTCCCATTTTGTAGATAAAGAAACTAAGACAGTGAGAAGTTATTTAATAGTCCAAGGTTACTTAGTTAGTAGATAGCAGAGCTGAGATTCATGCCCCACCAGTCTGACACTGGAAAATGATATTTAAAAGATCTTAAAATATCACACACTCATTTATGGTGGAACTTCTGAGGAGAGAAGTCCAAAGGAAGGAGACACTTTATAAACATGCATTCTGTGACACAGATTGAGCCATATGTTTTTAAATCTCAATTAAGGGACACAGGAACTCTGTGCAGTGAATATTATCTTTCCTGTTTTTTTAAATGTGGGAACTGAGGCCCAGAGAGATGAATTAATTCACACAAGGTTACCTCACAGATGGGATGAAAGCTGATGGAGTGTGTGTTTGTTATTGGTCGGCACTGTTGAGTGGATTTTCCACTCATAGTGACCCATGTGACAGAGCAGAACTGCTCCCATGGGGTTTTATAGGCCGTAGTCTTTACAGGAGCAGATGGCAATGTCTTTCTCTCACAGAACCACGGGGTGAGTTCAATCCTCCAACCTTTCTGTTGGCAGCCAAGCGCTTACCCATTGTGCCACCAGAGATCCTTGAGTGTATGTCTACCCACCCCCAAGTCCCATGTTGTTTGGTTGTTGCTCATAAATACACAAGAGCCAGCAGAGTCACTCTCTTCCCTGATTTTCAGGGTAAGAGGCTTAGTAACTCCAAACAAATGCCAACCTGCTAATGCCAAGTGAAGCACATAAAAAAGAAAATGTGTCATCTTCATGAATATTTTAAAAATAGTATTAAAACTTTACTATCTGAAGAAGTTATGAAGAGTGGGGAGATTATGGATAAACCTTCCTGATGGCTTTTGAGTGACCTCTGAGGTGAGTCAAGGAGCTCCATCAATAAGTTAACAAACATGTAATGAATGGGAATTGTGTGTAAGGCACAGGTCCCTCCCATATTGTGACTAGTACTTGTCTGTAACTGTTGGGGGACATGCCAGTCACAGGGGTCTGATCCCACAGAAGGTAGTGGTCCTGGGTAAGAGGGAAAGTGGCTCCCCAAGTATCACAGCCATGACACCGTCTATCCTCAGCTATGAAGGCTGACCAGAGGGATGGCCTAAATATATGTTCAAGATCACAAGTCTCTTCTCTGGAAAACAAACTTTATTGAAGGTCTGGTATCTTACATTCTCCAAACAGAATAATGAGACTCTGGCTTTATTTTAAGTTTTGTTTAAAATTAGTTTGATTTTTTTCTGATTACAAAAAATAACATATAAATTAAAGAAAAATCTAGAGAACGCTAAAAAATCTCCATAATCCTCATAGCCGAGGTCTCTCATTTTTAACATCTGGGTTTATAGTTCCAGACTTAGAGAGACAGAGTGCAAAATGGGCATGGGGAGGCATCATCTGACCTCTAACTTCACAAGGGGAAGAGAGAATCACCATCAGCATCAAAGGTCCAAGACTGACTGCTGTGAGGCTGAGGTCAAGACATGCCTCTATATTGCAGCAGTTTTACTAGTTCTGAGACCAACTATCCCTCCCATGACACTCTCTACTTCTCTCTTAGGTTCGATAATTAATTGCAATGGTCACACAAAACTCTCACATAATACTCATGATTATATGTTTTATTATGTAGGTAACAGGTTACAACTCAGGATTAGGAACACTCAGGATACAGTTTTTTAATCAAGATATTCTCCCCTCATTCATGCCTGAGGCAGGTCTCTCTCTGGCCCTTGACCCCTTGGCCTTTGTTATGAAGCTCTTTTAGCTATACCAATAGGTGCCCAGAGAGGCACCCCACCCTGCCAGTAAGATTTCTGCCCAAAGACACTCAGATTTCCTCCTCTGGGAAACCTGCCGCTCTGTCTCTTGGTTTGGGTGCCACCGAATTTCTGCCATCTCAACAAATTGTTACAGCTCTCTCTCCCTCTGTCTCCTGGGTCAAGGAGGTCCAGTGCAGGAATCTCAGGTCCAAGGATATATTCCACTCCTGGTTGTTCTTTCTTTATGGTAGTGGGATCCAATCCCTCTACCTCTGGGATGACTCATTTTAAGCCTAGCAGGACGGAAAAACTAACATTACCCATGTTAGGGTACCGTAAACCTTATTTCCATGATCCCACCCCCACAAGAGTGCCATGTACCTTATTTACATTATTAGCAAGTTACCCAATCCCCTTGGTAGACCACAAGCACCTCATACTTGCATAGTCCCACTCAGTCATCTGGTGGGAGTCACAAAGATCATGGCTAGAAGAGCCATATTAAGTAACTCATTGTACCATAGATAGATAGATAATATTGTTTTGTAAACATTTGACTTATTGTTTTCAATTAATGGAACAACTTTCTAAGTCAAAAATTATTTTTCTCTGCCATCTTCTTGGTGGCTGGGCTGTCTTGTATTTCATGATATCAGAGCCTTTAGCTTGGTTTATCCAATCCTGTATGTGGGATATTTAGGCTTCTCTGATCATTGGTTATTTTAATCAATGCTGAGAAAAAAAAAAAAAAAGAGGAAAAAGAAGAAGAAAATCCTTGTAGCTAAATCTATCTAGTGTTCATATCAATTGCCTTGAGATACATCCACAGAAGTTGGATTTCTGGGTCAATGGGAATGCCCGATTAAAGACTTGCTATAGACAACAGATGGCTCTGTTGAACAACTCAGGTTGAGGCAGCACCACCCTCTAACCTTTCTGCCAATTTTGACACCGACCATCCCTCCCAAGGTACTCTCTATTTCTCTGCTGTTTGATAATCCATTGCAATGGCCACACAGAACTCACAGACAATTCTCATAATTACAGGGTGTATTAGGGACATAATAGTTTACAATTTAGGATGAGGAACAACTCAGGATATGATTCTTCAATCAGGGCAGCTTCTTCTCAGCCATGCTGCAGGCATGCTTCTCTCTGGCGTTGGCCTCTTGGCCTTGTGGTCCCTTGGCCTCTGCCCTGCTCAGGCAACTGTAACAAAAACTCTTTCAGCTCCCAGAGAGTCACCACACTCAGCCATCAAGGCTCCTGCCCAAAGGCACTCAGCTTTCTTGCTCCATGGACCAAGAAACTTGGTCTCATGCTGGTCTCTTGGTTTTGCCGCCTCTGCTGCTGCTGTTTCTCTGCCACTGCATCTAACTGTCTCAGCAAAGTATTAGAGCTCTTTCTCTGTCTCCTGGGTCAAGGAGGTTCACAGCAGGGATCTCGGGTCCAAGGACATGCTTCCACTCCTAGCTCTTCTTTCTTAATGGCAGAGAGATCTCCCTTTCCACCTTCAGGATGGCTCATTTTAAGACTAACACATGACAAAAATGACCAATCCTCATGTTAGAGTTCTGCACTTCTTATTTCATGGTCCCACCCCCCACGAGCATGCCATGTACCTTATTTACACTATTAACAAGCTACTCTATCCCCTCAGTGGGCCCCAGGCACCTCACATTTGCATAGCTAGAAGAGCCATATTAAGTTATTCACGGCACCACAACCACTCTTTTTATAACACAGACATGATTAGATTTAGAACATCAAATTCAGGTATGATCTAAATAACATAACAGAGACACCCTATTTCCAAACAAGACACATACATGCACAGGTTCAAGTGCCAGGAATTGAAAATACATTTGGAGGGGACACTATTCCACCTGTAACACAGCTCAAAGTAACCCTTGGGCCAAGCCCATCGGAGAGGCACAGGGGTGAAGGGGAAAGGTAGAGGAAAGCATTACAGGACAAAGGGAAAGCTCTGCTGAGGGCACAAACCCTACTGAATGGTGTTCCCAGCACCACTGACTCTCTAATCAGCCTGAGCCACATCCACAATCCCTTTCATGATACATTAATCCCAAGTACCAGACTGAGACCAACCTAATGTGGTCTTGCCTTGCTACATTAACTCACTGATTTGAAAGGTGTTCTAGAATGTTGGACAGGACAGATGCATAAGAAATTTGAGATCTCTCCCTGTCCTCTACTTCCACCTCACTCCTACCTCATGCCTGCTGTATTACCCAGCACTGGAAGAGGAGACAATGGTCATGTTGGGTTTGGGGATTTGGCTGGATCAACCCAGATAGCAATGAAAGACTGAATAAACAAACTGACAATGGCTGAATCATATATGCAAGTATAACTGCAACCTACAACCTGCAGCAGCCTAGCCAGGAAGTCAAACAGCAATCCCTGTAACAATGAGCCCACAATGGGTAGGACTTGATTAATAACTAAAAGCTTCCTTAATCTTTGTCCCTGCTTTTAAAGTAGAGGAGCTCTGGTGGTACAATTGTTAAGTTATGTGCTGCTAACCAAAAGCTCAGTGGTTTGAATCCATCAGCCTCTCCATGGGAGAAAGATGAAGCAGTCTGCTTACATAAAGATTTATAGCCTTGGAAACCCTATGGGGCAGGCCTTCTCTGACCTATACCAAAATCCAAACCAAACTCACTGCCATCAAGTCAGATCCAATCCATAGCAACCCCTCCTTGTGTTTCTAAGGCAGTATCACTATGGAAGTAGATTCCCCAACCTTCCAGTCAAATGCCTTAGGCACTATGCCAGCAGAGCTATAGGGTCTCTATGAATTGGAGTCAACTTGATGGCAGTGGGTCTTTTTT
>NW_006922084.1:262905-276953 GCF_000298275.1 Orycteropus afer afer | reverse complement strand
TTAGATTTTTTTTTTTTTTTTTTTTCCCAAAGGAGGCAGGGTAGGTGGAAATAGTTCTAATAGTATTAGACTGTTAGCTCCGGATGCTTCTATTGGAGTCAACTTGATGGCAGTGGGTCTTTTTTTTTTTTTTTTGCTTTCCAAAGGAGGGTCAACTGGAGAAAGCCAAATATGCTCCCTTATTGACTGCTAACCAGAAAGCTGGTGGTTCAAACCCACCAGCCACTCTTCGGAAGGAAGACTGGGCAATCTACTTCCATAGAGATACTGCCTTGGAAACCCAAGGAGGGGTTGCTATGAGTTGGGTCCAACTCGATGGCACATAACAACAACAACCACCACAGTCACAGTGGTGGTCTAGTGGTAGAATTCTTGCCTTCCATGTGGGAGTCTCATGATCGATTCTTGGCTAATACACTTTCTGTGCTGCTACCACTCATCATCAGTGGAGACTTGTGTGTTGCTATGATGCTAAATGCGTCTCAGTGGAGCTTTCAGACTAAGACACTGGGGAGAAAACCTTGGCAATCAACTTCTGAGAGTAAGCCAATGAGAACCTTATGGGTCACAAAGGTCCAATCTCATTGTGTGTGGGGTTGCCATGAGTGGCAGCTAACAACAACAAATCACTGTGTGCTTTCATTGCTTAGGGCTGAGCTGGAGGTGAGATGGAGGGGTTTCTCCCTTCCTGGAAGGTTGAAGCAAGGATGGCAAAGAGTAAAGGTACACACTTTAATACTGAAAGGTATCAGCTAATTGCTGACCTGACTGGGCAATCTACTTCCGTAGAGATACTGTCTCCAAAACCCAAGGAGGGGTCACTATGAGTCCAAAATGACTCGATGGCAGTGAGTTTGCTTTTTGCGTGTGTGTGTCTCCTTAGGATTGGCTGCAGATCCCTGTTCTGGGCAGCCTGGGTGTCTGAGAACTCAAGGCATTGATGCTCAGGTCCTCTCCATCAGCATAAACCCTGTCCTCCCTCACGTGGTGGCATTTTTACCCTAAACCTCCTCTGGGCTCTCTCCTCTCTTCCCTCTCTTCTTGGGTCTTACCTCACCTGGGAGGCTGTTTAGAGCTTGCTTGCTTATAGAGTCTACGCCTCTGCATAGAAGACCAACTGGAGGAAAACAAGCAGATTTTAATTTTACTTTTGAAACTAGGAAGTTAGTCTCTAATTAGACAGAAAGGATCCTCTGAGGAGCTCTGGTGTCCCTGTGGTTAAAGCATTGGACTGCTAAGCAAAAGGTGGGTCATTCAGATCCATCAGCCACTCCGTAGGAGAAAGATGAAGCAATCTGCTTCCATAAAGATTTACAGCCTTGGAAAGTCTATGGGGCAGTTCCACTCTGTCCTACAGGGTCACTATAAATCAGAATCAATCAAATGGCAGTGAGTTTGCTTTTTTTTTTTTTTTTTCTTTTAAGGTGGCACCTGCTTTGCTAAATGCATCAGGGCTGGGACTAGAGTGAGGCAAGAAGGCACCCAGGCACAAAATTTAAGGAAACACTTGTGTGGCCCTGAAAATATCTCCTTAACTTTTGTATCCTAGGCTCCTTCCATGCCTCCCCCTAGTCTCAGCCCTGTGGACCTTTAGCCATGCAGACCCAGAAATCTTCTGCTGTCAGCTAGACACACACAGAGCCCTCTCATCTCCAGCAGCAGACTCCTATTAACCCAGTTCAGGAGGCTAGTGGCTTACACAAGAAGGTCTAAAAACTCAACTCACTACAGTTGAGTTGAATCACACTCAGAGTGACCCATTCTTGGGTTTCTGAGGTGGTATCTCTATGGAAATAGATTGCCCAGTCTTCCTTCCAAAGAGTAGCTGGTGGGTTTGAACCGCCAGCCTTCTGGTTAGCAGTCAGATGCCTTAGGCACTACACCATGACAGCTCCCAGTTGACTCATTTATAGGGAGATGTGGAGCTGTTACAGACGTCAAATTTCCCTGGTAATTAGCATATTCTCTCCTGTAATAAGCTATGTAGAAAGTCAGACCATGATCACATTATGGAGAATCTTTCCCAGTCAGAAAGATCAAACCCTCAACAAGAAACTGCAAGCAAAACTCAAATCATAAAAAGAAAAAAAAAAAAAAAAAGGCCAGGTTCATTGGTCTGATGGAACCTGGTGAGACTCCCGAGACTACGGCCCCTAGTTATCCTTTAAGTCTGGAATTGAGTTCATTCCGGTAGCTTCCAGCGAAACAGTACACAGGCATATAGTCTGAACATTTACATCAGGTAGATACACTCCTTGTAATGATCAATTATGGGAGAACAAAAGGGCAGTGTTTGCACAGGGAGATAGCTCAGGGTGCAGGAATGCGTAGGAAAGAAGGACACATGGAAGAGGTAACCATAGGGAGGAAGTGGGAAGAGAGTTGCTACATTGTGGGGAATTATAGTCAATATCATGATACAAAATGTGTATGAACTGCTGTATGGAAAATGAATTGGCTCTCTGAACTTTCACTTAAATCACAAAAAAAATTTAAAAAGGAAAAATAAAAAGAAACTTCAAGCATATGGCCAGCTGCATTTCAGAACTACCAAGGACCAGTGATGGCTGTATGCTCCCCTCTCTCTCCCTTCCTGAATGGGAGTGTCTCTTATCTGATGTCTGCCCCACACTTGTATGCCCACAGTGTGGGAGGCAGATAACTTGTCTCTTTAATTCATAGGTCTTCAGATTGAGATAAATGATATTAAAAGAGTCAGATACCATTAATATATTATCCCCATTCCACAGATGAGAGAACTGAGATTTAGCAAGATTGATTGGCACATAATCCTGTAGCTGCTAAAGTTAGAAATCAACATATAACTGACAGTGAGACTGGTTTAGAGGCCATTACAAGGATCAAGGCAAGCGATGATAAGGGTATGAATGGCAGGGTCAGTGGGGTGGGTGCAGAAGGTGGAAAGATTTTATCAACAGAGAGTAAGGAAAAGAACAGCTTCTGATGACTCTGAGGAAGGTGGAGAAGATGGACAAAGACAGTTCTCAAATTTCTGGATTTTACCAGAGTTAAGTGAATCACAATTGTAACTACACAGCTCTTTGAGACAGTACATGTGATATTAGTGATAAATTGCTCACTTATGTTGAAATAAATTAATAGCTTAATTCAACAAACAAAGAAACAAAAAGACATTGCTATGGAGTTGAATCCAACCCGTGATGACTCTGTGTGCTTCCAAGTAGAACTCTGTTTCCCAGGATTTTCTTGGCTGTAATCTTATGGAAGGAAGCACTGGTGGTAAGACAGTGAAGCATTCGGCCTACTAACTGAAAGGTCAGTAGTTCGAACTCACCAGCTGTTTCGCAAGATCAAAGACCTGGTGATCTGCTCTTGTAAAGATTACAGCCTAGAAAATTGTATAGGGCTGTACCACTCTGTCACATAGGGTCACCGTGAATCAAAAATCTGTGTGATGGCACGTAACAACAACAAAAGGAGCTCTGGTGGCATAGTACCATTTGGCTGCTTAACAGAAGGTTTGCAGTTCGAACACCAGCCTCTCTGTAGGAGAAGGATGAGGCAGTCTGCTTCTGTACAGGTTTACAGCCTTGGAAACCCTATGAGGCTGTTCTACTCTGTCCAGTGAGATCACTATGAGTCAGAATTGAATCAATGGCTGTGGGTTTACAACAATCTACAGAAGGGGCCCTGGTGGTACAATAGTTAAGTACGTGGCTGCTAACTGAAAAGTTGGCATTTGAACCCACTCAGCAGCTCTGCTGGAAAAAACCTATGAGGCAGTTCTACTCTGTCCCATGAGGTCACTATGAGTAGAAATCAACTTGGTAGCATTAACAAGAGAAACAACAATCTTAAGGAGGCAGATGCAAGGTGAATGTTTCAGTCAATTGTGTTGTTTAGTGTCACCGAGTTGATTTTGACTCAGCAATCTCATGTAACAGAGTAGAACTGCCCCACAGGGTTTTCTAGGTTGTCATCTTTGAGGGAGCCAGGTCTTTCTCCCACAGAGCCACTAGGTGGATTTGAACTGCCAACCTTTCCATTACCAGCCAACTGCTTAACCAGTGTGCCACTTGGGCTGAGAGCAAACCGTTTGTGCCACCCAAGGACCTCATACTCCATCTGAGTTGATTCATTTGGAAGCTCCAGTTGACAGACTAGGGGGAAAGGCACAAAGGAATGAGAAGTGTAGGAGAGGCGAGAGGTGTTTTGACAAACTTATCAAAGTATCAATGTTGCTGCAACTTTGTGCACCTCCAGGCCTGAGCTGCTCTCAATACTTCTCTTGTGATGTTTCTGGGCTGTCAGTTGGACATGTGACTCCAAGGCCTAAAACTCCTCACCTTATCCGTCAGGATCAAGTCCAAACTCCTCTGGAGCAGCCCGCCCTTGGGACCTGTGTTTCTTATCTACCTCTCAGGGCTCATCTCTCACCCCTTTTCCTTACAGCCCAGCCTGGCTGCCCTGCAGGAAATTCATTGAATGTTCCCAGCTCATATTCTCCTGGACTTTGTTCCTTCTTCTTGGAAAGCCCATCCCTTCTCCCTTCCTTTCTTCTCCAAGTTCTTTTGCCTACAATTTAACAACCCAGGCTTCAGTGCTGCACTCAGATATCACCCCTTCTGGGAAGCCTTCCTGCACTCCTTCATGCTTCCCTCTTCCTATAGGACCCCACCCACCTTGTGCTTGCTTCTCAGAACGAACAAAATTATGTGTATTTATGATTTAGCATGCTGCAAACACTGTGTTACCAGTTGCCAACAAGTCCCTTCTGTATCAGGGCGACCCTGTGTCAGATCTTGGTGGCTGACTGTCAGAAGTTGATTGGCAGGCTTTTCTTTCAAGGTCCTTCTTGGTGAACTTCAACTTCCAAATTTTTGGTTACCAGTGAGTATGTTAACTGTGTCCACCACTATAATAGGGTGAAAGAGACCCCAGATTCAGAGTCAACAGAGACACCTTTATTGAGCCTTGGAGATGATAAAGACAAAACAAAGACAATGATCCTAGATGAGGGAAACCATCAGCATGAGAAAGCTGAATGGAGTCTGCTGAGTCATGGTCATGTGGCTAACTATATATGATTTTTCAAAAAAGAAGAATCATCACTAAATCAGGATTGGTGGTAGATAGATTCTTCACTGTTGCCGGTGGGACTACAGAAGCAGGGAAAAGACCATGATTGGGAATTAAAACCAGAAAAGGGCTACAGGATTGGTTCTGGGCTTTGACTGCAGGCTAAGTAGTGGTCAGGATAGGCTGTGACCCAGGACCATGCAGTGTGAGGCTTAGTCACAAGGCGGCCACCAAACAATACCAAGACCCCAACCTTAATTTAAATTGGAATAGGACACTCTCAAGCAAGTTCCCTAGTTCTCTGTGAGAGGGGGTGTTTCTTGGAGTCATGATAATTTATCTCATCAAAAGTACTATTCTTGAAGGCAAACTGCCCCTCCTTAGGTGAGTCCCGGAATTTGTCTGCATAGCCACAATGCTAGTTTATGATCAGAGAGAACCCAAATGACATCTGCAACTTACGTCAAGCCTCAAAATGGAGTGAGGGCTCCCAAGGCAGACCACAGCCTTCCACAACCCCAAGTGCTCTCAAATCTGAGCTCTAATACACCACCCAGAGACCTGAAGCACTGTGTTAGGAGCTTTAGTTATGGATCTCAGAAGGGGCTTTATATACCTAGGGCACATGAAATTCTACTTGGGACCCAAATGAACTTGTAAAATTTTAATATGCTTTAATGTTTATTAGGAGGTAAAAATAGGACTCATATCTCAAACCCACGACTTCACAAATACTGTTGTTCAGGATGAAGCAAAGGTCCCCAGGTGGCACAAACGTTTTATGCTCGACTACTAACCTAAGGGTTGGCTGTTCAGACCCACCCAGTGATGCCCTGGAAGAAAGCCCTGGTGATCTGCTTCCATAAAGATGAAAGTCAACACAAACCCATGCACGATTCTAACCTGTAACACATGACAACGTTACCGAGTTAATTGTAGAATTTGTTGCGAGATCAAACAATCTGAAGGGGAGAGGCTAATGTGTGCCTGAGGTCTGGGAAATCTCATTCAATCCTGACAACAACCCTGTGAAATAGATATTTTGTTCATATTTTCAAGATAAGAACCCTGAAGGTCACAGAGGTTAAGTAACTTGCCCAAGGTCACAGAGACCATTATGTGGAGAGGTCACAATTTGCTCTAAGGCTGGGCTGACCCTTTGTGCCCAGCTCCTAGCAAAGTTCACGCACTGGGCTTTGTCTATTTGTCTGCCTCTCACTGGAAGAAAGGTCCTTGAAAGCAGGAACATGCCTTAATTGCCTATTTCCATGGCTAAAGCACTTTCGGAAACAGTAGAGCTAAGCTTGTGGGGAAAGAGCGAATGACTGCAGGGGTGAATGGATGAGGGCTGGATTGCACACAGTTTACAAAGCCCCTTTGCTGGCATTTTTATTTTATTCTCCCAACATATGTTATTCTCTGTCTCTGTTTTCCAAAGGTGCTCTGTTTTCCAAACTGATGCTCAGAGTCCATATTAACAGAAGGAGAGAGGCGGAGGAACTTGCCAAGATATCACTGAGTGGGTGGGAGAGTGGAAGGTGGCAGGGAAGGAGGGGACAGGCAGATCATACTCTGCTTCAGGACCTGAGAGGAAGTTGACCTTCAAGACCCCTAGCACCTTTTTTCCTCTCCAGGTTCTGATCTCAGCAGGAACATCCTGCTCTTGGCATGCTCTGATAACCACTCAGGGCGTTCCTAGGAGTCATGACAATTTATCTCATCTAAGTAATCAAAGAGTTACTTAGATAAGAAAGTGAAAGCATTACTTCTGAGCAAGAGGAGACTCCTGGGTAATATCCAATTTCTTAATTAACACATTTCCTGGGGGGCCATTCAAGGTTTTCTTTATGAGATTTTATCTTATGAAACCCTCCGCCATCCAGCTGGTTCCAACTCAGAACGACCCTACAGGACAGAGTAGGCTTTCCCCAAAGCGTTTCCAAGGCTGTAAATCTTTATGGAAGCAGACTGCCCCATCTTTCTGCCATGAATTGCCTGGTGGTTTTCAACAGCTGACCTGTTGGTTAGCAGTCATATGCCTTAACTGCTGTGACACCAAAGTTCCTTATTTTCTTACTAGTGACAAAATAATAAAAGTTCATGGACAAAACATTAGGAAAGGACAGACAAAGACAAGGAAGCAGTGGTAGTTAGTGGCTGAATTCTTCCCTCCCATGCTGGAGACCTGGGTCGACTCCTGGCCAGTACACCTCGTGCACGGCCACCTCCCATCTTTCAGGAGAGGCTTTCTGACTGCTATGCTGTTGAACAGATTTGGCAGATCTTCCAGACTAGTATGGACTAGGAAGAAAGTCCTGGTGATCTTCTGAAAATCAGCCAGTGAAAATCCTATGGATCACAATGGTCCAATCCAGTTAATGTCTGAGATCTCCATGAGTCAGAGGATGACTTCACAGTAGAATGGGAATTCCAGAACACTTAATTGTGCTCACGAGGAACCAGCACGTAGACCAGAAGGCTATCGTTCAAACAGAACAAAGGGATACCACATGGTTTAAAATTAGGAAGGGAGTGCATCAGGCTCCTATCTTCTCACCACACTTATTCAAACCATATGCTGAGCAAATAGTCTGAGAAGTTGGACTACATGAAAAAGAGCATGGCATAAGGATTTGAGGAAGACTCACAACCTGTGATATGCAGATGACACAACTTTGCTTGCTCTAAGAGAAGAGGACTTGAAGCACTTACTGGTAAAGATTAGAGACTACAGTCTGCAGTATGGATTACACCTCAACATAAAAAAAATCCTCACAACTGGACCAATAAGCAGCATCACGATAAATGGAGAAAAGATTGAAGTTGTCAAAGATTTCATATTACTTGGTTTCACAATCAATACCATTGGAAGCTTGTTGTTGTTGTTGTTAGGTGCCATCGAGTTGTCTCTGACTCATAGCGACCCTAAGCACAGCAGAACGAAATACTGCCTGGTCCTGTGCCAGCCTCACGATCCTTGATATACGTGAGCCCATCGTTGCAGCCACTGTGTCAATTCATCTTGTTGAGAGCCTTCCTCTTTTTCAATGACCCTCCACTTTACCAAGCACGATATCCTTCTCCAGGGAATGGTCCATTCTGACAACATGACCAGAGTAGGTGAGACTAAGTCTGGCCATTCTCACTCCCAAAGAGCATTCTGGCTGCACTTCATCCAGGACAGATTTGTTAGTTTCATGGTACTTTCAGCATTCTTCGCCAACACCACAACTCAAAAGCATCAACTCTTCTTCAGTCTTCCTTATTTATTGTCCAGCTCTCACATGCATAAGAGGCAATTGAAAATACTATGGCTTGGGTTAGGTGCACTGTTGTGGTTACATTTGTGTGTCAACTTGGCTGGACCTGGTTAAGTTGCTGGGCAGCTGGATGTAGTTATTCCCTGTGGTGAGATTGGTAATTAACTCCATGGTGGAATCTATTGGAGCAGCTGAGTAGCTGTTTTGGGTATGTGGTCTGCTTCCCATATATAAGAAGCAGCTTTGAGAATGGTCTCTAGCTTATGGCACACTTGGACCCTGTATGTAGCCGTGTCATTGCTCAGCAGTCTACCATGCTCTGCCAACCTTGGGATTTACAATGGACTTGAATTAATCACCTGCTGTGTGGTTTGGTAACATCAGGACTGTGCTATTTTATTTGTCGACCTTGGGCTTGTTAGTCTCAGTAGCCAGGGCTACCGGAGTGAAGAGATGCCTCTTGCTTCATTGGGCCGGGAGCAAAAGGCAGAGCCCAAGGTCGAGGGGCTTTCACACAGCCCATAGAACCTGGCACTTTGAACTTGGACTTCTAACCTCCTGAACTGTGAGAGAATAAACTCCTGTTTGTTAAGGCCATGCCATATGTGGTATATTTCTGTCAGAGTGGCAGTAGGTAACCAGAACATGCACCTTAGTCTTCAAGGAGACATCTTTGTTCTTCATCACTTGAAAGAAGTCTTTTTTAGCAGATTTGCCCAATGCAATACATCATCTTATGTCTTGACTGGGTGCTTTCAATGGTGTTGATTGTAGTACCAAGTAATACAAAGTGCTTGACAACTTCAATCTTTTCGCCATTTATCATGAAGCTGTTTATTGGACCAGTTGTGAGGATTTTTGTTCTTTATGTTGAGGTGTAATCCATACTGCAGACTGTAGTATTCATTCCTCATCAGTAAGTGCTTCAAGTCCTCCTTGCTTTCAGCAAGCAAAGTTGTGTCATCTGTATATCACAGGTTGTTAATGAGTCTTCCTCCAGTCCTGATGCCACGTTCTTCATATAATCCAGCTTCTCAGATTATTTGCTCAGCACACAAATTGAATAAGTGCGGTGAAAGGATACAATGGAAGCAGCAGTCAAAAAAGCAGATGATATATTGCACTGGGCAATCTGCTGCAGAAGACCTCTTTAAAGTGCTTACGAGCAAAGGTTTCTCTTTGAAGACTTAAGTGCACCTAAGCCAAGCCAGGGTATTTTAAAAAAATACAATGAGTGTGGTTTGGTTGGGTAACAAAAAGAAGAAAGGAGAGGGAATGAAAAAGGGGAAGAAGGAGAGAGACAAAGAGAAGTAAGTGGAGGAAGAGGGGAAAGAGGAAGAGGAAGAGCAGAGGAAAAAAGGAAAGAAGGAAGTGTGGGAGGGAATAAGAGAGGGAGGGTGTGACCTCATCTTAACGGAACTAATTAACTGAACAAAGAGAAAGTACAGTTAGAACACTCCTTAGAAGCAAGGATAGCAAGACTTTGTCTCACTGACTTTGGACACGTTATTATGAGGGACCAGTCCCTGGAGCAGGGTATATCACATTTGGTAAAGTAGACGGTCAGCGAAAAAGAAGACGACCTTCATTTAGGTGGATTGACACAGTGGCTGCAACAATTGGCTCAAACATAGCAACGGTTGTGAGGATAGTGCAAGACTGGTCAGTGTTTCAATGACTTATATATGGGGTCACCATGAGTCAAAGCTAATTGGACAGTACCTAACAAACTTAACTAACTATGGACACCTGTGATGTAGGGAGTTTAGAGGCCCCTGAGACTTGGGTAGCGGAGACAGAAATGAGGCTGAGCTCTGCTAGGAGAGTGCTGGCAGAGAACCATGAAGACTGTGAGGGAGAAAGCTGGACAGGTAGGGACTTCCTGTGACAAGATGTGGCTAGCAGACATTGGTGCTGGTATCTGAATTGAGATGTAAGGTGTTTTTGTTGTTTGTTTGTTTGTTTTGTTGTTGTTTCCTATGTGGCCTACCCTATGACATTTTTAAGTCTTCAGGAAAACCTGTGACTTCAAAAAATTTCAATCTTGGTGATTTGGGCCATGAAGGAAAGGGGAAAGTGGCCTCAAAGGACTAAGCAGGTATACTAGTCTCCTAGGGCTGCTGCTACAAATCACTACAGAGTGGCCTCAAACAAGAGGAATTTATTCTCTCATACTTCTGGAAGCTAAAAGTCCAAAATCAAGGTGCTGGTAAACTTGGTTCCTTTGGGAGTTCTAAGGGAGAATTCATTCCAGGCCTCTCTCCCAGCTTCTGCTGGTAGCTGGCAGTCCTTGGCATTATTGGCTTCTAGAGGCATCACTTTGCCTCCATCTTCACATGAGCTCTGTGTTCTCTCCTCTTGTAAGATTAAAGTACATCCTACTCCAATATGACCTCATCCTAACCAAACTAATTAACTGAACAATGACCCCATTTCCAAATAAATCCACATTCTGAGATTCTGAGTGGACACGGATTCTGGGGAGACACTGTTCAACCCACTTCTATAGTGATGTGATGACCAGGCTTTATGGGCAGACAGCGAAAGCTGACCAGCTCCAGCCAGGAAGTGCAACCACTCTTAGATATCCTCAAAAGATAACAGGAGAGAAACAGAATTCCTATTACCTTAGACAGAGGGGGAATTTTAAAGGAAACAACGGGAGTATAGAGGAACCCTTGTGTAAACACACACATGCATACATTCACACACAAACACATTCTCTCATTCTTCTTGTCTCCAAGTTGAGCCTATGAATTATTAGAACATAACTTCTACCCAGAAGACTGAAGGTGAAAAATGAAATTGGCCAGAAAAGACTCATCCTCACCCTGCACTCATTAGGAGCAAGCCCAGGGACTCAGAAGCCCACCCACAAGCTGTCTGGGACCTAGGACTTTAACAAGTTGAACAAGCTTTGCCACACAGCATGCTTGTCCTCTGGCATTTTTCACAGCCATCTAGTGGCCTGCTGTCCAGTTTCAGCTTAACTTTCTCAGGAATTTGAATTCCAGTATAGCTCTGGTAGCATAGTGCCTAAGGCACTTCACTGTGAACCAGAAGGCTGGCTGTTCAAACTCACCAGCCACTCCTTGGAAGGAAGGTGGGACAATCTACTTCCATAGTGATACTGCCTCGGAAACCAGGAGAGGTCGCTATGAGTCGGGTCCAACTCGACGGCACATAACAACAACAACAACAACATAGCATTCTGAAGGAACTTTAGTGGTACAGTGGTTAAGGCATTCAACTGTTAACCAAAAGTAGGCAGTTCAAACTCACCAGCCACTCCATGGGAAAAAGATGAGACAGTCTGCTTCCATCAAGACTTACAGCTTTGGAAACCCTATGGGGGCAGTTCTACCCTGTCCTCTATGGTCGCTATGAGTTAGAATCGTTTTGCTGGCGGTGGATGAGCACAGTATTCTGAGAGGAGACATCATATCAACCCTGGATGAATAGAGAGACATCCCAGCTTCACCTTCCAGAAAATAGGATTTCCTAAGAAGTTATTTGTGGTGGTGGTGGTGAGGTGGGTATGGTAGCACTGTGCTTCCAAGTCAAGCAGTTACTCTTTTCCAACTTCCTTGTGTCTGTCTCTCTGTCTTTCCCGACTTTCCCCAAATAATTCATCATATTTTCTACTCCAATTCTCTCTCTAGGGATTTTTTTCCCTTTGATGTTGCTGTTTATCTTGCTCTGATTATGAAATGTATACTTATGCTGAAGTTTATAAAAGGCTTACAAAAATTATCCATTGTCTACACATCTTTTAAAATGTAGTGGAGGTTATATTGCATATATGGAGATGCTAGATGGTAAAGTGGTTAAGCGCATGACTACTAATTGAAAGATGAGAAGTCAGAACCCACTCAATAAGCATCTCTGAAGAAAGACCTGGTGATCTGCTTCCAAAAGTCCTTGATAACCCTATGGATTGCAGTTCTACTCTGCAGCACATGGGGTGAGTGTGAGTTGGAATTGGTTTGCGTTTTATGTTACACATATAATTTTGGTTCTTTCTTTCCCCACATTTCTTCTTAGGGTTGTTCCTGGGGAGGTAATAGCTTTGCTGCTCTTGTGAATGGAATCTTTCTTTGCATTATTGTCTGTTGATCGCTGTCATGGAGTCAGCAGCCCTGTCCCATGGTATCTCTAAGCACAATGGAATGAATGAATCGCTGCCCAGTCCTGCACCAACCCCATGATCAGGTGCAGACCAGACTGCTGTGAGCCACAGGATTATCTTATCAGAAGTAAATCACCAGGACATTCTGCTTGTATTATTGTTTGTTGTTATTGGGTGCCATTGAGTCAGTTTCAGCTTATAATGATCCTATGTACAACAGGATGAAACCCTGCCCAGGCTTGTGCCATCCTTATAAATCCCTGCTAAGCTTCACCTCATCGTTGCAGCCACTGTGTCAATCCATCTCATTGTGGGCCTTCCTCTTTTCCACTTACCCTGAACTTTACCAAGTATGATATCCTTCTCCAGGAAATGGTCCCTTCTAACCACATGACCAAAGTAGGTGAAACAGTCTGGCCATTCTCGCTTCTCATGCCTTGCTTTTCCAGGATAGATTTGTTTGTTCTTCTGGCAGTCTATGGTATTTTCAGTATTCTTTGCCAACACCACAATTCAAAGACATCAATTCTTCTTTGGTCTTCCTTATTCATTGGCTAGTTTGAGCATGTATGTGAGGCTGTTGAAAATATGATGGCTTGGTTTAGGCACATCGTAGTGTTCAAAGTGACATTTTTGCTCTTCAACATTTTAAAGATCTTTTGCAACAGATTTTCCCAGTGCAATACATCATCTCATTTCTTGACTGCTGCTTTCATGGGTGTTGATTGTGGTTCCAAGTAAAATGAAGTTCCTGACAACTTCAATTTTTCCCTCATTTATCATAATGTTGCTTATTAGTCCAGTTGTGAGGACTTTTGTTTTATGTTGAGGTGTAATCCATACCAAAGACTGTAGAGTTTGATTTTCATCAGTAAGTGCTTCAAGTTCTCTTCACTTTCAGCACGCAAGGTTGTGTCATCTGCATATTGCGGGCTGTCGAGGAGTGTTCCTCCAATCCTGAGGCTGCTTTCTTCTTCATATAGTCCAGCTTCTTGGATTATTTGCTCAGCATAAAGATTGAATAAGTATGGTGAAAAGATACAACCGTGATGTCCACCTTTCCTGATTTTAAACTATGCAGTATTCCTTTGTTCTGTTTGAAAGACAGCATCTTGGTCTATGTACAGATTCCTCATGAGCCCTGTTAAAGGTTCTGGAATTCCCATTCTTTGCAATGTTATCTATAATTCGTTATGATCCACACAGTCTAATGCCCTGGCAGAGTCAGTCAAACATACGTAAGCATCATTACGGTATTCTCTGCTTTCAGATAAGTTCCATCTGACATCAGCAATGATATCCTTATTCCAAGTCCTCTACTGAATCCAGTTTGAATTTCTGGAAGTTCCCTGTCAATATACTGTTGCAACCAGTTTTGAATTACCTTCAGCAAAATTTTACTTGTGTGTGATATTAATAATATTGTTTGATAATTTCCATATTCTCTTGGATCAGTTTTCTTTGGAATGAAATATGGATTTCATTCCACAATTTCAAGGCACAAGTATGGATCTCTTCTAGTTGGTTGGCCAGGTAGCTGTCATCCAAATTCCCTGGCATAGCCAAGTAAGCACCTCCAGTGCTGAATCTGTTTGTTG
>NW_006922084.1:257512-262805 GCF_000298275.1 Orycteropus afer afer | reverse complement strand
CCACCACCACCAATTCCTTCAGTGTAGTTTGGACTTCTTCCTTCTATACCATTGGTTCTTGATCATATGCTACCTCTTGAAATGCTTGAATGTCAACCAATTCTTTCTGGTAGAGTGACTCTGTGATTCCTTCCATCTTATTTTTGTGCTTCCTTCATTGTTCAATATTTTGTCAACAGAATCCTTCAATATTGCGATTTGGGGCTTGAATTACTATTTTTGTTTAGTAATTGCTTAACTTCAGAAATAATGGTCAATAATTGTGGTGGCAAGCATTGAGTCTATTGGCATTATTGATACTTGTTAGAAGATGAGCTCTGAACAATTTCTGCCTATTGTTGTTGTGGTTAGATGCCATCAAGTAGTCTCAGACTCATAGTGACCCCTATGCACAGCAGAATGAAACACTGCCTGGTCTTGTGCCAGCCTCACGATCCTTTGCAGCCACTGTGTCTATCCATTTCATTGAGGGCCTTCCCCTTCTTCATTGACCCTCCACTTTACCAGACATGATATCCTTTTCCAGGGAATGGTTCCTTCTGACAATGAGACCAAAGTAGGTGAGATGAAATCTGGCCATTCTTGCTTCCAAGGAGCATTCTGGCTGCACTTCTTCCAGGACAGATTGGTTAGTCCTTTTAGCAGCTCATGGTTTCCTAGGGGAGCTTATTGAAGTTTTTATTTTGTTTTAAACTAAAACCAAGAACCAAACTCACTACCATTGAGTGGATACTGACTCATAGCAACCCCCATTGGGTTTCCAAGGAGTTATATCTTTAAAGAAGCAGATTGCCCCATCTTCTTCCACTGAGGAAGCAGTCAAATGCCTTAGGCACTGCAGTGAAACCTGTAAGAGCTAGAACTCGATGGGACTGTTTTGTTTATCCAGGTCTCACAAGTTTTTCACCATTGACAGAAAGTGCAGTCTCACTGCTTTTCTATGGCTCGTTTTAGTGGAAATATTTGAATTTTCCTTCTCTCACAGGTTTCCACCTTACACAGGTTCTGCCTTTCCCATGTTTTACTGTGTAATTAATTTAAGTGATATCAGTCGTAGAGAACTTTATTTTATGCTTGTAGAAAAACAGAGTTATATATGTATCTATAGGAGCTCTAGGAGCTCTGGTAGCATAGTGGCTAAGACACTTGCCTGTTAACCAGACGGCTGGCAGTTCAAACCCACCAGCCACTCCTCAGAAGGAAGGTTGGGCAATCCTACTTCCATAGTGATACTGCCTCGGAAACCCAAGGAGGGGTCGCTATGAGTCGGGGCCGACTCGATGGCACATAACAACAACAACAACAACATAGGAGCTCTGGTAGTGTAGAGCCTAAGACATGTGACTGCTAACCAGAAGGCTGGCATTTCAAACCCACCAGTCACTCCTCAGAAGGAAGGTTGGGTAATCTACTTCCATAGTGATATCGCCTTGGAAATTACACCTGAATGTGAAGAAAACAAAAATCCTTGCAACTCAACTGATAAAAACATACCATGATACAACTGGGTTGAAATCAAATGTGCATGAACTGTTGAATGTAAAACAAATCTGCTTTGTAAATTCGCACCCAAAGCAAAAAATAAAATAAAATGAAAAAAAAAAAAAAAAGAAAAGAAAATACCATGATAAATGGAGAGGAAATTAAATTTGTCAATGATTTCATTCTACTTAGATCAATAATGTATGTCCATGAAAGCAGCATTCAAGAAATCAAATGATGCATTGTGTTGGGCAAATCTTCTGCAAAAGACCTCTTTTAAAAAGCAAAGATGGTACTTAATGGCTAAAATGTCAGACCCAAACCATGGTCTTTTCAATCTGTATTTGAAAGTAGGAAAATGAAAAAGGAAGACAAAAGAATGATGCATTTGAACTATGGTATTGCCAAAGAATATTAAATATACCATAAACTGTCAAAAGAATGAACAAATCAGTCTTAGAAGAAATACAACCAGAATGCTCCTTAGCAGTGAAGATGGTGAGACTCTGACTCACTTACTTTGGACTCATCAATTGGAAAAACCAATCACTAGAAACGTACATCATGTCTGGTAAAGTAGTTGTTGTCGTATACTGTCAAGTCGTCTCTGATTTATAGTAACTTTATGTACGACAGAACGAAACACTGCTCAGTCCTGTGCCAGCCTCATGACCCCTACTATACCTGAGCCCATCCCTACAGCCACCCTGTCAATCCATCTCATTGAGGGCCTTCCACTCTTTCATTGATCCTCCACTTTACCAAGTATGACATCCTTCTCCAGAGAATGGTCCTTTCTGACAAAGTGACCAAATAGGTGAGACAAAGTACAGCCATTCTTGCTTCCAAGGAGCATTCTGGCTGCACTTCTAAGACAGATTTGTTCATTCTTTTTGTAAAGTAGAGTGTCAGTGAAAGCAAGGGAAACCCTTGATGAGATGGATTGACACAATAGCAAAGATCACACAGAACTGGACAATGAAAATTTCACTCTGTTATACCTAGGATCGCTGTGAGTTGGAGGCAATTTGATGGCAATTAACAACAACAAGGGACTCAAGTGCTGTTGTTAGCTATCTGAACAACCCCAACAAGAGTGTTAGAGAGCTATCACCAACCTCCCTGGAGCCCCCACAGCAGTCACAATCTGAGCCTCTCAATTACCTGGATAGTAAGTCTGGGAGAAGAAATTGAGCATGTTCCCTTTGGAACATGAGACTTTGACTCACTTACTTTGGACTCATCAATAGGAAAGACCAATCACTAGAAAAGTACATCGTGTCTGGTAAAGTAGTTGTTGTTATGTGCCATCGAGTCGTCTCTGACTCATGGCAACCTTATGTACAACAGAACGAAACACTGCCTGGTCCTATAGTCCTCCCACAGTCTCATTTATCCTGGTCAGGTATGGTACCTTAGGGAAGGCTCTACCCCCATAGAGGAGGCCTGTGGCATCCACCTCTGCCTGTGATGGGTAAGGAATTTGGGCTAACTCAACAGTATTTGCAAGATTTCCTCCCCTTCACATTTTCTCATTTTCCAATCAGCTTCCTTAGTAATAAAATAGATATCCTTATCTCCATCTGTCTATCTTATATGTCATATTTTTCAATTGGTTCTGAACTATGTGGGGAGGAAATGGATGTTATTTATTGACTCCCTAACAACAACAAGATGCCAACAAAGTAAAGAATGTAAAACTACAAGCTCAGCAGCAATGGGAAGGTCCCAGAATCCCTTTGGACTCTATGTAACCTGAGCCAAATGAGAAGTCATCATTTTACTTTGCCATGGTGTAATTTATGCTGTACTCACAGGCCAGACACTAGCCAGTGCTAAGGATGGTTTATTCTGCTAATATGACATAACAATGGCATTAAGTTAAGATAATCCTGGAGCCCTGAACTTTGAAAGGAAGTATACGGAAGTGGATCAAGCACCAACTAGTGGAAGAATCTGAATGAAAACATTGAGTATGAAGATGGATGAAGCTGCTGACAGTCAGGTATTCTGATGACACCAACAGCCTGAATATTCCCAAGTGATGTTGGGACTTGAGAATAGACCTAAAGATTAGCCCTGGTCACCAAGGGCTGTAGGGACAACTGTGCTGGTGGCCTATGACTAGGAAAGGAAAGAGCAAGGAGGGAGTTCTAGAGAATATAATTGTGGTGGCAACAAGGAGCAAGGAGGGAGACAAACTGAGCTGTGGACTTTCCGCTGTCTGGAGGGTGCAGCCATTTTGATTTTTTACAAGCAGTGGCCATTTTGGATATTTAAAGGGACATCATTCTCATTCAGATTCCAGGGACCTAAGAATAGATTCCATTTGCCAAGGACAGCAGAGACATATGGGAGTTTGACAATAGGAAAGGAGACAGGTAGTGAGTGTATAAGTGCTGCCAACTAGCGAATAGAGGAGCACAGTACCCTGCTTATATAGACAATGTCCAACCAAAACAAAGAAAACAAAAATCATGAGCAAGTCACTCCAACATACAATCATCAATTAAATATAAACACAAAAAGTCACAATGTCTCGGAGACAACAGAGCATCACAGTCCACAAAAAGAAGCAAGAGAAACAAAGGACCAGGATACAGACCCAGAACACATCCCTGAGGAAAAAGCAGCATTGGAATGCTCTGATAAGGAATTCAAAATAATTATATTTAGATACCTTCAATGGATTGAGAAACAGATCCAGGAAAACAATGACAATTGAGGAAAACACAGAGAAAGCCCTAGAACAATTTTGAAAGACAATATAAAACAAAATGACAAAACAAATGAAAAATTAGAAATGATACAAAATATACAGATAGAAATCCAGATGATTGACACTAAATTTCCAGAAATAGATAACACATAAAAGAGGCAAAGGAGTAGATTTTAATCAATGGAGGACAAAATTAGTGAGATTGAAGACAAATACTTCAATACTTCTTTGGAAAGGGATCAAAACAAAATGAAGAAAACCTAAAGATCATGTGGGATACTATCAAAAAGAATAGCCTATGTGTAATTGGAGTTCCAGAACAAGAAGAGACAAATAAAACCACAGAGAAAATTGTCAAAGATTTATTGGAAGAGAATTTTCCTGGAATGATGAAAGATGAGAACATATCCATCAAGAAGTCCAATGAACTCCAAACAGGATAGAACCCAAAAGAAAATCATGAAGACATATCATTAAACTCACCAAAACCAAAGACAAAGAAAGAATCCTTCAATCATCATGTGAAAAACTAAAAGTTACCAACAAAGCGCAACAGACAAGAAGAAGCTCTGATTTCTCAGAAGAAACCATGCAAGAGAGAAGACAATGGGATGATATATATAAAACCCTGAAAGAAAAAAATTTCCAACCAAGAATTATGTTGTTGTTGTTGTTAGGTGCTGTCGAGTAATTTCTGACTCATAGGAACCCCATGCACAGCAGAACGAAACACCGCCCGATCCCATGCCAACTCCATGATCCCTGCTATACTTGAGCCCATCATCGCAGTCACCATGTCAATCCATCTCGTTGAAGGGCTTCCCCTCTTTCATCGACCCTGCACCCTACCAAGCATGAAATCCTTCTCCAGGAAATGGTCCCTTCTGACAACATGACCAAAATAGATGAGATGAAGTCTGGCCATTCTCACTTCCGAGGAGCATTTCAGGTGCACTTCCTCCAGGACAGATCTGTTAGTTCTTTTAGCAGTCCATGGTATTTTTAGCATTCTTCACCAGCACCACAACTCAAAAACATCAACTCTTCTTCGGTCTTCCTTATTCATTGTCCAGCTCTCACATGCATACGAGG
>NW_006922084.1:255513-256570 GCF_000298275.1 Orycteropus afer afer | reverse complement strand
TTTCTTTGGAATGGGTACAAATATGGATCTCTTCCAGTCAGTTGGCCAGGTAGCTGTCTTCCAAATCTCTTGACATAACTGAGTGAGTGCCTCCAATGGGGCATCCATTTGCTGAACTATCTCAGTGGGTATTCCATAAATTCCCGGAACCTTGTTCTTTGCCAATTCTTTCATTGCAGCTTTGACTTCCTCCTTCGGTACCATTGGTCCTAGATCATATGCCACTTCCTGAAATGGATGAAGATCGACTAGTTCTTTTTGGTACAGTCATCCTGTATATTTCTGCCATCTTCTCTTGATGTTTCCTGCATCATTCAGTATTTTGCCCATAGAATCTCTCAATATTGCAACTCGAGGCTTAATTTTTTTCTTCAATTCTTTCAGCTTGAGAAATGCCAAGCATGTTTTTCCCTTTTGGTTTTCAAACTCCAGGTCTTTGCACATTTCAATATAGTAATTGGTTTTGTCTGTTTGAGCTGCTCTTTGAAATCTTCTGTTCAGCTCCTTTATCTTGTCATTTCATCCATTTGCTTTAGCTACTCTCAACTCAGGGGCAAGTGTCAGAGTCTCTTCTGTCATTCATTTTGGTCTTCTCTTCTTTTCTTGTCTTTTTAGTGATCTCTTGCTTTATTCATGGATAATGTTCTTCACATCCTCCCACAATTCTTCTGGTTTTTGGTTGTCGGTGTTCAATGCATCAAATCTATTCTTTAGATGATCTCTAAATTCAGGAGGGATATATTCAAGATCATATTTTGGTTCTCTTGGACTTGTTTATGTTGTTGTTGGGTGTAGCCAAGTCATCTTTGACTTATAGCAACCCTATGCACAGCAGAACAAAACACTGCCCGGTCCTGCACCAGCTCCATGATCTTTGCTATACTTGAGTCCATCACCACAGCCACTGTGTCAATCCATCTCATTGAGAGCCTTCCCCTCTTTCATTGACCTTCCACCTTACCAAGCATGACATCCTTCTCCAGGGAATGGTCCCTTCTGATAACATGACCAAAGTAGGTGAGACAAAGTCGGGCCACTCTCGCTTCCAAGGAGCATT
>NW_006922084.1:253236-254956 GCF_000298275.1 Orycteropus afer afer | reverse complement strand
TGCCACATTCTTCTTCATATAGTCCAGCTTCTTGGATTATTTGCTCAGCATATAGATTGAATAAGTATGGTGAAAGGATACAACCCTGACACACTCCCTCCTTGATTTTAAACCATACAGTGTCCCCTTGTTCTGTTTGAACAGCAGCCTCCTGGTCTATGTACAGGTTCCCAGGATTATATACTCAGCAATATTTTCCTCAAATATGATGGTGAAATCAGGACATTTCCAGATAAGCAGAAATTAAAAGAATTTGTTAAAATCAGACCAACCTTACAAGAGATGCTAAAGGGAGTCCTTTGAACAGAGAATGAACAACAGCAAGCAACAACTGACCAGTAACACACATTATAATATAATCCAGAAACCAACCCAATTATGCAAACATCCAAAGTAAATAAGCCTACAAGATTCTAAACAGGGAACCAGAGACATCACATGACAAACAAGGACAACTACAAACCAAAAGGAGGGAAAAGAATGTGTAGTTACAGAACTTCTAAATGGTAAGGAAGTCAAGACAAGTGCAAGATAGAAAAGACTGTTCTAAACTTGGGAAGAAAATTATAAGTCACAGGGTAACCTCAAAGAAAAATGATAAACCTTCACATCAAAGTAAAAATAGGACCAGCACAAATATTTAGTAAATACTAAAACAATAGCAATAAAGGAAGTATAATATAATTCATAAACAAAATGAGCTCACCACAGAAAATTATGTGGAATAATAGCATGAAAAAGCACATAAATTTGGTGACAGCACCAAATTCATACTTCTTGATAATTACACTGCCAAAGAGTAAAAAAAGAACCTACAGATTGGGAAAAAATATTTGGCAATGACATATCTGACAAGAGAATTATCTCTAAAATTTATAGAGAACTCTAACACCTCAACAACAAAAAGATTAACAATCCAATTCAAAAATGGTCAAAAGACACTTCACTAAAGAACATATAAAGGAGGCCAGCAAATATATGAAGAAAAGTTCACGATCCTTAACCATCAGGGAGATGCAAATCAAAACAGCAATGAGATACCATGTCACACCAGTACTAATGGCAAAGTTCAACAAGACAGAAAATAATAAATGCTGGAGAGGATGGGGAGAGATTGAGACTCTCATACACTGCTGGTGGGATTGTAAAATGATAGAACCACTGTGGAAAGCAGTAAGGCAATTCCTTAAAAAGCTGGAATTAGAAATACCGTTTGACCAAGTAATCCCATTACTAGGTATATATCCTAAAAAAGTGAGAGCCAGGTCAAGAACAGATATATGCACACTCATGTTCATTGCATCACTATTTACAATAGAAAAAAGATGGAAACAATCTACGTGACTATCAACAGAAGAATGGATACCAAACTATAGTACATATACACCATGGAATACCATGCAACGCTAAAGAATAATGTAGAATCTGCAAAATATAGCATAACATGGATGAACTTGGAGGACATTATGCTGAGTGAAATAAGTCAATCACAGAAGGACAAATATGGTATTAGTTCATTACTATAAAAAGTCAAGGAAAGGTTTATATATAGAAGGAAATTTTGTTTGTTGGTTACCAGGGGTGGGAGAAGAGGGAATGCTGCAAAAAAAAAAAAGCACTGACCCATGTCACTTTAGTTTTGTGTGTTTCACTGTACATAAATTATATTTGAATAAAAAAAATTTTTTAAAAGAAAAAGAAATCTGAGGTCTCTTAGAGT
>NW_006922084.1:251277-252556 GCF_000298275.1 Orycteropus afer afer | reverse complement strand
TTTTTTTTTTTTTTTTTTTTAGAAGACAATGGAATAATGCCTTTCATATTGCAAGGGAGTAGTTTTCAAATTATCAGTCAAGTGTAGGGGATAAAATACATTTTCAAACATTCACAAACTTAAAACTTTTTACTTTCTTTTTACTCCTTGGATAGTGCAGAAAAACTAGCAAGTAAAGAAATAATGAAAAATATAGAATCTGGAAAATAACTCTATGCCAGGAGAGTAGCAAAGTCCATGATGACAATTGCTTGAAAGGCCTACAGAATCAAGAGACCATCTTGACTTTAGAGGATAAGGTTATAAAAGAGAAATTTAAGAATCAGATACTTTTGAGCAATTGGAGGAAAAATATTGACAGGTATATGGCAGCACTGATGAAAACAAAGAAAATAATATTAGTATACTTGTTCTGTAGTGTACAACATTTATATAACTAGAATAATCCAAATGCTGACAACTGGTTTGAAGAATGGGCTGCAGTGGGTGTGATGGTGTGAGAGCTAAACCCCATCTACCAAAAAATAGGTCAATGAATGCATTAAGAAAAAGCCATTATACAATAAGTCTTTCCTCAATCAGAGCAAAGAAAAATGAAGAAAAGACACATGGAAACAATTAGTCCAAGGGACTAGCAGACCATGTGATCCTCAGCCCATATATGGCCATGAGACCGGAAGAACTAGATGGTGCCCAGCTACCACTGTCAACCACTCAGAAAGAGATCAGTGCAGGAGATTCTGGATAGAGTGGGAGAACAATGTGGAACAAAACTGAAAATCATTTTTAAAAGACCAGGTTTACTGGTCTGATAGAGCCTGGTGATATCCCCAAGACTATGATCCTGGTTACCCTTCAGATCTGGAATTGAACTCACTCCCATGGCTTCAGACAGGCATATTGGGTGAACATTTACATCAGGCAGATATATTCTTTAGAGTGATAAATTGTGGGAGAACAGAAAGGTAGTGTTTGCATAGGGAGATAACTGAGGGGGCAGGAATGCATAGGAAAGGACACCGGGAAGAAGTTACTACAGGAAGGAAGTGGGAAGAGAGCTGTTACATTGTGGGGAAGTGCAGTCAATATCATGCAACAAAATGTGTATGAACTGCTGTGTGAAAAATAAATTTGCACTGTAAACCTTCACCCAATTAAAAATATAAATAAATAAATAAATATAAGAATACAAGAAAGAGACTTACTAAATAAAGTCTGGGAGCTCTGGTAGCATAGTGGCTAAGGCACTTGACTGCTAACCAGAAGGCTGGCGGTTCAA